>NC_133329.1:177559282-177874282 GCF_042186555.1 Aquarana catesbeiana
TGGTCTGACAGAAGACGCAGGCTGTTGTAGTACCACAGTCTGGGGACATCTATATCATCTGCTGGTGCTGTTGATCTCTGGGATTCTTGGACCAGATTGTGCTCCCTCTTATATGGACTCCTCAAGATCCCCATTTTCTTGTACACATACTTTTTCCAGCGTTGACTTCCTCTTTATTTTATTTAGACCATAAATAAATGAATCTTTTTTGAGTTTAGGTTTTTTATTTTAAATCATAGATTTTAGACACAAAGTTTTAAATTAACAAGGGACAACAATCTCATTGATTTTGCAAAAACACAACAAAAATAGATTAAAATAATGTTAATAATGTTCGAGTGGTAAGTATTTAAAAAAAAAAAGATACATAACCAAAAACGGTTCTTTGGGTTAACTTTATATAAAAAAAATAACAAATCACTATAAAAACAAAAATTATAAAGGGTTCTTTGTGGTAACTTTACAAACATTAAAAAAAATTTAAAAAATATATATAAAAATGGGTTCCCTGTGGTAACTTTACAAAAAAATTTAGAGATAAACAGAAAAAAAGTTCCACAACAATCATAAAATAAATATCTGGATAAAAATTACAAGAAAAGATGACTCCACCAAAAAAAAAAAAAGTTTAAAAAGTATTATTAGTATGGAAACATTGTTTTGAAAAAGCATACTATGTCATTCATGAGATCAAAGAGAAAAAGAATCCAGAAATCTGTTTGGGAGAACTCTGTTTGAATATGAACAGCAAAACATCTTCGTTCTTTATAGCATTCGTAAAGAAGACATTAAATGCGCTGCATTCAACGATCACAGATTTTGCAGCGTGAGAAATGTGCTACCTACAATACGAACACTAGTTTTACTAGACCGAGTGCTTCCGTTTAGTTTTTGCTTATGAGCATGCGTCGTTTTTTTGTCCGTCGGACTAGCATACAGACGAGCGGACTTCGGGGTCCGTCGTAGTTACGACGTAAAGATTTGAAGCATGTTTCAAATCTAAAGTCCGTCAGATTTGAGGCTAAAAATGTCCGTTGAAAGTCCGGAGAAGCCCACACACGATCGGATTACCAGCCAGCTTTAGTCCGTCAGCGTCCGTTGGACTTTTGTAGACGAAAAGTCCGACCGTGTGTACGCGGCATAAGAGAAGCAAGGATGTTGAATTCCCTTCCACAGACGATGGTCTGAGTGGGGGGCATTGATAGTTTCAAAAAACTATTAGATAAGCAGAACAACCACAACATACAGGGATATACAAGGTAATACTGACATATAATCACACACATAGGTTGGACTTGATTTTTTCAGCCTCATCTACTATGTAACTATGTAACTGCACCTTCAGTGTCACTTACAACTATACTTCCTCCTCTCCAACTCCTCTTACCGTTGGGGTCCGCTAAGGTTCTGTCTTTGGACCTCTCCTAATCCCGATCTACACGTCCTCCCTGGGTCAGCTGATAGCCTCCCATTGGCTTCCACTACCATTTCCATGCTGATGACACCCAAATCTATCTCTCTACCCCTCAGCTCACCCCATCAGTCTCCTCACACATCACTGATTTACTAACAGACATATCAGCCTGAATGTCACACCACTTCCTCAAACTGAATCTATCTAAAACCAAGCTCATTATATTTCCTCCCCCTGACTTCTCCATCAAGACCAATAGCACAACTATCAATCCGTCCCCACATGTCAGGATGCTAGGGGTAACCCTCAACTCTGAACTGTCTTTTCAGGCCCACATCCAATGCCTGTACAAATCATGGCACCTTAACCTCTGCAACATCTCTAGAATATGCCCCTTTTTAACCAATGGCACCACCAAGCTTCTAATTCACTCTCTGGTTATCTCTTGCCTCAACTACTGCAACTCCCTCCTCATTGGATTACCTTTACATACAGGGCTGGTGCAAGGATTTTTGACACCCTAGGCAAAACCTCATTTTGCCGCCCCCTATTGGCTCCACCCCTGACTCCACCCCCTTGCCCTTCCCATGTATACCCCACTTTTTTAATGAAGCGCCCATCAAATGCAGCCCACCAGCGCCCATCAATCGCAGCCTCACCAGTGCCCATCAAATGCAGCCTCACCTGTGCCCATTAAATACAGTCTCATCTGTGCCCATCAAATACAGTCTCACCTGTGCCCATCAAATACAGTCTCAGCTGTGCCCATGAATGCCGCCTCACCTGTGCCCATCAATGCCGTTTCACCTCTGCCAATCAATGCAGCCTCATGGGGGGCCTCGGTACATACTTGGCATTTGGGATTTGGCAGATCAGTGAATATACATATACACAAACATTTGCAAATTGCATGTCATTGTCATTATATTATATATAATCTCATTATTTAAGACAGACAGCAACAGCTTTTACTCACCACACCAGGTGAGGTGATGGTTTTGGGCTCAGCAAACTTGTATTGACGTGACACTGTGCTGCTTGCTGCCTGTTCCTCGCTCGCACGGTCGCACCAATCTAAAATTCGGCTTTATGCTGTACATGCCTCTGTGTCGGGTGCCTCTTCCAGGCTCCAGCTCCACCAGTGCCCACTATACAGTAGACACATGTCACACAGTGTCAGAGCGGAGACAGGGGTGGGGCTGCTTCACACATGTCATAGCGGCTGCCTAGTCCCTAGGTGACAGTGCACCCTAGGCGGTTGCCTAGTCCATCTATTGGTATCACCGGCCCTGTTTACATAGACTATCCCCCCACTCTCTTGATGTGCAAAGCTGGTAGAGACATACCCAAAAAGACTTGCAGCTGTAATTGCAGGGAAAAGTGGTTCTACAAGGAATTGACTCAAGGGGGTTGAATACAAATGCACGCCACACTTTTCAGATATTTATTCATAAAAATATAAAAATATTTCAAAAACCATTTATCATTTTCCTTCCACTTCACAATTATGTGCTACATTGTGTTAGTCTATCACATAAAATCCCAATAAAATACATTTACGTTTTTGGCTGTAACATGACAAAATGTGGAAAATGTCAAGGGGCATGAATACTTTTTCAAGGCACTGTATAACCTTTTGTATCAATTGATCATCCCTCTCAGATTGTACGCTCTAATGAGCAGGGCCCTCTGGATTATCTTTACCAAATTGTATTGTAACTGTAATATCTGCCTTCATTTTGTCAAGCGCTGCACAAACTGTTGATGTTATATAAATCCTGTATAATAATATTAATAATAATAAATGGACCACATATGTATTTATACAGTACATGTTTATCATATCCCCCTTAATCTCCTCTTCTCAAGAGAGAATAAACTCAGTTCAACTAATCTTTCCTCATAGCTAAGTTCCTCCATGTCTCATCAGGTTGGTTGCCCTTCTCTGCACTTTCTCCAGTTCCCCAATATTATTTTTGTGAACTGGTGCCCAAAACTGAACTAAATATTTCAGATGAGGTCTTACTAATGAATTGTTGCTGATCCTATCAGATAAGCCTTATGCCGCGTACACACAGTCGGAATTTCGGCTCACAAAAGACCGATGAGAGTTTTTCATCTGAAAATTTGACCGTGTGTATGCTCCATCGGTCTTTTGCTGGCGGAATTCCAGCCAGCAAAAGATTGAGAGCATGCTCTCAATTTTTCAGTCAGGAAAAGTTCCTATCCGAAAATGCGATCATCTGTGGCAATTCCGATGCGCAAAATCCCTACGCATGCTCGGAAACAATTTGGCGCATGCTCGGAAGCATTGAACGTCATTTTCTCGGCTCGTTATAGTGTTGTACGTTACCATGTTCTTGACGGTCATAATTTCAGCGAACTTATGCAAGGCAAACTTGTGCGGAATCCCGTCGGAAAAGCAGTCATTTCTTTTTCCGATGAGAAAACCGATCGTGTGTACGAGGCATGAATTCAAAGTTCTGGTAGTCTGGCTTTTAAATAATACTAAACTCAAAACCCTAACCCAATCACACTTCACATACCCACAAAGCAATATTCCCTTGTCAAAAGATTTTTATTGAGTATATAAAGAAGTACATAACAAATACATGAGTAAACATATTGTGGTAAAGATAAGATGCTAAAATTATTAGTTAATAATAGATTATTACATAGCATATAAATAGGGGTAATTGGGTATAACCTGGATAAGGTTTTGAATACCTAAGTAGGAGTTGTTAAAGAGTAAGTAAATTCTTAAATTGTACTTATGCCCACAGCTTAGGCTGTGTTAGAAATGTCTGAAGGATAATACACTTTACTAGCAAAAGAGCTTCAAGATCAGAAAGTGAATAAGGAAGAAGAGAATGGAGAGAAGGAGTAGAACATAGAAAAGAGGAGGTCCACAGGGTTGGATTGAGATCCATCATGAAAGTCTGTGCATTTTTTATATATCAGCTTAAATCATTGCAACTCAGCTACCATGGCAGTAGAACATTCTGATCAAAGTTAGATGGCAAATGATGTGTTATCCATGGGTGCCATTGTTTTTTAAATTTGGGAAGCAGAGCGTTGTCAATGGCCACCATTTTGGCATGAATCATGGCATTAGTCATCCTATTCTTCATCTCAGCCACCACTAATGTCGGGGACAGCCATGCCTTTGCCAAAGTTTGCTTAGCTACCGTTAGAAGTTGTAAAAATAGTTTAAATTGAATCAAAGTTAGCGATCCTGGTTTCAGATTAAGTAATGCAGTAGCAGGATCAGGCTGTACTTGCGAACCAAACATCTTGGAGGCCATTTTAAAGATCTCTTTCCAAAAGGTTTGTGCATGTCCACCAAATGTGTAGTTGTGTGCCTGGCTCTGAGCAACCACGATAACACTGCGTGGAACAGGTTGGTACATATTTTGCAACCCTAGCAGGTACAAGGTACCATCTTGTCAATACTTTATAATTAGCCTCTACCTCAATAATATTTGGGGAGGCTGATTTGGTAGATGACCAGATTTGATCCCATTCTGTGGTGTCGAGCGTTCGACCCAGGTCCGTCTCCCATTTCTGGACATAAGAGGGTTTATCCAGTTCGGGTTAAAATATCAAATGTGAATAAAGTGAGGAAATCATGCCTTTTGTGTGGGGATCTTTCCCGCAAATAGATTCAAATGCAGTAAAGTGTGTTAGAGGAGTGTCAGCGCTTATAAAAGGAGTGAAAAAGTTTTTAATTTGCAGGTATCGGAATAGTTCTGATTGAGGTATGCCGTAGGTTTCGCAAAGGGTTGGAAAAGGGATGAAAGATGTATTAGTGACAAATTTATGTATATTCAAGATTTCCCTGGATGACCATTCTCAAAAGGATTTGGGAGCAGTCCAAGCAGGATAAAAAGCGGAATTTTTTAGGAAGGAGAGAAGGGGTTTATGTGGAGATTGTAACTTGTGTTTGGATTTAAGACTGTCCCCTAGAGAAATGAAATATTTGGTAATGGGGTTTCGTAAACCTTTACAATCTTTAGGATGAAGCCAAAGCAGGTTCGAGATTGATAACGGATCACATTCAGTAGCTTCAATTGAAACCCATAATGGGATTTCCTGTCTTGCGTGATATTTAGTTAGGCTAGCAATATGAGCTGCCTTGTAGTATGTTGCAAAGTTTGGTACGCCTAAGCCTCCATTTACTTTGGGAAGATAAAGTGTGTGCAAAGGTATGCGTGGTTTGGATGCCCCCCATATGTATGAAATTGCTTTTTTCTGTATTAGTCGTAGATAATAAGCGGGAATTGGAATTGGTAAAACCGTAAACAGATATAGTAACTTAGGCAGGATTGTCATCTTTATTGCGTTAATTCTACCGAACCATGATAATGGAAGTAGGGACCAAGATTTCAACAGGTTTGTTACATTTTTGAGAATCAGTGGATAATTTGCTGAGAAAAGATCTGATAAAGAAGCAGTAAGATGAATCCCTAGATATGGTATTGATTTTTCCGTCCAGGTAAATGGAAGTCCTACCTTTGCTGAATTTAATTCCAGGTTAGATAGGGATATATTTAATGCTAAGCATTTTTTAGGGTTAATTGATAAGCCTGAAAAAGCAGCAAACCTATTGAGGATGGGAAGGAGATTAGGTCCTGAGACCTGTTGGGATGATAGAAATAGGAGGATATCGTCTGCAAACAGACAAAGTTTATGTTGATATCCTCCTAGTTCTATTCCGGCTATTTTGGGATCTGATCTAATCGAAAGGGCAAGCGGCTCTATTAAGAGGGCAAATAAAAGGGGGGAGAGTACACATCCTTGCCTTGTGCCTTTTTCTATATTAAAGGGGTCAGATTTGTAACCTGCATACTTAATGTATGCTTTTGGGTTATTATACAATGCAGTGATCCAAGTTATAAAGTTAGGGCCAAAACCCCATTTCTGAAGTGAGTAATGTAAATAGGGCCAGGAGATGATATCAAAGGCTTTTTTTAAGATCCAGAGATAAAAAGCATAAAGGAATGTGGCGTGTTTAAGCAATATGTGCCAAAAGAACTGCTCTACGTATATTATTGCCTGCTTGGCGTGTAGGCATAAAGCCTACTTGATCACGATGTATAAGATTACCTATGATTCCATTGAGGCGGGCCGCTAAAATCTTTGCTAATAGTTTGATATCTAAGTTTAATAAGGAAATGGGGCGGTAGTTATTACAGGATGTGTCGTCAGAATGAGGCTTAGGGATCATACAAATAGTTGCTGTCAATGATTCCTGTCTGAAGGATTTACCTGCTAGTAAGTCATTAAAAGCATCGTCCAAAATAGGGGAGAGGATGTCTGAAAAAGTGCGGTAGTATAATGCAGAATAACCATCAGGACCTGGTCTTTTGTTTAGTTTTAATTCTTTGATTGCTTTGGTTAAATCATTCACAGTGATGGGTGCTTCGAGTATAGTCTTTTGAGTGTCAGACATCTTGGGTATGGAGATATCTGGGAAGAAGGCATTGGCTTCAATGGTATTAAATTTATTTGTTTCCGAGTATAGGGAGGTTAGGTGGGAGCGAAATTTGCGAACAATTTTAGTAGGATTACTAGTATATGTATCATTAAACAATTTAAGTCTAATCGGCTTAAAAGATTTGTTTAATGACTTAAGTGCGCGTGCCAGAAAAGTACCAAACTTATTGGATTTCATGTAGAAGGCATGTCGAGAGCGCTTTAGGTATTTATCCGTGGATTCTGTGAGGAATAAGTCATATTCCAGACGTGCTTTTTCTAGACGACTTTTGGAAGCGGCGTTGGATTATCTTGGAAAGCTATAAAGGAAGAGTTAAATTCAGTTTCTAATTTTCTTGCAAGATTCCTGCGTTCCCGTTTGAATAATGCGAATTGCCTTTGTAAGGTGCTGCGCAGCACAGGTTTATGTGCTTCCCACAATGTTATTGGGGAAATGTCAGGACTTTTGTTGTGTGTTAAATATTCTTTTAGTGCTTGTTCGATTATTAAACTATGCGACGGGTGTTTGAGTAATATATCTGGGAGGTACCAAGTAGGGTCATGATTTTTGGGTATAGTGGAAGTGATGGTAGTAAGGACTGCGTTATGATCAGACCATGGGATGGGGATTATATGTGATGTAAGTAACTCTGGGATCATACCTATTGTTAGAAATATATGGTCAATGCGAGTGAATGTTTGATGTGGGTATGAATAATAAGTGTATTTCCTTTTGGTCGGATTACATTATCTCCAAGAATCTACCAATTTATGTTTAGAAAGAAGTTGGGAGAGAGACATCTTAGTTGGACTTTGAGGAGGAGTGTATGGTGATTTGTCCAGAAACGGGAGGAGGACTTGATTAGAATCTCCGCATACGACAAGTGTTCCCATCTTGTGTGTAGATACTACTTGTAAAAGATGGGTGAGAAGAGGTATAGGCTGTTTATTGGGTGCGTAATATGACACTACAGTTATTTCTGTATCCATTATATGTCCCAGAAGAATTAAATACCTCCCTTCAGGGTCTTTTATTTCAGAATGGAGTGTAAATGGAGTGGTGCGGTGGAAGACTATGAGTGTTCCATGTTGTTTAGTAGTGGCTGAAGCTGAGAATACTTGTGGATAAAAGGAGCTTACAAATTTAGGCGTAGAAGTTGTCATAAAGTTTGTTTCTTGTAGGCACACTATGTGCGCTTTGTTTGCATGAAACGAACGGAAAGCTTTTGTTCTTTTCTGCGGTATATTGAGACCCTGAACATTCAGGGTTAGTATGTTTAAAGGTGCCATGGCAGCTGAGCTAGGAAATGATACTCACAGACTCTTGATGTTCTTTGGCTGTATGGAACGACCTGGACCTGAAGGAAAGCAAGGAGGAAGGAAATCCAGGATAGACTAGAGTGAAAGAAAAGTAAGAACCATAAGAAATAATACAATATACTTTTAAAATATGATTGTAAATAGCTTCAAAAATTACCGTGATTGGGGATACAACTCCCCATCAGGGGATAGAGGGCCTACGTCGACCACCCACATAATAAGAGTGGGGAATCGAGGGAGGTAAGGTGGAGCACACGGAACATCTGTGCGTGGGAGAACTGCCTATAAAAAAAAAAATCATGAAGGTGAATAATTATAACCTGCCGGGTATAATAAAATAGCTCCAAATGTATTGTATTTTCCTAAAGCAAAGGGGGAATATATATATGGTACGTACTAATGGAAAGTCTAATCTAACAATTATATCATTGGGAATAAGCCACGAGAGGGGTTAAGGTAGAAACCAGGAAGACTGGAAGTTAGGAAGGGACATGTGAGCAATTGGAGCTAAAACAAACCCAGTTCTCTATTAGTCAAATTAACTATTATAAATCAATTGAGAAAACATATAGTATGTAATTAGGGATATTACATCGACTGGCTGGGCCTTCGTGCCTAAATATTATGAAGTCAACCTGTAAATAAAAAAAAAAAAACATATATATATATATATATATATATATATATATATATATATATATATATATGCACATATATATGCATACACATATTACACATACACATATGCATACACATACACATACGCATACACATACATACACATATACACATACATACACATAGGCATACACACATATATATATATATATATATACATACACATACATAACATACACATACATATATATCTGAAATCTGGGTCCAGGTATTTAACCTGATCCCAAACTCCAAACCCGCAAATGAGAACTAATGTATTATAAGAGAATAAAACCAGATATAATAAAGTAAAATAAACTAAAATAAATTATGCTTCTATGCATACGTGATACTAAAAGCTAATTAACTAATCAGTCCATGGAATCTTCTTGTTCCTGAGGTGGAGAGGCGAAGCGCCCTCTCTTGTGGGATTGCTGCCTTCCAGTTATCTCTTGGGACTGAGATGAATTGCGTGGAGAGGAGGATGAAGCCGTTCTTCTACGTGAGGCAGAAGCGGAGGGTAGATCATCAATCAGGTGTAGGTCTTGAAGTGCCTTTTGAAGTTCTTTTGGTGATCTGCAGGTATGCCTTGAACCCTGGTAACTAAAGCGAATAGAGAATGGGAAACCCCATTGGTTATGTCGCTGCAATTCCATAAGCAGTGGTTTAATTGCACGTCTTTTTGATATGGTTAATTGGGAGAGGTCCGAAAAGACCTGATAATTATGACCCTAAAATGTTAAGGCTTCTTTCTCTCTGGCTGCCGCCAGAAGCTGCTCTTTCGTTTGATAAAAATGAAACTTAGCGATAATATCGCGTGGAGGGCCATCTGTTTTTTTTGGCATAAGGGATCTGTGGACTCTGTCCATTTCCAGGTGTTCAAGGGGTATACCTGGTATTAGCTCTTGAAATAGTGCTGTTATTGTAGAATTCAGGTCAGTAATTGTTTCGGGTATGCCCCTAAAGCGTAAATTAAATCTTCTGGCATGATTCTCATAATCTTCTAACTTATTTTGCAGTGTTAGGTTTTCTTCTTTGAGGCATTCTATTTCTGACATAAATTCCTGAGCAGAGTTTTCAAATTCATCTGCTCTGTCTTCCAATTCTTCAGTGCGCTTTCCCAATTCTCTTATCTCTCTGGTTAAGCTGTTAGTTATGTGTTCAGATGTTTGTTTTAATGCTTTCTGCAGCATTTTCTCAAATTGTTTTATAAGACCTGGAGAGGCAGAGGATACCTGTGACGATTTCTGTGACAGAAAAGTCTCAGTATCAGACACCTCTGGGAACACAGGCTGTGAATGTGTCAGCTTGTGAGAGCACTTTGAGGTACTGGTGTCTGAGGAGACTGGCTTCATTTTAACTGCCGTTCGGGACTGTGTACCACCGTTAGGGAAGGTTTTTACCTTTGTGCGGGTCACTCCCAGCACCATTATCATTCCAAAACTTCCTCCAGGTATTCAGGAGTTTGTGTGAGAAGCCGTGTATCTTAAATGCTGTCTGGCTGACAGAGAACGGCGGCTTTCTCCCCTCATGGAGTGGATCTCTAACAGGGCATTACTTTCCTGTCAGACTCTGCGCATGCGCTCCCACAAAGCAATATTCCATGTATACTCAATACCTGACCTGCAGAATGAACAGTTCAAAACTCACATTATACCCCTCCGCAACTCACGTAACTGATTCCAATACCTCAAAGACATTTGACACACAGAATATACAGTACATTATACCTTTACTATGTCTCCACCTCTCTTAATAGTACCTAACAGGCCATAAACAATCACCCCCCAGAGAAGTCAAAACAGAGAAGAATATCAGCATTCTTTTAACACAAAAACCTAAATCCTGACCTTCCCACTCTATTGGTATGCACAGCTATTTTGAACTGTATGTTTATAGCTTCCAAAAAGTGGTACAACCCTCCATACAATTTATCATATGACAGCAATACCCACCTATCCACTGCACAAACCATAATAAAAATTCCCTCACTATGAAAGAAGTTTTAAAAGAAAATGATTCAGGGAAGCGAAACGAAGTAAGAAAAACCTAACAAAAGCATGATCAACAGGTCAAGCAAATTTAGGCTTCATGTACACGGGACGTTTTTACAACCTCTCCTAAACGTTTTAACTTGATAGATAGTAACCCACGTTAAAACGTCGGTTTTGCCACGTTTACATGCAGCGTTTAGCGGTGTTTTGCCGTGTTTGTGTTTAGAAGTGTTTCTAAAGAAAATAATTTTTTTTTTTTTTTTAAATGGCCAAAAACAAAAACGCCTATAAATGAAATGCAGCTAAATGCATGTTACCATGTTTAGACGCGTTTGGCATCTGAAACGTCAGAAACCTATTTTTTTTGCTTTCAAAGAAATGCTGTTAAATGCAACTGCCTAAAAACAGCAATAAACGAGACTGTGTACATGGTCACATAGGATAACATTGAATGAGTTCAGGGCAGTTGAAAAAAGCATCCAACTGCCTCTGAACGTGCGTTTAGTAGCATCCCGTGTACATGGGGCCTAAGCCAACTAACATGTGATGAGAATAAACTTCTAGAGATACAGCTCACCTTCTGCTCTACATCTAAACCAAATGTGTTTGAATTCTTTGTTCACCTCAACTATATTTCACCTTCACTATATCTACAAACTCACCTTATACACTAATTTGTTCATTAAACAAATGAAAACACAAAAATGACACCATAACCTGTTTATTGTGAATACCGGTGTATTGTAAGTACCTGTGTAGTGTGAGTACCTGAGTATTGTGAGTACCTGTGTAGAGTGCTGTAAGTGCCTGAGTGCACGGGTGCTGTGAGTACCCGGGTACATGGGTGCTGTGAGTACCTGGGTACACGGGTGCTGTGAGTAACCGAGTGCTGTGAGTACCCGAGTGCATGAGTGCTGTGAGTACACAAGTGCACCAGTGCTGTCAGTACCCAATTTCGTGAGTGCTGTGAGTGCCCAAGTGCACGAGTGCTTTGAGTACACGAGTGCACCAGTGCTGTCAGTACCCAAGTGCACGAGGGCTGTCAGTATCCACGTGCACGAGTGCTGTGGATACCCAAGTGCGCGAGTGCTGTGAGTACCTGTGTATCTGTGTACATGAGTACCTGTGTATTGTATTGTTGAGTACCTGTGTATTGTTGGATTTTAGTGTCAGGAAGCTAGTTGTTAGTTAATTTGGACAGAGCAAAATTTCCAATACCCATTAAATTAGTAGGTACGATGACCGGTGGGCTTGGTGATGTGACTCGGTGTACATCTTGCGGCATTCATGCGTTCCTTGATCATCTGATCAAGGGCGAATTCTGCTGTGAAAAATGTAAGCACGTTGTTTCCCTGGAAGCCCAGGTTCTGAATCTAGGGAAGTCTAGGGAAGACTGTCAACACTGAAAAGAATCTCCATCCCAAAGGGGATCTGGGAACGTACATGGCAGTTGCTGGCAGGGGCCAGCACAGAGGCGGTGAAGAGAAAGAGAGGCAGGCACCAGAGAATAGTAGATGGGTGACAATCAGGAATGGCGGAGGAGAAAGCATCAGGGAGGCCGATCCTGAGCTGGAACATCCCAATAAGTATGCCCGTTGCGTGACATTGGTAAAACCAGTCAGGGACCAGCACTGCTGGAGCAGAGTGACGCCCCTAGCTGCCAGGGGAAGACCTCCTCCAGTGAGAGTGGGGGGAAGCCAAGGGGAAAGAAAGGAAGATTTTGGTGGTAGGGGACTCAGTTCTCAGAAGGACAGAGAGAGCAATCTGTCACAAGGACCTGAAGCGCCAAACTGTATGTTGTCTACCGGGCGCTCGGGTTCGGCACATCACAGATCTGGTGGACAGATCACTGGGAGGGGCTGGGGAAGACCCGGCTGTCATGGTGCACGTTGGCACCAATGACAAAGTCAAAGGAAGATGGAGTGTCCTAAAAAACGATTTTAGGGATTTAGAAGCTAAATTGAGTACCTCGAGCCACACCAGAAAGCCAGCAGGAGATTAGGGCAGTAAACCAGTGGCTGAGGAGCTGGCATAGAGAGGGATAAATGGATTTTGGTTCCTGGAGAACTGGGCCGACTTTCAGTCGGTCACCAGCTCTATAGAAGGGACGGACTGCACCTAAATGTGGAGAGTGCAGATCTTCTGGAAGTGAAGATGGCCGAAAACTTAAAGGGGCTTTTAAACTAGGCAATGGAGGGGAGGGTCCAGACCTAGAGATAGCCAGTGTGGAACGTATTTCAGTGGGTAGTATTGGGGGCATTAGTGGTAGGTTAGCTAAAACACCTAAACCCATGGTAAGTATAGTAACAAGTCCTATTTGCAACCTCAGAACACCCAATAAGTAGATAGTATGTGTCCGGACAAAACTACGAGGCATGTTCACTCACCCCATCAGTCTCCTCACATATCACTGATTTACTAACAGACATATCAGCCTGGATGACACACCACTTCCTCAAACTGAATCTATCTAAAACCGAGCACATAATATTTCCTCCCCCACATGCCCCTTCCCCTGACTTTTTTGTCAAGAACAATGGCACACCTATCAGTCCGTTCCCACATGCCAGGGTGCTAGGGGTAACCCTAGACTCTGAACTATCCTTTCAGGCCCACATCCAATCCCGGTCCGAATCATACCACCTTCGCAACATCTCTAGAATACGCCCCTTTTTAATCAATGACACAACCAAGCTTCTAATTCACTCCCTGGTCATCTCTCGCCTCGACTACTGCAACTCACTCGTCATTGGACTACCATTACATACTATATCCAACGTTCAGTCCATAATGAATGCTGCTGCAAGACTCCTCCACATTACCAACCATTAAGTGAACTTCATCCCTCTCTGCCAATCCCTGTACTGGCTTCCATTCACCCAACAAATAAAATTCAAAGTACTAACAATAATTTACAAAGCCATCCACAAATCTGCCCTCAGCTACATCACTAACCTATCACAAAATACCAACCATTGGCTTTGGCCAATTATGGCTCAGGAGGTTTAGTACATGCCCCACACTATATAAGGCCGCCTGCGTGGCGGCCTTGTGTAGTGTGTTGCATCGGCGGAGAGATAGACAGAGAGACAGTGTCATTTGATTTAAGTTAGATAGAGTAGGCAGGCGAGTCAGTTAGCTGCCCTTACTGTGTATTGTGTATATATATGCATCCTAGGTGTTGTATATATATATATATATATATATATATATATATATATATATATATTGTATTCAGTTTAGCTAGATCCGTTCCTATTATTCTCTTCCTACTGACAGCCAGGCAGGTGTTTTTACAGTATTTACAGCTACCTGAAGAAATTTGCTGGTGTTCTTATGATCCTATTAGTACCACGGGCAGGCAGCTACAGTATTTACAGTTAGTGACGTGCATCCTCTGCACAGTGTGCACCTAAAGCTACCTGAAGAAAATTGGTGGTGTTCTTCTGATCCTATTAGTACCACAGGCAGGCAGCTGCAGTATTTACAGTTATTGTAGTGTGTCCTCTGCACAGTGTGCACCTAAAGCTACCTGAAGACAATTGCTGTTGTTCTGATCCTATTAATACCACAGGCAGGCAGCTGCAGTATTTAAAGTTAGTGTAGTGCATCCTCTGCACAGTGTGCACCTAAAGCTACCTGAAGACAATTGCTGTTGTTCTTATCCTATTAATACCACAGGCAGGCAGCTGCAGTATTTACAGTTAGTGTACTGCATCCTCTGCACAGTGTGCACCTAAAGCTACCTTAAGACAATTGCTGTTGTTCTGATCCTATTAATACCACAGGCAGGCAGCTGCAGTATTTACAGTTAGTGTACTGTATCCTCTGCACAGTGTGCACCTAAATCTACCTGAAGAAAATTGCTGGTGTTCTCTTATTAATAATACTACAGGCAGGCAGTTGATTCTGCTAGCTGCAGTATCAGTATATATATGTATATGTATATATATACATCCCAGCTTTGTGCAGCTACATCTCACTGCAGGCCATTAGTATGTCTGGAAGGCCAACAAGGAGAGGCAGACAGTCACAAGCCAATAAAAGAGGGCAAGCAGGCTCTGTGTCTAGAGGCAACACTGCTGGTCATGGTGACAGTGCATCCTCATCAGCACGTGGCCGTGGGACACGCTTGTTCTTTTGGCCATGTTGAGCCGCAACATGCAGAAGACTTGGTAGAGTGGATGACCAAGCCGTCCTCATCCTCCTCATCCTCTCTCACCCAGGCTCAGGGTACTTTGTCTGGATAAGCAGCTGCCATTGCGGCCTCTTCTCTCGGCTCAATGACATCAGTCACTCCTTCCCTAGCCCCACCATGTCCTCCTGAGGAGTCCCCCGAACTGTTTGACCACAGTGTTGGGTAAATGCTCCAAGAGGATGCCCAGTGTTTTGAAGGCTCCGATGATGGTACCCAGCTAGAGCAAGGCAGTAACGTGAGCCCAGAGAGAGGGGGTGCCCAAGAAGGACAGCAATCTTGCAGTCATGTTCCCCCACCTGCAGCATACTGCCAGCTTTTCTGTCAGCTCTGCAGGGGCAGGTTCAGAGGTGGTTGATGCCACGCCAGCTTAAGCCAGGTATGGTGGTTTGCGACAATGGCACCAACCTCCTCTTCGCCCTCCGACAGGGACAACTGACCCATGTGCCCTGTTTGGCTCACGTCCTTAACTTGGTGGTGCAGCGGTTCTTGGGTAGGTACCCGGGCTTACAGGATGTCCTGAGGCAGGCCAGGAAAGTCTGTGTGCATTTCCGCAGGTCATATAATGCCAGTGCTCGGCTGACTGACCTCCAAAAGGAATTTAACCTGCCCAAGAACCGCCTAATCTGTAATATGCCCACCAGGGGGAACTCAACGTTTGCCATGCTGCAGCGGCTACACATGCAGCACAGAGGGCCATCAATGAGTACCTATGTGACTATGGCACCAGGACAGGGTCAGGGGACCTTGTTTTTTTTCCCCACACCAGTGGGCTATGATCAGGGATGCATGCACTGTCCGGTCACCATTTGAGGAGGACACGAGGATGGTGAGCAGTGACAATGCATGCATCAGTGACACTGTCCCTCTTGTCCACCTGTTGGAGAACATGCTGCGTGGAATAATAGACAAGGCACTTGAGGCAGGCAGGAAGAGGAGGACTTCCTTACCTCTCAAGGCCCCCTTTATCCAGACAGTGTTCCTGCATGCCCGCCGATCACACAGGAAGAGGACAAGGAGGAGAAGGAGGAGGAGGATTGTGTCAGCATGGAGGTGGAGCCTGGCACTCAGCATCAGCAGCAGTCTTCAAGGGATCCTTTACAGTCTGAAGAAACCCATGGACTTGTACGTGGCTGGGAGGCAGGTGGCTGCGGATCATGTTTTCCTTAGTGACCAGAGGACTCTAGACTGAATGCCTCAGCAAACCTATGCTGCATGGCCTCCCTTACCCTGCAAAGCCTGCGGAAGGATCCTCGTATTTGTGGTATCAAGGGGCAGGATGATTACTGGCTGGCAACCCTCCTTGATCCACATTACAAGGTTGTGGACCTTATCTTGCCACCGCAAGGGGAGCAGAGGATGAAACATCTCTGGGAGGCCTTGCAGAAAGGTTTGTGCAACGCGTTTCCAGAGCCTGGGAGGTTACAATTTCCTGGTCCTCCTGGGTTACTGGGTCTTGAGGATGGATCACTGGCCAGAGCTTGTACAGTATGCAATTGAGCTACTGGCCTGTCCTGCATCCAGCGTTCTTCCAGAACGCACATTCAGTGCTGCTGGAGGCTTTGTAATCGATCACAGGGTGCGCCTGTCCACCGAATCGGTCGATCGGCTGACCTTCATAAAAATGAATCAGTCTTGGATCACCAGCTACCAAGCACCTGATGCTGATGTAACCGATTGATTTTTTTTTTTTTTAATGTGAGATCCCTTCAAGACTGCCTATGCTGATGCTGAGTGACTATCCTGTTATGCTGAGTGACAATCCTCTTCCTCCTCAATTTTCATGCTGATAACTTGTAAGAACATTTTTGGTTCTGGGCACCGCCACCAGTGGCCAAGGCCCAATTTTTCCGCCCCTGTTTAACAGGGTGTGTAATTACAATTTTTGATGCAATACTTTGCAGCAGGGCTCATTCCTGCGCTCCAACTAGACTATCTTTGAGGGGTTGCAGTGTTGTGGCACCAGCACCAGTGCCCAAGACCCAAATTTTCAGCCACTGTTTAACAGTGGAGTATAATTACAATTTTTGATGCAATACTTTGCAGCAGGGCTCATCCCTGCGCTCCAACTATAGTATCTGTGAGGGGTTGCAGTGTTGTGGCACCAGCACCAGTGCACAAGGCTCAATTTTTCAGCCCCTGTTTAACATGGGCGTGTAATTACAATTTTTGATGCAATACTTTGCAGCAGGGCTCATTCCTGCGCTCCAACTAGAGTATCTTTGAGGGGTTGCAGTGTTGTGGCACCAGCACCAGTGCCCAAGACCCAAATTTTCAGCCACTGTTTAACAGGGGAGTATAATTACAATTTTTGATGCAATACTTTGCAGCAGGGCTCATTCCTGCTCTCCAACTATAGCATCTGAGAGGGGTTGCAGTATTGTGGCACCAGTGCCTAAGGCCCAATTTTTCAGCCCTGTTCAACAGGGACATGTCATTACAATTCTTGATCTAATATTTCACAGAAGGGCCCATTCCTGTGCCCACCAAGAGTAACTATGAGGGCTTACAGTGTTGTGGCAACACCACCACCACCACCAAAGGCCACATTTTTCTGCCCCTTTTCAACAGGTGCATGTAATTGCAATTCTTGATATAATATTTCACAGCAGGGCCCATTCTAGCGCCCATCAAGAGTAACTGTGAGGACTTACAGTGTTGTGGCACAAGCACCACCACCAAAGGCCCAATTTTTCTACCACTGTTCAGCAATGGCATGTAATTACAATTCTTGATATAATATTTCACAGCAGGGCCCGTTTCTGCGCCCACCAAGAGTAACTGTGAGGGCGTACAGTGTTGTGGCAACACCAACACCTAAGGCCCTAATTTCTACAGAGTATATAGGGCATGCCCCTACTTTCAAACATCCAACTTACAAACGACTCCTACTTGCAAACAGAAGGAGACAACAGGAAGTGAGATGAAATCTACCCCTAGGAAGGGAAATTCTCTCCTATAAGAGTTAATATGGGAAAAATATGTCTCCTCTTCACTGATGCTTTATCACCAATCCTTGTTTCACTAAAAACCCCACATTTTCAAAAAACATTTGTCATTGGGACAGAAAAAGAGGCGAAATCTTCTGAAGAGGTGCACAGACAGCAAAACAAATGTTACAGGGGTGATAACCCTTCCCTATGTTTTCCAAAAAGCTTTTTTTTTTTTTGCACAAAGTTGTCACTAAATGATATATTGCTCAAACATGCCATGGGCATATGTGGAATTACACCCCAAAATACATTCTGCTGCTTCTCCTGAGTACGGGGATACCACATGTGTGGGACTTTTTGGGAGCCTAGCTGCATTTTGATTTTGAAAATGAAGAAAGACAAGAAAATTTTTTTTTTTCTTTTTTCAATTTTCAAAACTTTGTGACAAAAACTGAGGTCTGCAAAATACTCGCTATACCTCTCAGCAAAAAGCTTGGGGTGTCTACTTTCCAAAATAGGGTCATTTTGGGGGGTTTTGTGCCACCTGGGCATTCCATGGCCTTCAAAACTGTGATAGGCAGTGAAGAGTGAAATAAAAAATTTACACCCTTAAAAAGCCTGAAGGCGGTGCTTGGTTTTCGGGGTCCCGTACGTGGCTAGGATCCCAAAAAGTCTAACACATGTGGTATCCCCGTACTCAGGAGAAGCAACATAATGTATTTTGGGGTGTAATTTCACATATTCCCATGGCATGTTTGAGCAAAATATCATTTAGTGACAACTTTGTGCAAAAAAAAAAAAAAAATGTGTCTTTTTCCTGCAACTTGTGTCACAATATAAAATATAGCTTGGGGTGTCTACTTTCCAAAATGGGGTTATTTGGGGGGGAGGGGTTGAACTGTCCTGGCATTTTATGCACAACATTTAGAAGCTTATGTCACACATCACCCACTCTTCTAACCACTTGAAGACAAAGTCCTTTCTGACACTTTTTGTTTACATGAAAACATTATTTTTTTTGCAAGAAAATTACTTTGAACCCCCAAACATTATATTTTTTTAAAGCAAATGCCCTACAGATTAAAATGGTGGGTGTTTCATTTTTTTCCACACAGAATTTGCGCAAAAAACACACTTTTTTAAAGTTTAATGCACTAAAACACACTATATTGCCCAAATGTTTGATGAAATAAAAAAGATGATCTTAGGCCGAGTACATGGATACCAAACATGACATGCTTTAAAATTGCGCACAAACGTGCAGTGTCAACAAACTAAATATATTTTTAAAAGCCTTTAAAAGCCTTTACAGGTTAGCACTTTAGATTTACAGAGGAGGTCTACTGCTAAAATTACTGCCCTCAATCTGACCTTCGCGGTGATACCTCGCATGCATGGAGAGCAGGGGGGGCACAGTGGTGCTTTTTTTTTTTTTTTTTAATTTTTTTTGCTTTTTTATCTTATTTTTAAACTGTTCCTTTCTTTTTTTTTTTTTTATATCATTTTTATTGTTATCTCAGGGAATGTAAACATCCCCTATGATAGCAATAGGTAGTGACAGGTACTCTTTTTTGAAAAAGTTGGGGTCTATTAGACCCTAGATCTCTCCTGTGATAAAATGCTTTCCCAATTTCCCAATGGCGCTGTTTACATCCGGCGAAATCTAAGTCATGAAACGCTCGTAGCTTCCGGTTTCTTAGACCATAGAGATGTTTGGAGCCACTCTGGTCTCTGATCAGCTCTATGGTCAGCTGGCTGAGTCACCATCTGCATTCTCAGATTCCCTGTTGGGACAGGAGAGCCAGATAAAAACATGGAAGATGGTGGGGGGGCATTCCCTCCCACTGCTTGTAAAAGCAGTCTAGAGTCTTGCTTACCTGCAAAGCAAATACAAAAAAAAATTGTAAAAAAATAAAACGTTTAACGCATCCTGTGCCTAAAATATATATATGCCGAAGCATGGGGGCATCCTCCCGCAAAAGGTAGGAGCAAATCGCTCCTCCACCCACTGCTGCCCCCACGCTTCGGCATATATGCTGAAGTATGTAACTGTGGTGGTGAAATCACTTCCGACAGCGCTGGAGTCACGGCTTTATGTATCGTGGGAGTACCTGAAAACAAAAAAATGGTTAACAATAAAACACAGTAAACAGTAAAGTATAAAAAAATTGCATATCTGAAAAGCAAACATGGTAAAACATAATAACAATAAAACATTGCAGAATAGAATACAGTAAAAAAGAGCAGAAAAATAGAGAGAGAATAGAGAGAGAGAGAACAATAAAATGACAACTATTTTTGTTTTTTTTATTTCATTTTTTTTGTGTTTTTATTTTTTTACTTTTTTTTTTTTACACTTTTTTTGTAACTATAACTTCTGTAACTGGTACCAGGTTCGGGTCACTCAAAATGCGATGGCATCTTGGGAGACCCTGTGTTAGTGTGCCTAGTCTGTGCAGTGCTGTACCCTACGCTAATACTCAACTAGTGAATGTCTGCATCAAGGGAGGTAAGAGTGAAAACATTCTTATTATCCCTCTACTTCATAGCGAGCAAGTTATTACACTTGAAGCAGGCTCTCTCCCCCAGCCTAAGATGGGAATCTACAAGCCGCTGGGGAAAGTCCCGGCGATTAGGTCGCACGGTGCCACATGCTCCAATCTGTTGATCAAAAAGGTGACTAAAAAGTTACGCTTGTGTAATAATTGTCCACGTACAAGTGGTACCCCTTTCCGAATAAGGGTGACAAAAAGTCCCACACAATCTTGCCAGCGCTTCCTATGTAGTCAGGGCAGTTTGTCGGCTCTACGTGACTATCTTTGCCCTCGTAAACCATAAAACTACATGTATAGCCTGTGGCCCTGAAAAAGAGCTTATACATCTTGACCCCGTATCTGGCACGCTTGCTGGGAAGGTACTGTTTGAATGACAAGCGGCCAGAAAACTTAATCAGGGACTCATCAATGCAGACAACTTGATGGGGAGTAAACAAGCCTGCAAAACATTGGTTGAAGTGGTTTACCAGGGGCCGAATTTTGAAGAGCCGATCGTATTCAGGGTCTCCACGAGGACGACAGAGTTCATTGTTGTTGAAGTGCATGAACCGCAAAATCTGCCTGTATCGTGCCCTGGTCATGGAGGCAGAGAACAAGGGCATATGGTGAATTGGGTCAGTGGATCAATATGATCACAACTCATTCTTTTTAGTTATGCCCATGTTGAGGGAAAGGCCCAGAAAGATCTCAAATTCGGAAACCGTAATTGGTTTCCAATCTCTGGCAAGGGAGGACTGGGGAATAGTGGCGATGTGTTGACCAGCATACAAATTGCTTTGGTCCACAATAGATCTATAGAGATCTTCAGTGAAAAACAGCAAATAAAAATTAAGTGACGTAAAATCAACTGTTTCCACCTGAATGCCGGGTTGGCCAGTGAATGGGGGAAGTACGGGTGCCGCAGTAGTGGTGGGTTCCCAATTAGGATTGGCGAATGCAGCAGGAAGGGCACTATGGGCACGACGGGCCTGTGTTTGTCTTCTTGGTGGCAGCGGGACACTACTTGTGCTTGCCACCTCGCCAGCTTGAATTGCACTTATGGGACTCGCCACATCACCAAGTGTTACTGCAGTGCTGGATGTACGACAAGGGTGTACTAGGCCGCTGGTGCTTGCCAGTTCACCAGAAGGAATAGCGGCGCTAGTACTGCTCTGCTCCATACGAGAGCCCTGCGGTTCTTGCACATCAAGGACAGAAGAAGAAGTTCGGGGTCTGGTACGCCTGACCTTGGCATGGACCACAACTTCTTCGTCAGAGCTATCTGTCATGGAGCCCCTGTCCTCTACAGGATCCTATTCTGAGCCTGAATCTGACAGATGAGTGACTTCCTCTTCACTATCTGTCATGCTCAAAAACTTGTAGGCCTCTTCACTAGTGTACCTTCGATTTGCCATTTTGGGCTCTAAATTTAGTGGTACACTAGTGAGACTCACAGGCAAAAAAGCTCCTGACTGTTAGCGACTGTATCAAAATGATACCAACAAACACTGTTAGCGATCGCAGGGTTCAGGCCTGACTCTGCGAACGCTGCAGTTACAGTGGGGACGGAAAGTATTCAGACCCCCTTAAATTTTTCACTCTTTGTTATATTGCAGCCATTTGCTAAAATCATTTAAGTTCATATTTTTCCCTTATTAATGTACACATAGCACCCCATATTGACAGAAAAACACAGAATTGT
Source organism: Aquarana catesbeiana (assembly GCF_042186555.1). Taxonomy (NCBI): domain Eukaryota; kingdom Metazoa; phylum Chordata; class Amphibia; order Anura; family Ranidae; genus Aquarana; species Aquarana catesbeiana. The sequence goes on from NC_133329.1 coordinate 177,581,507, forward strand.
TGACATTTTTGCAGATTTATTAAAAAAGAAAAACTGAAATATCACATGGTCCTAAGTATTTAGACCCTTTGCTCAGTATTTAGTAGAAGCACCCTTTTGATCTAATACAGCCATGAGTCTTTTTGGGAAAGATGCAACAAGTTTTTTACACCTGGATTTGGGGATCCTCTGCCATTTCTCCTTGCAGATTCTCTCCAGTTCTGTCAGATTGGATGGTAAACGTTGGTGGACAGCCATTTTAAGGTCTCTCCAGAGATGCTCAATTGGTTTTAAGTCAGGGCTCTGGCTGGGCCATTCAAGAACAGTCACGGAGTTGTTGTGAAGCCACTCCTTTGTTATTTTAGCTGTGTGCTTAGGGTCATTGTCTTGTTGGAAGGTAAACCTTCGGCCCAGTCTGAGGTCCTGAGCACTCTGGAGAAGATTTTCATCCAGGATATCCCTGTACTTGGCCGCATTCATCTTTCCCTCAATTGCAACCAGTTGTCCTGTCCCTGCAGCTGAAAAACACCCCCACAGCATGATGCTGCCACCGCCATGCTTCACTGTTGGGACTGTATTGGACAGGTGATGAGCAGTGCCTGGTTTTCTCCATACATACTGCTTAGAATTAAGGCCAAAAAGTTCTATCTTGGTCTCATCAGACTAGAGAATCTTATTTCTCACCATCTTGGAGTCCTTCAGGTGTTTTTTTAGAAAACTCCATGCAGGCTTTCATGTGTCTTGCACTAAGGAGAGTCTTCCGTCAGGCCACTCTGCCATAAAGCCCTGACTGGTGGAGGGCTGCAGTGATGGTTCACTTTCTACAACTTTCTCCCATCTCCTGACTGCATCTCTGGAGCTCAGCCACAGTGATCTTTGGGTTCTTCTTTACCTCTCTCACCAAGGCTCTTCTCCCCCGATAGCTCAGTTTGGCCGGATGGCCAGCTCTAGGAAGAGTTCTGGTCATTCCAAACGTCTTCCATTTAAGAATTATGGAGGCCACTGTAATGCAACAGAAATTTTTTTATAACCTTGGCCAGATCTGTGCCTTGCCACAATTCTGTCTCTGAGCTCTTCAGGCAGTTCCTTTGACCTCATGATTCTCATTTGCTCTGACATGCACTGTGAGCTGTAAGGTCTTATATAGACAGGTGTGTGGCTTTCCTAATCAAGTCCAATCAGTATAATCAAACATAGCTGGACTCAAATGAAGGTGTAGAACCATCTCAAGGATGATCAGAAGAAATGGACAGCACCTGAGTTAAATATATGAGTGTCACAGCAAAGGGTCTGAATACTTAGGACCATGTAATATTTCAGTTTTTCTTTTTTAATAAATCTGCAAAAATGTCAACAATTATGTGTTTTTCTGTCAATGTGGGGTGCTGTGTGTACATTAATGAGGAAAAAAAATGAACTTAAATGATTTTACAAATGGCTGCAATATAACAAAGAGTGAAACATTTAAGTGGGTCTGAATACTTTCTGTCCCCACCGTATGTGTGTTTAGTGTTTTGTAAGTGACAGTGATCGATCGATACTGCACTTGGGTGGACTGGGCTGGGCCGAGGGGCAAAACACAGGTGCTAGCAGGTATCTGGGCTGATCCCGCTAACACTGCATTTTTGGGAAACCTAAACTGCTGGGGATGCTGGTATAGATCTGATCAGATATTGATCCGTTCAGATACTATACCACTAAGGGAGGTGTATGCTGCGTGCGTGGGTGTTAGCGGTACTGGTGCTAACCTGACGCTGCCTGGGACGATGCAGACCTTATCTGACCCTAAAACGTAACTTATATCACCGCCGGGCAATTAGGGGGTTAAACCTTTATAAGGTAATAAACGGCGGGTGCCCTGAAACTATAATAAACAAACTAACTAACCAGCGTCACCCGTAACAGTTATACGGTGATCACAGGTGAAAGGGTTAACTAGGGGGCAATCAGGGGGTTAAAACCTTTATTAGGTAGTATATGGGGGTCCCTGTCACTATAAAACACTGACAGCGAACCTATATACTTACCTCCCTAACTAGCGTCACCTGTGACACTAATACAGCGATCAGAAAAATGATCGCTTAGTGACACTGGTGATGGGGGGTGATCAAGGGGTTAACCTTTATTAGGGGGGGTTAGGGGGTATCCTAGACCTAAAGAGGGCTACCACTAACTACCCTACCACTTATCACTGTCACAAACTGACACCAATGCAATAGTCAGAAAAAAAATTGCTATTGGTGTCACTGTGACAGGGGGTACAGGGGGGTCATCGGGGGGTGAAATGTGTGCCTAGAGTGTTCTACTGTTAGTGTAGTGTTGGTGCAAACTTACTTGATGTCTTCTCTCCTCGGCGCCGGAACAAAAAGACCTGCTCGAGGAGAGATGACATCACTTCCTCTGCCGCTGTTTACATTACAGCAGCAGAGGAAGAATGTCATTGTCTGGGAGCGATCGTGAGGGGGTGGCCACGAATGGATGGCCTCCCCCTCACCTCTGATCGCTCGGGAACAGACGCCGACCACCTTGGGCACTGGGTGGGTCCGATCGGACCACCTGCCCACGGGAGGCAAGTAGCGTACCCATACGTTACTTTGCCTGCCCGTGCCATTCTATATATATATATATATCTGCGTGAGGTGGTCGGCAAGTGGTTAAAGCCGCAAGCAGTTTTAAATGACTTTTATTCCTTTAAAAATTTCATTTTGTGCAGGGACTGTTCTAAGCACGGGAAACACGTGCCACTGTACAGGCATACTATAGACACCCCCAGGTACGATATTTAAAGGAATATTTCACTTTTTTTCACTTTAACCATCATTAAAATCACTGCTCCCGAAAAAAACGTCCGTTTTTAAAACTTTTTGCATTGATACATGTCCCCTGGGGCAGGACCCGGGTCCCCAAACCCTTTTTAGGACAATAACTTGCATATTAGCCTTTAAAATGAGCACTTTTGATTTAGTACATTCGAGTCCCATAGGCTTTAATGGGGTTCTAATGTTTGGGCAAACTTTTGGTCCGTTTGCAGGTTCTGGTGCGAACCGAACCGGGGGGTGTTCGGCTCATTCCTAATGGTGAGATGGCAAAGGTTTTGAATGAATTCTTCTCCTCAGTCTTCACGAGGGAAACGGAGGGTTCAGTAACCAAAACTCCAATGTTTATCCTCATGACACGTCACAGGATGCACCCCCATGGTTAGCATGGGATAAAATCAGAAACAGACTTGAAAAACTTAACATAAATAAGTCACTGGGACCAGATGGCTTGCACCCAAGGGTCCTTAAGGAGCTCAGTCAAGTAATTGCTAGAACGTTGTTTCTAATTTTTATAAACAGTCTACTAACTGGTACAGTACCAGCTGATTGGAGAAAAGCCAATATAGCACAAATCTTTAAAAAAGGACCAAGATATATCCCTGGGAACTACAGACCAGTTAGCCTAACATCAATAGTATGCAAGCTCTTGGAAGGGATGATAAGGGACTATATACAAGATTTTAGTAATGAAAACTGTATCAGCATGGATTCATGAAAAATCATTCTTGCCAAACAAATCTATTAACCTTCTATGAGGAGGTGAGCAGCCATCTAGATGAAGGAAGGCTGGTAGTTGTGGTGTATCTGGATTTTGCAAAGACATTTGATACAGTTCAGCACAAACGTTTACTGTACAAGCTAAAGTCTGTTGGCATGGACCAAAGGGTGAGTACCTGGATTGAAAACTGTCTAGAAGGGTGAGTTCAGAGGGTAGTGATAAATGGGGAGTACTCGGAATGGTCCAAAGTGGGGTCCCTCAGGGTTCTGTGCTGGGACTAATCCTATTTAATTTATTCATAAATGATCTGGAGGATGGGATAAACAGTTCAATCTCAGTATTTGTGGACGATACTAAGCTAAGCAAGGCAATAGCTTCTCCACAGGATGTGGAAACCTTGGAAGAAGATCTGAACAAATTAATGGGGTGGGCAACTTAATGGCAAATGAGGTTTAATGTAGAAAAATGTAAAATAATTCATTTAGGTGGCAAAAACATGAATGCAATCTACTCACTAGGGGTAGAACCTCTGGGGGAATCTAGGATGGAAAGACCTGGGGGCCCTAGTAGATGAAAAGCTCAGCAACGGCATGCAATGCCAAGCTGCTGCAAGCAAAGCCAGTAGAATATTGGTATGCATTAAAAAGGGAATTAACTCCAGAGATAAAACGATAATGCTCCCACTCTACAAGACTCTTGTCCGGCTGCACCTGGAGTGTGCCATCCAATTCTGGGCTCCAGTCCTCAGGAAGGATGTGCTGGAAAGAGTACAGAGAAGGGCAATGAAGCTAATAAAGGGACTGGAGGATCTTAGTTATGAGGAAAGATTACAAGCACTGAACTTATTCTCTCTGGAGAAGAAACGCTTGAGAGGGGATATGATTTGAATGTACAAATACCATACTGGTGACCCCACAGTAGGCATAAAACTTTTCCATGAAAGGGCATCTAAAAACTCGCGGCCATTCACTAAAATTAGAGGAAAAGCGATTTAACCGGAAACTGCGTAAAGGGATCTTTACGTTAAGAGTAGTAAGAATGTTGAATTCTCTTCCACAAGCAGTGGTTTCAGCAGAGAGCATAGATAATTTCAAAAAACTATTGGATCGGCACCTAAATGACCAAAACATACAGCGATATACAATGTATTACTGGCATAAAAGCGCACACACACACACAGGTTGGACTTGATGGACTTGTAACTATATGTAATTATGTAATTATCCCATATCCCATTACTAATTACCACCAATGACATAAGCAACAATATTTCTGTCTACTATACTGACATAGATGTAATGATGTAAATAGTAACATTCAATAAAAGCATCCTTGTTACATCTGATAGAATACAAAGGCAGCCAGAAAATAGCTGTGATACTTAAATGGTAAAATAATTTGAAGAATTGACCAAAAAAACTAATCTAGATACAGTATCACTCGTAAATTATTCAGAGAGCAGTTAGCACTAACATCTCTCCAAAGAAACCCCAACATAATCATCAGAAATTCAGACAAAGAGGAGGGTATTGTTATGCAAAACAGAACTGACTACCTTAAAGAAGCTTATCCAGTATTCTGAAAGATACTACTTACCATAATAAGCTATCCAATAGCCCCAATAGCCCCAAATTTGAAGACAAATTCAGATATTCTTTTAAGCACAATAAAATTGTGTGACAGTATGGACTACGCAACTAGAAATTAAATTAAGATTTTTTTGTACAAATAAATCACTAATATACATATATAACAGTAAGATTGATAGTCTGACACAGACACCCAAATTCATATGCTAGAATTAATCCCTACAGCTGCAATATATTTATACCAGGGAACTAGAGCAAGTCAGATAGTCAATATCCTGCAAATCTGCATTTGACAGTCTATTTCCTTTATTCCCCTGCAGCAGGATTAAAGGTAATACTGGAAGTTGTGCCAGTACAGCAAAAATGTAATTATCTAAGCCCTGAGGAGGCTGTCAGTGGCCCTCAGGGTACCCCCAAGTTTAAGGGTGGTGACCTTGGGCCGGGGATCGGTTACTGGAAGGATCCTGCCACAACACACAGAGGAAGCCCAAGAGACATGGGAGCAAGAGAGAGGACAGTATGGGTAGCTCAGTACTACTGGGGACTTACAAGGGGGGAGCCTGCCACATGTAGCCAGTTCTCTGCCACATGTAGCCAGGCTCCATGTATCACCTGAAATGCCTGGCTGATGCTGCCTGGTTCTTCCCTCTCCCTGTAAACTGACCATGGATCATCATGGCTGCTGAGCGCTGACACTGTGGTCAGTGTACTTGTCTCAAAGAACAGAACATTTCCCTAGAGGCGGGACCTTGAAGGCACTTTGACACATGTCAATTGAAGTAAATTTCAAATATATGTACTTTTATTAAACACACATTAGTAAAAACATTATCATGGAAAAGATGTAACAAAGGTGACTATAAATGCAGACTTGTAAAAATGAGATGACAACAGGAGATGATCTCCACCTGATGCATTTCAGAGTTTTAACTACAACTCCTTCATCAGGGTAGAGGAGATATCCAATGTCTATGATATAAACACAAGGGTCAAAGACACTCTGCAGTAATATTCATAGATCTTGATATATGACCATGGCTTTGATTTCCCATATAGCCCGTTAGTACTCAAGCCATACAACATCTTATTACAGCTCACTTCCTGAAGTCAGTATTCTCAGCCCCGCCCACTGGATCAGTCAGATCAGGGAATGCAGCTGCAGTTGCTCTAAAATTAGGTATGAAGAGGCATTTTTTAAAATAAATAACATATACTGGGGCACATACTTTAATATAACACAGAGGATTATAGGAATAAACAAAATGGCTTCACAACCACTTTAAGTCTTCATCCTCCCCTAGGAAATCTCCTGCAGAGTCAGCCGGGTGGGCTGGTGAAGAGTCAGTCTGGAGGACTGTAGAAGAAAGGTAGCCTGGAGGGTTAGTGAAGGGGGCATCTGCAGCCAGGTGGATTGGCAGTGCCTGAAGAGGTGGTCCTGGGACCAGTAGCCCCAGGAGGAAAAGTACAAGCTGATCACTGTATTCTGCTACACAACAAGGGCTTTGAGTTTCTGCCTGCAAAGGGCCATTGCTTAAATCTGACTGGGAATTGTTCAGATCCACTAACAGTAATTCAGCTGGAGGAGTGTAAAAGAGACTGTATATATGAAGATATCCCTGAAGTTGTTGCCAAATTTTTGCTGAAGTCAAGTGGGCATCCCATAATCTCAAACCCTATCCAAGTTATTAACCCCTAATAAATAACAAAAACAAAGTCACAGTTTGTTCTCTGACTCTGGAGTGCCTGTGAAAATTTGGTGTGCATGGCTGTGCAGGAGTGGGGGATACAGTTCATCTGTGGCTCCTTAGGGGGTGCGCTACAGAGGATATATAATAATATCCCTCTGAGGTGTTTGTGGCATTTATGGTTTTTAATTTTGGGTATATTAGAATCCTAAACATGAAACCCTGACTAAAAGAGGCATCATTTATCCAGCAATCCACTTTAAAACATTAATTATACTCCTAAAACCTTTTGTACATACTTTATACTATTACCATCTAACTTCTGAGAATGTATAAATTATGAAACATGCATATTTCTTATTACAGGCAGTCCCCGGGTTACAAACCAGCTAGGGTCTATAGGTTTGGTCTTAAGTTGAATGTGTTTGTAAGTTGGAACAGGTGCATTTTTTAAGTGTAGCTCCAGCCAAAAAAATATTTTTAAGCTTTTTAGATAGCATAGGGAAGGGTTAACACCCCTGTAACGTTTGGTTTGCTGTCTGTTCCCCTGTTCAGAAGATTTCATCTCACTTTCTGTCCCAATGACAATTGGATTTTGAAAATTTTGGGTTGTTGTGAAAACAAGCCTTGCTGATAAAGCAGTGGAGGTACGTTTTTCCCATAATAACTCTTACAGGAGTAAATATCCCTTCCTAGGGGTAGATTTCCTCTCACTTTCTGGTGCCTCCCTCCCTTTTAAGTATGAGTCATTTGTAAGTCGGATGTTTGTAATTAGGGGACCGCCAATATAAGGATTGCAATCACATGTAAACATGGTAATATTCATTACCAATTCCCTTTAGATAATATGATATCTTGTATAGATATATATAAATTGAAAAGTTCATAATACTTTAAAATTATTATTTGTGATATAATTCATGATGTTTAAGGTAGTTCATTGTTAATTATCCTTGGTACCTTTCCTTGGAATCAATGGTCAGCTGAATAGACAGGTTTAGGTTTGTTTCTCACTAGTTTGGGTAAATAGAAAGTTGGATATTCTGTGCCCTCACTCTAACAAACACATATTTAGTATTTTTTTTCCCTACATAGCACTGGTTAGTTTGCTGCCAGAAAAAGGTCTTGTAAACATGAAAGAGTGGTTTCATTTAACTTTCAGTCTTCTATTCAGGTTTGTTTGTAGTCCAAATGTAGATCCATTGTCCAAGAATTGAATTTGGCCTTGCCTACTATGAATCTCAAACAACTCTCTTTTTGCAGCCAGTTCCTAGGGTCTTTTAGTTTGCAATCTTGTACACCTGTGATAGTGGGGTTCATCCAGAGGTTATTTAGCATAACTCATTAAGAAGTTATATGTTATCATTTTAATTCAGAAGCACTCTGACAGACAATAATTCATACAATACTACCTTCTTCCCATCTTCCCAAAATTTGCAAAACATTACTAGATCCCTAGGCAGACCAATTATATTATGTACAGATTATCTCATATGCAACTTCCCTTAATTTACTGCTCACCACCTACAATGATATGTGACTAAATGACTTTCATATCTTACAGGCTTCATTGGCCTCCTACATTTCCTATCTTTATTGCAATCGTAGATGTCTTTCTAAGGTTAACTCTTAGAACTACCTCCATGTATACTAATATAATAACACAACCTGGAACCTAAAGCAGTGTCACCTTACCTCTTCACAGACCCTCACATGTCTGAAACAAAAGAACATTATTCTAGATAGCATTTAATTTAGCATTTAATTCACACTTCATTACAATACTTTCTCATTTGGTAAACACTTTCTATGGACAAAAAGGGCATAGCAATTGATATGAAATGCACACTTAGCTATGTCATATTAGCTATGGGATTGGGAGAGACTAAAATGCTAGACCACAAAACTGAGTAGCATCAAATATTATCATTTATCAGATGAAACGTATGTATGATCCCCTAATTACCTGAGAAAAAGACTTTAAAATGTTGCCAGATTTTGTTCAACGACTGAACAGTAATGGAAAAAAATTGTGACTCCCTCTCCCATAAAAATCTAGATCTATAACTTTAGGTTTCTCAACCAAGGACCTATTTTAAAAAGTGGGTGCAAACAAGGGTATTGATCTCTGCAGCAGCTATTATAGGAGTCAGAAAGCCCTGTGCTTCAATTCATGATTCTGACAAGACCATTTAGGTAGAAATATTACCTTAAGACACTGATCAAAATCTCAAGAGAAGATTTAAGAAAATAGGTGAGAAAAATAGACAGGCAATAGACAGGCAATCCCGAAATATAAAAGATCCATCACCTAATCATAATCTAACTTTCATTAGCAGATATTATAATCTGTGTGAAGTTGGCACCCCATGTTTGTAAAACCTGAATAAAAATATACCATTCGTTTGTGCCACGTTTGTGCTGATTTGTGCCGCAAAAATGAGCGTTTGTGCCGGTTCGGTTTCTGAGATATTAAACATTCAATTGAATGCAAGCCCCTCCCACTTTGCACCCCATGTCCCTGAATTTTAAAAACAAACGTGCCATTCGTTTGTGCCGCATTTGTGCTGGTTTGTGCCGCAAAAATAAACGTTTTTGCCGCTTTGGTTGCGGAGATATTGTGCGTTACAGTTGCTGCAACCCTGCTCACTTTGCACCCCATGTTCCTGAATTTTAAAAACAAATGCGCCATTCGTTTGTGCTGCGTTTGTGCTGGTTTGTGCCACAAAAATAAACGTTTGTGCTGCTTTGGTTGCAGAGATATTGTGCGTTATAGTTGCTGCAACCCCACCCACATTGCACCCCATGTTCCTGAATTTTAAAAACAAACGTGTCATTCGTTTGTGCCGCACTTGTGCTGGTTTGTGCCGCAAAAATAAATATGTGTGCTGCTTTGGTTGCGGAGATATTGTGCGTTATAGTTACTGCAACTTCGCCCACTTTGCACCCCATGTTCCTGAATTTTAAAAACAAACATGCCATTCGTTTGTGCCGGGTTTGTGCTGGTTTGTGCCGCAAAAATAAATGTTTGTGCCGCTTTGGTTGCGGAGATATTGTGCGTTATAGTTGCTGCAACCCCGCCCACTTTGCATCCCATGTTCCTGAATTTTAAAAACAAATGCGCCATTCATTTGTGCCGCGTTTGTTCCGCAAAAATAAACGTTTGTGCCGCTTTGGTTGCAGACATATTGTGCGTTATAGTTGCTGCAACCCCGCCCACTTTGCATACCATGTTCCTGGATTTTAAAAACAAACGCACCATTTGTTTGTGCCGCGTTTGTGCCGCAAAAATAAACGTTTGTGCCGCTTTGATTGCAGAGATATTGTGCGTTATAGTTGCTACAACCCCACCCACATTGCACCCCATGTTCCTGAATTTTAAAAACAAACACGCCATCCATTTGTGCCGGGTTTGTGCTGGTTTGTGCCGCAAAAATAAACGTTTGTGCCGCTTTGGTTGTGGAGATATTATGCGTTATAGTTGCTGCTACCCCGCCCACTTTGCACTCCATGTTCCTGAATTTTAAAAACAAACGCGCCATTCGTTTGTGCTGGTTTGTGCTGCAAAAATAAACGTTTGTGCCACTTTGGTTGTAGAGAAATTGGGAGTTATAGTTGCTGCAACCCCGCCCACATTGCACCCCATGTTCCTGAATTTTAAAAACAAACATGCCATTCGTTTTTGCCGGGTTTGTGCTGGTTTGTGCCACAAAAATAAATGTTTGTGCCGCTTTGGTTGCGGAGATATTATGCGTTATAGTTGCTGCTACCCCGCCCACTTTGCACCCCATGTTCCTGAATTTTAAAAACAAACGCTCCATTCGTTTGTGCCGTGTTTGTGCCGCAAAAATAAACATTTGTGCCGCTTTGGTTGTGGAGATATAGTGCGTTATAGTTGCTGCAACTCCGCCCACTTTGCACCCCATATTCCTGAATTTTAAAAACAAACGCACCATTTGTTTGTGCCTCATTTGTGCCACTTTGGTTTCGGAGATATTGAGTGGTATATGTTGTCAAACCACATTGACTTCGCACCTCGTTATTAAATCTTACATACAACTAGATTTATTTGTTAGCAGTTTGTGCAGATTTGGTGGATATTGTACATGATGTTTTACTTTACATGCGTAGTTTTGCCACCCCCACATGGATCCCCCCTTTCCGATTCTCTAGTGCTGACTGGAAGAACAGACGGGGAGGGGGCGGCACAGCTGGCTCTGGCTCTAGTGAATTTTTTTTTTAACCGCTTGCTGCCCGCCGGCTGTCATATGACGGCCAGGCAGCGCGGCTCTCGTTCTGGGAGGGCATCATATGATGCTTTTGCCTTCCCGGCCCACCAGGCTCGCCTTCCTGGCCCACCAGGGGGAGCGTGTGCACCGCCGACGGCAATCGCGCACGCCCGTTGTGTCACTGGGGACCCGATGCGTGTGCCTGGTGGCCGCGATGTTTGCCGGGCACCCGCGATTGCCCGGTAACACAGCAGGACAGTGGATCTGTGTGTGTAAACACACAGATCCACGTCCTTTCAGAGGAGAGATGATTGATGGTGTGTTCCCAGTACAGAGGAACACTTCCTAGGAACATAATTAACTCCTCGATCTCCCCCTAGTGTTAACCCCTTCCCTACCAGTAACATTTATACAGTAATCAGTGCAATTTTATAGTACGGATCGCTGTATAAATGTGAATGGTCCCAAAAATGTGTCAAAATTGTCCGATCTGCTTACCGCAATATTGCAGATCACCGCCATTACTAGCAAAAAAATAAAAAATAATAATAATAAAAATGCCATAAATCCTTCCCCTATTTTGTAGATGCTATAACTTTTGCGCAAACCAATCAATATACGCTTATTGTGATTTTTTTGTTAACAAAAATGTGGAAGAATACATATTGCCCTAAACTTTGGAAAAATGTTTTTTTTTTTTTTGTAAATGGATATTTATTATAGCAAAAAGTAAAAAATAAGTTTTTTTTTTTCAAAATTGTCGCTATTTTTTGTTTTTATAGCGCAAAAAATAAAAACCGCAGAGGTGATCAAATACCACCAAAAGAAAGCTCTATTTGTGGGGGAAAAAATGATAACAATTTTATTTGGGTACAGTGTTGCATTACCGTGCATTTGTCATTCAAAATGTGACAGCGCTGAAAGCTTGAAAAATGGCCTGGGCAGGAAGGGGTGAAAGTGCCCAGTATTGAGGTGGTTAAATAAGGATTTTTCAAAAACCTGTGTTGTGTTGTTTTTTTTTTCCAATAAAGGACTTTTTATATGGTGTTGTGTATTTGACGGGCTGGAGCATGTTCGTTCGCCCCAGCTACATGCGGTTGTTCCTTTGGTTGCCTTCGACTGCTGTAGGTGCTTTTTGGCATAGTGCGTACAGCAACCATTCAGGGTTTAACCAGGCTCAGCGAGCCGAAAGCTCATTATGTAATACTCACCTGGGATCAAAGCCCCCGCTGCGGTGCCGGTACACAGCACCGGCCGGCGACATGTTGTCCTGGAGTTACTTACGGGTATCGTGGCTCCGGCGCTGTGATTGGCCGGATCCGTGATGACGTCATTCCCGCGTGCGGGAGCTGCCAGTCATGACCTCCTTTTAAAAATGGCATGCGCACGTCTCTTTTGTAATAATTGTAATAATTCTTTTTTCTTGAAACTTGGCCTACCACACTCACAAGCAAGCACTTATAACTTGCAACATAAAGCATGCTAATAGAGGCTCAGATGTGGCAAGTGCATTAAAATCTACAATGCTGCGGCCTGTCACAGACATGTTTACATGTTTAGAAATAAAACAATTTAAATATCAAATTTTATATGTCCTACCATAGGAATAATACTGAATTTCAAATTAAGTCAATGTAGTGTAAACTGTGCAATATTTTATGAAAAGCCACTTATATTTATTTATTGTAGACCCTTTTTAAGGCCTCATTCACACAGGCAAAAAATGTTGTACTAATTTGTGTAGTGTTAATTTCTGTGTGCATCTGTATGCTGCACGTGCAAATACATGGCTCCATGCACACAGCTGCATATAGGAAGGGTTTTTGCATTGCTAACAAATGTGCACAGAAAAAGCAACAAGGGTGCATCTGGGTCTGCAAATCATGCACGTTTTCCATATGTACGCATGTGTATTTGCCTAAACACACATATGCATTTAAAGTTTGCTATACATTCTGGGCCTGCATAGTGCTAGAATGATTATCCCCTTAGCACTGACCGTACGCACATACAACTTTAGGGGGTTATACCGGGGTGATGCCTGCAGCTGCATGTATCACCACAGTACCGTTTTTAAAGCGGGCGGTTGGCTCTTCGGGGATAGCAACCCATGCGGCTAAAAGCCGCTCGGCTCCATGCACACAGCTGCATATAGGACTGTGTTTTTGCATTGCTAACAAATGTGCACAGAAAAAGCAACAAGGGTGCATCTGGGTCTGCAAATCATGCACGTTTTCCATATGTACGCATGTGTTTTTGCCTAAACACACATATGCATTTAAAGTTTGCTATACATTCTGGGCCTGCATAGTGCTAGAATGATTATCCCCTTAGCGCTGACCGTACGCACATACGACTTTAGAGGGGTTATACCGGGATGATGCCTGCAGCTGCATGTATTACCCCAGTACCGTTTTTAAAGCGGGCGGTTGGCTCTTCGGGGATAGCAACCCATGTGGCTAAAAGCCACTCGGCTGTTATCTGGAGAACCGGGAGGAGACTATTCCCCTCCCGCCGCCTTTCGCCGCTCTTCCCAGGTCTCCCATCCCACTGGGAGACCCGAGCCATTATCCAGCACTTCCGCCGGCTAGAGTGAGACTGGAAGGAAGCCATAAACGGCTTCATACTAGTCTCCTATGTGTAAACAACATCACTTCCGGTTTACTCGGCTGCCAATGGCGCCGTTTTTAAAAAAATAACAATATTCAGAATCGCCGTTTTTGACGATCTGAATACTTTGAAGTGCAAAGGAGAGATTTGGGGTCTTTTAGACCTCCAATTCCTCCATAAAGACTACCTGTCACCACCTATTACTATCGCAAGGGATGTTTAGAATCCTTGTGAGTGAAGATCTAAAAAAAATAAATAAGAAAAAACATTTTTTTTTTTTTTAAAGCGCCCACCCGTCCCTGCGAGCTCACGCAACAAAAACACACACGTCAGTCGCGCCCGCATATGTGAATGGTGTTCAAATCACACATGTGAGGTATTGCCGCAGTCGTCAGAGTGAGATCAATAATTGTAGCAAAAGACCTCCTCTGTAACTCTAACCTGGTAACCGTTATTTATTTTTAAAGTGCCGCCTATGGAGATTTTTAGGTACCATAGTTTGTTGTCATTCCACTAGTTTGTGCAATTTTAAAGTGTGACATGTTAGGTATCTATTTACTCGGCGTAACATCATCTTTCACATTATACAAAAAAATGAGCTAACTTTACTGATTAGTTTTTTTAATTCATGGAAGTGTATTTTTTCCTAAAACAAATGCGTTTGAAAGACCACTGCGAAAATACAGTGTGACATAAAATATTGCAACGATCGCCATTTTATTCTCTAGATTCTCTGATAATATATATATATATATAAAATGTTTGGGGGTTCTACGTAATTTTCTAGCAAAAAATACGGATTTTAACTTGTAAGCAACAAATGTCAGAAATAGGCTTAGGCATGAAACGGATTATGTACGAACTGACAGTAAGTGCATATACACATTTGCAGTACAAAGATGCATATTTTGTGCACCTTTGTAAACTCGTATTTTGCAAATTCTGCTCATGCGTTGTGTGTTGAATTTAGGCCTCATGCTGTTGGTGCATTGAAAATAAAAAAAATAGTCACACAGTCACTTCAGCAAAGGCAGACATTTTTACTGCCATGTGTGACACATTCTGAAAAGACTCCGCCCCGAGCACTGGAGATCACCATTATTTTCTAAACACATTTTGCTGGGTGCATACCTAGAATAAAAGGTGTTTAATGTGCCCTAATGCCCTTGATTACCCTGTGTGCAGACAGGAAAGGTTTAAAGCATTTCTGCATGTTACTACAATGATTTTACATTCTGGCTAACCCTGAACACAGGATGTTTACAGTACATGGGGACATCAGTTAATAACACAACTAGTAATGCCACCTGATCACTATATTAGGTTGTCTTGCTAGTTAGTGCTAGTATTGCAAAAAATAGTTTGTATACACACAGCAAACACACAATCATCTATTAAAAATGTATTATTTTCATTGCAATTGCATACATTGAATAATTATTAATAATAAGTAAAATTAAAGATGTTAAAAATGAATTTACCCTGGATTCCCTGAGCTAGAAGTGAAACCATCAAGCAAAAAGTTGTTTGAGCTCCAATGCTGCCTTTTTAGGGTACAATATGAAGTGCAGTGCCGGTACAGTGGGAGGAGCTTTACATTAAGGAAACCCAAGCTGAGTTTAGGTTCTGTATGTAAGCTTTAATAACAAGGTGTAAAGTCAATGTGGTTTGACAACATATAACGCACAATATCTCCGCAACCAAAGTGGCACAAAAGTTTATTTTTGCAGCACAAACCAGCACAAACCCGGCACAAACGAATGGCACGTTTGTTTTTAAAATTCAGGAACATGGGGTGCAATGTGGGCGGGGTTGCAGCAACTATAACTCACTATATCTCCACAACCAAAGCGGCACAAATCAGTAAATAATTAAAGAGATAAAGATGGCGCTGCCCTCTAAATAACTAAATAATAAACTAAGGTCTAAGTGGGGCCAAGATATATGGAAATTGTATCACTGCTATTAGAATAAACAATCTGTATATCAAGACAATTAAGATATTGAACCTGTAATACAAGTGTGATACCGGGAATGCAAAACCGGTGTATGAAAATTAAGAACAACAAAGAAAATTTTTTGAAAAAATATTATAAAAAATACACCAATAGTGCAAAAATATTGGGACAAAATGGCGTCTCCCTCGCTGAAAAATTTTTTGAAAGTGTGAAAAATATGTAAAAAATATTATCAGTGCTATGTTAATGGAGCTCCCATAAAACTAAGTGATACAAAATATAAGTGAAAAAAATCCTCAAAATTATTGTGACATAGAGCCCTATGGTGAATTCAAAGTGACGAGCTCCTTAGTATGTGTCTTATACTATATATTCTCCATGCGTACCCAGCATAAAAAACACAATCCCAGATTTCTTATTACAAAATATGAAAATCAAATATTATAGAAATAAAAGCTGGTGTAAATAAATTTCTAACGAATAAGTGATTAATTCTGTGCAAACAATAATAAAATAAGTTCAATATTTTTCACTCCTTGGGAATTGCTATCCGTGACTTCTGTGCTTGTAGTTCAGAATGGTGACTTGAGGTGCTCTGCCCCCCAGTGCTCCCCCACTCACCAGAGTTGATCACCCCTACAGGGGTACCGAGCGATAAAGTGGGTGCTCTTGGGGTAGTTGTTGTTGTTCTCTCCTCTTGAATTGCTGTTACTTGATTCAATGCGATCCTTGATAAGTAATCCTGGTTAAGCAGTGTGCTTCAGCCTGACATAATCACTCCATGCCTCCTTAGCTGTAAAACTCTCCGGAATACCCAGAACCAGGAGAAAAACAAAGAGGCTGCCTTCGTGAAGTATGTCAAATAAGTTTTATTAGATAAACTTTAATCCAGTCCAATACTGATGGTAGATGATAAAAAACTAAGCAGAAAATTAAACCGGAACCGCTGTATGCAAGGATAGGACCAAACACAAGCTGTATGCGTGCGTTCCACCTTGCGTTCCAGCATCCACTTCCTGATCTGACGTGTGAGCGTGACTCCGCCTTACGCGTTTCGTCATCGGACGTTTTCAAAAGCGGTCATGACGAAACGCGTAAGGCGGAGTCACGCTCACACGTCAGATCAGGAAGTGGATGCTGGAACGCAAGGTGGAACGCACGCATACAGCTTGTGTTTGGTCCTATCCTTACATACAGCGGTTCCGGTTTAATTTTCTGCTTAGTTTTTTATCATCTACCATCAGTATTGGACTGGATTAAAGTTTATCTAATAAAACTTATTTGACATACTTCACGAAGGCAGCCTCTTTGTTTTTCTCCTGGTTCTGGGTATTCCGGAGAGTTTTACAGCTAAGGAGGCATGGAGTGATTATGTCAGGCTGAAGCACACTGCTTAACCAGGATTACTTATCAAGGATCGCATTGAATCAAGTAACAGCAATTCAAGAGGAGAGAACAACAACAACTACCCCAAGAGCACCCACTTTATCGCTCGGTACCCCTGTAGGGGTGATCAACTCTGGTGAGTGGGGGAGCACTGGGGGGCAGAGCACCTCAAGTCACCATTCTGAACTACAAGCACAGAAGTCACGGATAGCAATTCCCAAGGAGTGAAAAATATTGAACTTATTTTATTATTGTTTGCACAGAATTAATCACTTATTCGTTAGAAATTTATTTACACCAGCTTTTATTTCTATAATATTTGATTTTCATATTTTGTAATAAGAAATCTGGGATTGTGTTTTTTATGCTGGGTACGCATGGAGAATATATAGTATAAGACACATACTAAGGAGCTCGTCACTTTGAATTCACCATAGGGCTCTATGTCACAATAATTTTGAGGATTTTTTTCACTTATATTTTGTATCACTTAGTTTTATGGGAGCTCCATTAACATAGCACTGATAATATTTTTTACATATTTTTCACACTTTCAAAAAATTTTTCAGCGAGGGAGACGCCATTTTGTCCCAATATTTTTGCACTATTGGTGTATTTTTTATAATATTTTTTCAAAAAATTTTCTTTGTTGTTCTTAATTTTCATACACCGGTTTTGCATTCCCGGTATCACACTTGTATTACAGGTTCAATATCTTAATTGTCTTGATATACAGATTGTTTATTCTAATAGCAGTGATACAATTTCCATATATCTTGGCCCCACTTAGACCTTAGTTTATTATTTAGTTATTTAGAGGGCAGCGCCATCTTTATCTCTTTAATTATTTACTGATTCCTTAATTAGACCCTTAGGGGCACTAATTTGAGATAGGCAGCAGCCTTTTGTCTGTCCTGAGCGCGGATTTTTATATATAAATAAAGCGGCACAAATGTTTATTTTTGCGGCACAAACCAGCACAAACGCAGCAAAAATGAATGGCGCGTTTGTTTTTAAAATTCAGGAACGCGGGGTGCAATGTGGGCGGGGTTGCAGCAACTATAACGCACAATATCTCCGCAACCAAAGCGGCACAAACGTTTATTTTTGCGGCAAAAACCAGCACAAACCCGGCACAAACAAATGGCGCGTTTGTTTTTAAAATTCAGGAACATGGGATGCAATGTGGGCGGGGTTGCAGCAACTATAACTCACTATATCTCCGCAACCAAAGTGGCACAAACGTTTATTTTTGCGGCACAAACCAGCACAAATGCAGCACAAATGAATGGCGCATTTGTTTTTAAAATTCAGGAACATGGGGTGCAATGTGGGCGGGGTTGCAGCAACTATAATGCACAATATCTCCGCAACCTAAGCGGCACAAACGTTTATTTTTGCGGCACAAACCAGCACAAACACGGGACAAACAAATGGCGCGTTTGTTTTTAAAATTCAGGAACATGGGGTGCAAAGTGGGCGGGGTTGCAGCAACTATAACGCACAATATCTCCGCAATCAAAGCGGCACAGACGTTTATTTTTGCAGCACAAACCAGCACAGACGCAGCACAAATGAATGGCGCGTTTGTTTTTAAAATTCAGGAACATGGGGTGCAAAGTGGGCGGGGTTGCAGCAACTATAACGCACAATATCTCCGCAACCAAAGCGGAACAAACATTTACTTTTGCGGCACAAACCAGCACAAATGCGGCACAAACAAATGGCGCCTTTGTTTTTAAAATTCAGGAACATGGGGTGCAATGTGGGCGGGGTTGCAGCAACTATAACGTACAATATCTCCGCAACCAAAGCGGCACAAACTTTTATTTTTGCGGCACAAACCAGCACAAATGTGGCACAAACGAATGGCATGTATCTTTTTTTTTTAATTAAGGAACATGGGGTGCAAAGTGGGCGGGGTTGCAGCAACTATAACGCACAATATCTCCGCAACCAAAGCAGGACAAACGTTTATTTTTGCGGCACAAACCTGCACAAACGCGGCACAAACGAATGGCGCGTTTGTTTTTAAAATTCAGGGACATGGAGTGCAAAGTGGGCAGGGTTGCAGCAACTATAACGCACAATATCTCCACAACCAAAGGGGCACAAACGTTTATTTTTGCGGCATAAACCAGCATAAACCCAGCACAAACAAATGGCACGTTTGTTTTTAAAATTCAGGAACATGGGGTGCAATGTGGGCGGGGTTGCAGCAACTATAACTCACTATATCTCCGCAACCAAAGCGGCACAAACATTTATTTTTGCGGCACAAACCAGCACAAACCCAGCACAAATGAATGGCGCGTTTGTTTTTAAAATTCAGGAACATGGGGTGCAAAGTGGGCGGGGTTGCAGCAACTATAACGCACAATATCTCCGCAACCAAAGCGGCATAAACGTTTATTTTTGCGGCACAAACCAGCACAAATGCGGCACAAACTAATGGCGCATTTGTTTTTAAAATTTCAGGAACATGGGGTGCAAAGTGGGCGGGGTTGCAGCAACTATAACGCACAATATCTCCGCAACCAAAGTGGCACAAACGTTTATTTTTGCGGCACAAACCAGCAAAAACGCAGCACAAACGATTGGCGCATTTGTTTTTAAAATTCAGGGACATAGGGTACAAAGTGGGCGGGGTTGCAGCAACTATAACGCACAATATCTCCGCAACCTAAGCGGCACAAACGTTTATTTTTGCGGCACAAACCAGCACAAACACGGGACAAACAAATGGCGCGTTTGTTTTTAAAATTCAGGAACATGGGGTGCAAAGTGGGCGGGGTTGCAGCAACTATAACGCACAATATCTCCGCAATCAAAGCGGCACAGACGTTTATTTTTGCAACACAAACCAGCACAGACGCAGCACAAATGAATGGCGCGTTTGTTTTTAAAATTCAGGAACATGGGGTGCAAAGTGGGCGGGGTTGCAGCAACTATAACGCACAATATCTCCGCAACCAAAGCGGAACAAACATTTACTTTTGCGGCACAAACCAGCACAAATGCGGCACAAACAAATGGCGCCTTTGTTTTTAAAATTCAGGAACATGGGGTGCAATGTGGGCGGGGTTGCAGCAACTATAACGTACAATATCTCCGCAACCAAAGCGGCACAAACTTTTATTTTTGCGGCACAAACCAGCACAAATGTGGCACAAACGAATGGCATGTATCTTTTTTTTTTAATTAAGGAACATGGGGTGCAAAGTGGGCGGGGTTGCAGCAACTATAACGCACAATATCTCCGCAACCAAAGCGGCACAAACGTTTATTTTTGCGGCACAAACCTGCACAAACGCGGCACAAACGAATGGCGCGTTTGTTTTTAAAATTCAGGGACATGGAGTGCAAAGTGGGCAGGGTTGCAGCAACTATAACGCACAATATCTCCACAACCAAAGGGGCACAAACGTTTATTTTTGCGGCATAAACCAGCATAAACCCAGCACAAACAAATGGCACGTTTGTTTTTAAAATTCAGGAACATGGGGTGCAATGTGGGCGGGGTTGCAGCAACTATAACTCACTATATCTCCGCAACCAAAGCGGCACAAACATTTATTTTTGCGGCACAAACCAGCACAAACCCAGCACAAATGAATGGCGCGTTTGTTTTTAAAATTCAGGAACATGGGGTGCAAAGTGGGCGGGGTTGCAGCAACTATAACGCACAATATCTCCGCAACCAAAGCGGCATAAACGTTTATTTTTGCGGCACAAACCAGCACAAATGCGGCACAAACTAATGGCGCATTTGTTTTTAAAATTTCAGGAACATGGGGTGCAAAGTGGGCGGGGTTGCAGCAACTATAACGCACAATATCTCCGCAACCAAAGTGGCACAAACGTTTATTTTTGCGGCACAAACCAGCAAAAACGCAGCACAAACGATTGGCGCATTTGTTTTTAAAATTCAGGGACATAGGGTACAAAGTGGGCGGGGTTGCAGCAACTATAACGCACAATATCTCCGCAACCAAAGTGGCACAAACGTTTATTTTTGCGGCACAAACCAGCAAAAACGCAGCACAAACGATTAGCGCATTTGTTTTTAAAATTCAGGGACATAGGGTACAAAGTGGGCAGGGTTGCAGCAACTATAACGCACAATATCTCCGCAACCAAAGCGGCACAAACGTTTATTTTTGCGGCACAAACCAGCACAAACCCAGCACAAACAAATGGCGCGTTTGTTTTTAAAATTCAGGAACATGGGGTGCAATGTGGGTGGGGTTGCAGCAACTATATCTCACTATATCTCCACAACCAAAGCGGCACAAATGTTTATTTTTGCGGCACAAACCAGCACAAACGCAGCAAAAATGAATAGCGCATTTGTTTTTAAAATTCAGGAACGCGGGTGCAATGTGGGCGGGGTTGCAGCAACTATAACGCACTATATCTCCGCAACCAAAGTGGCACAAACGTTTATTTTTGCGGCACAAACCAGCACAAATGCAGCACAAATGAATGGCATGTATGTTTTTTTTTAAGTTCAGGAACATAGGGTGCAAAGTGGGCGGGGTTGCAGCAACTATAACGCACAATATCTCTGCAACCAAAGCAGCACAAACGTTTATTTTTGTGGCACAAACCAGCATAAATGCGGCACAAACGAATGGGGCGTTTGTTTTTAAAATTCAGGGACATGGGGTGCAAAGTGGGCAGGGTTGCAGCAACTATAACGCACAATATCTCCACAACCAAAGCGGCACAAACTTTTATCTTTGCGGCACAAACCGGCACAAACCCGGCACAAACAAATGGCGCGTTTGTTTTTAAAATTCAAGAACATGGGATGCAATGTGGGTGGGGTTGCAGCAACTATAACTCACTATATCTCCGCAACCAAAGTGGCACAAACATTTATTTTTGTGGCACAAACCAGCATAAATGCGGCACAAACGAATGGCGCGTTTGTTTTTAAAATTCAGGGACATGGGGTGCAAAGTGGGCAGGGTTGCAGCAACTATGACGCACAATATCTCCACAACCAAAGCGGCACAAACTTTTATTTTTGCGGCACAAACTGACACAAACTCGGCACAAACAAAAAGCGCGTTTGTTTTTAAAATTCAGGAACATGGGATGCAATGTGGGCGGGGTTGCAGCAACTATAACTCACTATATCTCCGCAACAAAGCGGCACAAACGTTTATTTTTGCGGCACAAACCAGCACAAACGCAGCACAAATGAATGGCGCATTTATTTTTAAAATTCAGGAACGCGGGGTGCAATGTGGGCGGGGTTGCAGCAACTATAACGCACTATATATCCGCAACCAAAGCGGCACAAACGTTTATTTTTGCTTCACAAACCAGCACAAATGCAGCACAAACGAATGGCATGTATGTTTTTTTTTTAATTCAGGAACATGGGGTGCAAAGTGGGTGGGGTTGCAGCAACTATAACGCACAATATCTCCGCAACCAAATCGGCACAAACGTTTATTTTTGTGGCACAAACCAGCATAAATGCGGCACAAACGAATGGCGTGTTTGTTTTTAAAATTCAGGGACATGGGGTGCAAAGTGGGCAGGGTTGCAGAAACTATAACGCACAATATCTCCACAACCAAAGCGGCACAAACGTTTATTTTTGCGGCACAAACCAGCACAAACGCGGCACAAACGAATGGCGCATTTGTTTTTAAAATTCAGGAACATGGGGTTCAAAGTGTTCGGGGTTGCAGCAACTATAATGCACAATATCGCCGCAACCAAAGCGGCACAAACGTTTATTTTTGCGGCACAAACCAGCACAAACCCGACACAAACAAATGGCGCGTTTGTTTTTAAAATTCAGGAACATGGGATGCAATGTGGGTGGGGTTGCAGCAACTATAACTCACTATATCTCCGCAACCAAAGTGGCACAAACATTTATTTTTGCGGCACAAACCAGCAAAATCGCGGCACAAACGATTGGCGCGTTTGTTTTTAAAATTCAGGGACATAGGGTACAAAGTGGGCAGGGTTGCAGCAACTATAACGCACAATATCTCCGCAACCAAAGTGGCACAAACGTTTATTTTTGCGGCATAAACCAGCACAAACCCAGCACAAACAAATAGCGCGTTTGTTTTTAAAATTCAGGAACATGGGGTGCAATGTGGGTGGGGTTGCAGCAACTATAACTCACTACATCACCGCAACAAAGCTGCACAAACGTTTATTTTTGCGGCACAAACCAGCACAAACGCAGCACAAATTAATGGCGCATTTGTTTTTAAAATTCAGGAACGCGGGGTGCAATGTGGGCGGGGTTGCAGCAACTATAACGCACTATATCTCCGCAACCAAAGCGGCACAAACGTTTATTTTTGCAGCACAAACCAGCACAAATGCAGCACAAACGAATGGCATGTATGTTTTTTTTTTAAATTCAGGAACATGGGGTGTAAAGTGGGCGGGGTTGCAGCAACTATAACGCACAATATCTCCACAACCAAAGCGGCACAAACATTTATTTTTGCGGCACAAACCAGCAAAAATGCGGCACAAACGATTGGCGCGTTTGTTTTTAAAATTCAGGGACATAGGGTACAAAGTGGGCAGGGTTGCAGCAACTATAACGCACAATATCTCCGCAACCAAAGCGGCACAAACTTTTATTTTTGCGGCACAAACCAGCACAAACCCAGCACAAACAAATGGCGCATTTGTTTTTAAAATTCAGGAACATGGGGTGCAATGTGGGCGGGGTTGCAGCAACTATAACTCACTATATCTCCACAACCAAAGCGGCACAAATGTTTATTTTTGCGGCACAAACCAGCACAAACGCAGCAAAAATGAATGGCGCGTTTGTTTTTAAATTTCAGGAACGCGGAGTGCAATGTGGGCGGGATTGCAGCAACTATAACGCACAATATCTCCGCAACCAAAGCGGCACAAACGTTTATTTTTGCGGCACAAACCAGCACAAATGCAGCACAAACGAATGGCATGTATGTTTTTTTTTTAAATTCAGGAACATGGGGTGTAAAGTGGGCGGGGTTGCAGCAACTATAACGCACAATATCTCCACAACCAAAGCGGCACAAACATTTATTTTTGCGGCACAAACCAGCAAAAATGCGGCACAAACGATTGGCGCGTTTGTTTTTAAAATTCAGGGACATAGGGTACAAAGTGGGCAGGGTTGCAGCAACTATAACGCACAATATCTCCGCAACCAAAGCGGCACAAACTTTTATTTTTGCGGCACAAACCAGCACAAACCCAGCACAAACAAATGGCGCATTTGTTTTTAAAATTCAGGAACATGGGGTGCAATGTGGGCGGGGTTGCAGCAACTATAACTCACTATATCTCCACAACCAAAGCGGCACAAATGTTTATTTTTGCGGCACAAACCAGCACAAACGCAGCAAAAATGAATGGCGCGTTTGTTTTTAAATTTCAGGAACGCGGAGTGCAATGTGGGCGGGATTGCAGCAACTATAACGCACAATATCTCCGTAACCAAAGCGGCACAAACGTTTATTTTTGCGGCACAAACCAGCACAAATGCAGCACAAACGAATGGCATGTATGTTTTTTTTTAAATTCAGGAACATGGGGTGTAAAGTGGGCGGGGTTGCAGCAACTATAACGCACAATATCTCCACAACCAAAGCGGCACAAACGTTTATTTTTGCGGCACAAACCACCACAAACCCGGCACAAACAAATGGCGCGTTTGTTTTTAAAATTCAGGAACATGGGATGCAATGTGGGCGGGGTTGCAGCAACTATAACTCACTATATCTCCGCAACCAAAGTGGCACAAACATTTATTTTTGCGGCACAAACCAGCAAAAATGCGGCACAAACGATTGGCACGTTTGTTTTTAAAATTCAGGGACATAGGGTACCATGTGGGCAGGGTTGCAGCAACTATAACGCACAATATCTCCGCAACCAAAGCGGCACAAACGTTTAT
This sequence comes from Aquarana catesbeiana, assembly GCF_042186555.1. Classification (NCBI taxonomy): domain Eukaryota; kingdom Metazoa; phylum Chordata; class Amphibia; order Anura; family Ranidae; genus Aquarana; species Aquarana catesbeiana. Next base: position 177,606,422 of record NC_133329.1, read on the forward strand.
TTTTGCGGCACAAACCAGCACAAACCCAGCACAAACAAATGGCGCGTTTGTTTTTAAAATTCAGGAACATGGGGTGCAATGTGGGTGGGGTTGCAGCAACTATAACTCACTATATCTCCACAACCAAAGCGGCACAAATGTTTATTTTTGCGGCACAAACCAGCACAAACGAAGCAAAAATGAATGGCGCGTTTGTTTTTAAATTTCAGGAACGCGGGGTGCAATGTGGGCGGGATTGCAGCAACTATAACGCACAATATCTCCGCAACCAAAGCGGCACAAGCGTTTATTTTTGCGGCACAAACCAGCACAAATGCAGCACAAACGAATGGCATGTATGTTTTTTTTTAAATTCAGGAACATGGGGTGCAAAGTGGGCGGGGTTGCAGCAACTATAACGCACAATATCTCCGCAACCAAAGCGGCACAAACATTTATTTTTGCGGCACAAACCAGCAAAAATGCGGCACAAACGATTGGCGCGTTTGTTTTTAAAATTCAGGGACATAGGGTACAAAGTGGGCAGGGTTGCAGCAACTATAACGCACAATATCTCCGCAACCAAAGCGGCACAAACTTTTATTTTTGCGGCACAAACCAGCACAAACCCAGCACAAACAAATGGCGCATTTGTTTTTAAAATTCAGGAACATGGGGTGCAATGTGGGCGGGGTTGCAGCAACTATAACTCACTATATCTCCACAACCAAAGCGGCACAAATGTTTATTTTTGCGGCACAAACCAGCACAAACGAAGCAAAAATGAATGGCGCGTTTGTTTTTAAATTTCAGGAACGCGGGGTGCAATGTGGGCGGGATTGCAGCAACTATAACGCACAATATCTCCGCAACCAAAGCGGCACAAACTTTTATTTTTGCGGCACAAACCAGCACAAACCCAGCACAAACAAATGGCGCATTTGTTTTTAAAATTCAGGAACATGGGGTGCAATGTGGGCGGGGTTGCAGCAACTATAACTCACTATATCTCCACAACCAAAGCGGCACAAATGTTTATTTTTGCGGCACAAACCAGCACAAACGCAGCAAAAATGAATGGCGCGTTTGTTTTTAAATTTCAGGAACGCGGAGTGCAATGTGGGCGGGATTGCAGCAACTATAACGCACAATATCTCCGTAACCAAAGCGGCACAAACGTTTATTTTTGCGGCACAAACCAGCACAAATGCAGCACAAACGAATGGCATGTATGTTTTTTTTTAAATTCAGGAACATGGGGTGTAAAGTGGGCGGGGTTGCAGCAACTATAACGCACAATATCTCCACAACCAAAGCGGCACAAACGTTTATTTTTGCGGCACAAACCACCACAAACCCGGCACAAACAAATGGCGCGTTTGTTTTTAAAATTCAGGAACATGGGATGCAATGTGGGCGGGGTTGCAGCAACTATAACTCACTATATCTCCGCAACCAAAGTGGCACAAACATTTATTTTTGCGGCACAAACCAGCAAAAATGCGGCACAAACGATTGGCACGTTTGTTTTTAAAATTCAGGGACATAGGGTACCATGTGGGCAGGGTTGCAGCAACTATAACGCACAATATCTCCGCAACCAAAGCGGCACAAACGTTTATTTTTGCGGCACAAACCAGCACAAACCCAGCACAAACAAATGGCGCGTTTGTTTTTAAAATTCAGGAACATGGGGTGCAATGTGGGTGGGGTTGCAGCAACTATAACTCACTATATCTCCACAACCAAAGCGGCACAAATGTTTATTTTTGCGGCACAAACCAGCACAAACGAAGCAAAAATGAATGGCGCGTTTGTTTTTAAATTTCAGGAACGCGGGGTGCAATGTGGGCGGGATTGCAGCAACTATAACGCACAATATCTCCGCAACCAAAGCGGCACAAGCGTTTATTTTTGCGGCACAAACCAGCACAAATGCAGCACAAACGAATGGCATGTATGTTTTTTTTTAAATTCAGGAACATGGGGTGCAAAGTGGGCGGGGTTGCAGCAACTATAACGCACAATATCTCCGCAACCAAAGCGGCACAAACATTTATTTTTGCGGCACAAACCAGCAAAAATGCGGCACAAACGATTGGCGCGTTTGTTTTTAAAATTCAGGGACATAGGGTACAAAGTGGGCAGGGTTGCAGCAACTATAACGCACAATATCTCCGCAACCAAAGCGGCACAAACTTTTATTTTTGCGGCACAAACCAGCACAAACCCAGCACAAACAAATGGCGCATTTGTTTTTAAAATTCAGGAACATGGGGTGCAATGTGGGCGGGGTTGCAGCAACTATAACTCACTATATCTCCACAACCAAAGCGGCACAAATGTTTATTTTTGCGGCACAAACCAGCACAAACGCAGCAAAAATGAATGGCGCGTTTGTTTTTAAATTTCAGGAACGCGGAGTGCAATGTGGGCGGGATTGCAGCAACTATAACGCACAATATCTCCGTAACCAAAGCGGCACAAACGTTTATTTTTGCGGCACAAACCAGCACAAATGCAGCACAAACGAATGGCATGTATGTTTTTTTTTAAATTCAGGAACATGGGGTGTAAAGTGGGCGGGGTTGCAGCAACTATAACGCACAATATCTCCACAACCAAAGCGGCACAAACGTTTATTTTTGCGGCACAAACCACCACAAACCCGGCACAAACAAATGGCGCGTTTGTTTTTAAAATTCAGGAACATGGGATGCAATGTGGGCGGGGTTGCAGCAACTATAACTCACTATATCTCCGCAACCAAAGTGGCACAAACATTTATTTTTGCGGCACAAACCAGCAAAAATGCGGCACAAACGATTGGCACGTTTGTTTTTAAAATTCAGGGACATAGGGTACCATGTGGGCAGGGTTGCAGCAACTATAACGCACAATATCTCCGCAACCAAAGCGGCACAAACGTTTATTTTTGCGGCACAAACCAGCACAAACCCAGCACAAACAAATGGCGCGTTTGTTTTTAAAATTCAGGAACATGGGGTGCAATGTGGGTGGGGTTGCAGCAACTATAACTCACTATATCTCCACAACCAAAGCGGCACAAATGTTTATTTTTGCGGCACAAACCAGCACAAACGAAGCAAAAATGAATGGCGCGTTTGTTTTTAAATTTCAGGAACGCGGGGTGCAATGTGGGCGGGATTGCAGCAACTATAACGCACAATATCTCCGCAACCAAAGCGGCACAAGCGTTTATTTTTGCGGCACAAACCAGCACAAATGCAGCACAAACGAATGGCATGTATGTTTTTTTTTAAATTCAGGAACATGGGGTGCAAAGTGGGCGGGGTTGCAGCAACTATAACGCACAATATCTCCGCAACCAAAGCGGCACAAACGTTTATTTTTGCGGCACAAACCGGCACAAACCAGCACAAACCCAGCACAAACAAATGGCGCGTTTGTTTTTAAAATTCAGGAACATGGGGTGCAATGTGGGCGGGGTTGCAGCAACTATAACTCACTATATCTCCACAACCAAAGCGGCACAAACGTTTATTTTTGCGGCACAAACCAGCACAAACGCAGCAAAAATGAATGGCATGTATGTTTGTTTTTAAAATTCAGGAACGCGGGGTGCAATGTGGGCGGGGTTGCAGCAACTATAACGCACAATATCTCCGCAACCAAAGCGGCACAAACGTTTATTTTTGCGGCACAAACCAGCACAAACCCAGCACAAACAAATGGCGCGTTTGTTTTTAAAATTCAGGAACATGGGGTGCAATGTGGGTGGGGTTGCAGCAACTATAACTCACTATATCTCCACAACCAAAGCGGCACAAATGTTTATTTTTGCGGCACAAACCAGCACAAACGCAGCAAAAATGAATGGCGCGTTTGTTTTTAAAATTCAGGAACGCGGGGTGCAATGTGGGCGGGGTTGCAGCAACTATAACGCACAATATCTCCGCAACCAAAGCGGCACAAACGTTTATTTTTGCGGCACAAACCAGCACAAATGCAGCACAAACGAATGGCATGTATGTTTTTTTTTTAATTCAGGAACATGGGGTGCAAAGTGGGCGGGGTTGCAGCAACTATAACGCACAATATCTCCGCAACCAAAGCGGCACAAACGTTTATTTTTGTGGCACAAACCAGCATAAATGCGGCACAAACGAATGGTGTGTTTGTTTTTAAAATTCAGGGACATGGGGTGCAAAGTGGGCAGGGTTGCAGAATCTATAACGCACAATATCTCCACAACCAAAGCGGCACAAACGTTTATTTTTGCGGCACAAACCAGCACAAACCCGGCACAAACAAATGGCGCGTATGTTTTTAAAATTCAGGAACATGAGATGCAATGTGGGCGGGGTTGCACCAACTATAACTCACTATATCTCCGCAAGCAAAGTGGCACAAACATTTATTTTTGCGGCACAAACCAGCAAAAATGCGGCACAAACGATTGGCGCCTTTGTTTTTAAAATTCAGGGACATAGGGTACAAAGTGGGCGGGGTTGCAGCAACTATAACTCACTATATCTCCACAACCAAAGCGGCACAAATGTTTATTTTTGCGGCACAAACCAGCACAAACCCAGCAAAAATGAATGGCGCGTTTGTTTTTAAAATTCAGGAAAGCGGGGTGCAATGTGGTTGGGATTGCAGCAACTATAACGCACAATATCTCCGCAACCAAAGCGGCACAAACGTTTATTTTTGCGGCACAAACCAGCACAAATGCAGCACAAACGAATGGCATGTATATTTTTTTTTAAATTCAGGAACATGGGGTGCAAAGTGGGCGAGGTTGCAGCAACTATAACGCACAATATCTCCGCAACCAAAGCGGCACAAACGTTTATTTTTGTGGCACAAACCAGCATAAATGCGGCACAAACGAATGGCGCGTTTGTTTTTAAAATTCAGGGACATGGGATGCAATGTGGGTGGGGTTGCAGCAACTATAACTCACTATATCTCTGCAACCAAAGTGGCACAAACGTTTATTTTTGCGGCACAAACCAGCACAAATGCGGCACAAACGAATGGCGCGTTTGTTTTTAAAATTCAGGAACATGGGGTGCAAAGTGGGCGGGGTTGCAGCAACTATAACGCACAATATCTCCGCAACCAAAGCGGCACAAACGTTTATTTTTGCGGCACAAACCAGCACAAACGCGGCACAAACAAATGGCGCATCTGTTTTTAAAATTCAGGAACATGGGGTGCAAAGTGGGCGGGGTTGCAGCAACTATAACGCACAATATCTCTGCAACCAAAGCGGCACAAACGTTTATTTTTGCGGCACAAACCAGCATAAATGCAGCACAAATGAATGGCGAGTTTGTTTTTAAAATTCAGGAACATGGGGTGCAAAGTGGGCGGGGTTGCAGCAACTATAACGCACAATATCTCTGCAACCAAAGCGGCACAAACGTTTATTTTTGTGGCACAAACCAGCACAAACGTGGCACAAATGAATGGCGTGTTTGTTTTTAAAATTCAGGAATATGAGGTGCAAAGTGGGCGGGGTTGCAGCAACTATAACGCACTATATCTCCGCAACCAAAGCGGCACAAACTTTTATTTTTGCGGCACAAGCCAGCACAAACGCAGCACAAATGAATGGCGCGTTTGTTTTTAAAATTCAGGAACATGGGGTGCAAAGTGGGCGGGGTTGCAGCAACTATAACGCACAATATCTCCGCAACCAAAGCGGCACAAACGTTTATTTTTGCGGCACAAACCAGCACAAACGCGGCACAAACAAATGGCACGTTTGTTTTTAAAATTCAGGAATATGGGGTGCAAAGTGGGCGGGGTTGCAGCAACTATAACTCACTATATCTCCACAACCAAAGTGGCACAAATGTTTATTTTTGCGGCACAAACCAGCACAAACGCAGCAAAAATGAATGGCGCGTTTGTTTTTAAAATTCAGAAAAGCGGGGTGCAATGTGGGCGGGGTTGCAGCAACTATAACGCACAATATCTCCGCAACCAAAGCGGCACAAACGTTTATTTTTGCGGCACAAACCAGCACAAATGCAGCACAAACGAATGGCATGTATGTTTTTTTTTTTAATTCAGGAACATGGGGTGCAAAGTGGGCGAAGTTGCAGCAACTATAACGCACAATATCTCCGCAACCAAAGCGGCACAAACGTTTATTTTTGTGGCACAAACCAGCATAAATGCGGAACAAACGAATGGCGTGTTTGTTTTTAAAATTCAGGGACATGGGGTGCAAAGTGGGCAGGGTTGCAGAATCTATAACGCACAATATCTCCACAACCAAAGTGGCACAAACGTTTATTTTTGCGGCACAAACCAGCACAAACCCGGCACAAACAAATAGCGCGTTTGTTTTTAAAATTCAGGAACATGGGTTGCAATGTGGGCGGGGTTACAGCAACTATAACGCACAATATCTCCGCAACCAAAGCGGCACAAACGTTTATTTTTGCGGCACAAACCAGCACAAACGCGGCACAAACAAATGGCGCGTTTGTTTTTAAAATTCAGGAAAGCGGGGTGCAATGTGGGCGGGGTTGCAGCAGCTATAACGCACAATATCTCCGCAACCAAAGCGGCACAAACGTTTATTTTTGCGGCACAAACCAGCACAAATGCAGCACAAACGAATGGCATGTATGTTTTTTTTTTAAATTCAGGAACATGGGGTGCAAAGTTGGCGGGGTTGCAGCAACTATAACGCACAATATCTCCGCAACCAAAGCGGCACAAAGGTTTATTTTTGTGGCACAAACCAGCATAAATGCGGCACAAACGAATGGCATGTTTGTTTTTAAAATTCAGGGACATGGGGTGCAAAGTGGGCAGGGTTGCAGAATCTATAACGCACAATATCTCTGCAACCAAAGCGGCACAAACGTTTATTTTTGCGGCACAAACCAGCACAAACCCGGCACAAACAAATGGCGCGTTTGTTTTTAAAATTCAGGAACATGGGATGCAATGTGGGCGGGGTTGCAGCAACTATAACTCACTATATCTCCGCAACCAAAGTGGCACAAACATTTATTTTTGCGGCACAAACCAGCAAAAATGCGGCACAAACGATTGGCGCGTTTGTTTTTAAAATTCAGGGACATAGGGTACAAAGTGGGCAGGGTTGCAGCAACTATAACGCACAATATCTCCGCAACCAAAGCGGCACAAAAGTTAATTTTTGCGGCACAAACCAGCACAAACCCAGCACAAACAAATGGCGCGTTTGTTTTTAAAATTCAGGAACATGGGGTGCAATGTGGGCGGGGTTGCAGCAACTATAACTCACTATATCTCCACAACCAAAGCGCACAAATGTTTATTTTTGCGGCACAAACCAGCACAAACGCAGCAAAAATGAATGGCGCATTTGTTTTTAAAATTCAGGAAAGCGGGGTGCAATGTGGGCGGGATTGCAGCAACTATAACGCACAATATCTCCGCAACCAAAGCGGCACAAACGTTTATTTTTGCGGCACAAACCAGCACAAATGCAGCACAAACGAATGGCATGTATGTTTTTTTTTAAATTCTGGAACATGGGGTGCAAAGTGGGCGGGGTTGCAGCAACTATAACGCACAATATCTCCGCAACCAAAGCGGCACAAACGTTTATTTTTGTGGCACAAACCAGCATAAATGTGGCACAAACGAATGGCGCGTTTGTTTTTAAAATTCAGGGACATGGGGTGCAAAGTGGGCAGGGTTGCAGCAACTATAACGCACAATATCTCCACAACCAAAGCGGCACAAACGTTTATTTTTGCGGCACAAACCAGCACAAACCCAGCACAAACAAATGGCGCATTTGTTTTTAAAATTCAGGAACATGGGATGCAATGTGGGCGGAGTTGCCGCAATTATAACTCACTATATCTCCGCAACCAAAGTGGCACAAACGTTTATTTTTGCGGCACAAACCAGCACTAACGCAGCACAAATGAATGGCGCATTTGTTTTTAAAATTCAGGAACATGGGGTGCAATGTGGGCGGGGTTGCCGCAACTATAACGCACAATATCTCCACAACCAAAGTGGCACAAACGTTTATTTTTGCGGCACAAACCAGCACAAACCCGGCACAAACAAATGGCGCATTTGTTTTTAAAATTCAGGAACATGGGATGCAATGTGGGCGGAGTTGCCGCAATTATAACTCACTATATCTCCGCAACCAAAGTGGCACAAACGTTTATTTTTGCGGCACAAACCAGCACAAACGCAGCACAAATGAATGGCGCATTTGTTTTTAAAATTCAGGAACATGGGGTGCAATGTGGGCGGGGTTGCCGCAACTATAATGCACAATATCTCCGCAACCTAAACGGCACAAACGTTTATTTTTGCGGCACAAACCAGCACAAACACGGGACAAACAAATGGCGCGTTTGTTTTTAAAATTCAGGAACATGGGGTGCAAAGTGGGCGGGGTTGCAGCAACTATAACGCACAATATCTCCGCAACCAAAGCGGCACAGACGTTTATTTTTGCGGCACAAACCAGCACAGACGCAGCACAAATGAATGGCGTGTTTGTTTTTAAAATTCAGGAACATGGGGTGCAAAGTGGACGGGGTTGCAGCAACTATAACGCACAATATCTCTGCAACCAAAGCGGCACAAACATTTATTTTTGCGGCACAAACCAGCACAAACGCGGCACAAACAAATGGCGCCTTTGTTTTTAAAATTCAGGAACATGGGGTGCAATGTGGGCGGGGTTGCAGCAACTATAACGTACAATATCTCCGCAACCAAAGCGGCACAAACGTTTATTTTTGCAGCACAAACCAGCACAAATGTGGCACAAACGAATGGCATGTATCTTTTTTTTTAAATTCAGGAACATGGGGTGCAAAGTGGGCGGGGTTGCAGCAACTATAACTCACAATATCTCCGCAACCTAAGCGACACAAACGTTTATTTTTGCGGCACAAACCAGCACAAACCCGGCACAAACGAATGGCGCGTTTGTTTTTAAAATTCAGGGACATGGGGTGCAAAGTGGACAGGGTTGCAGCAACTATAACGCACAATATCTCCGCAACCAAAGGGGCACAAACGTTTATTTTTGCGGCATAAACCAGCATAAACCCGGCACAAACAAATGGCACGTTTGTTTTTAAATTTCAGGAACATGGGGTGCAATGTGGGCGGGGTTGCAGCAACTATAACTCACTATATCTCCGCAACCAAAGCGGCACAAACGTTTATTTTTGCGGCACAAACCAGCACAAACCCAGCACAAATGAATGGCGCGTTTGTTTTTAAAATTCAGGAACATGGGGTGCAAAGTGGGCGGGGTTGCAGCAACTATAACGCACAATATCTCCGCAACCAAAGCGGCACAGACGTTTATTTTTGCGGCACAAACCAGCACAGACGCAGCACAAATGAATGGGGTGTTTGTTTTTAAAATTCAGGAACATGGGGTGCAAAGTGGACGGGGTTGCAGCAACTATAACGCACAATATCTCTGCAACCAAAGCGGCACAAACATTTATTTTTGCGGCACAAACCAGCACAAACGCGGCACAAACAAATGGCGCCTTTGTTTTTAAAATTCAGGAACATGGGGTGCAATGTGGGCGGGGTTGCAGCAACTATAACGTACAATATCTCCGCAACCAAAGCGGCACAAACGTTTATTTTTGCGGCACAAACCAGCACAAATGTGGCACAAACGAATGGCATGTATCTTTTTTTTTTAATTCAGGAACATGGGGTGGAAAGTGGGCGGGGTTGCAGCAACTATAACGCACAATATCTCCGCAACCTAAGCGGCACAAACGTTTATTTTTGCGGCATAAACCAGTATAAACCCGGCACAAACAAATGGCACGTTTGTTTTTAAATTTCAGGAACATGGGGTGCAATGTGGGCGGGGTTGCAGCAACTATAACTCACTATATCTCCGCAACCAAAGCGGCACAAACGTTTATTTTTGCGGCACAAACCAGCACAAACCCAGCACAAATGAATGGCGCGTTTGTTTTTAAAATTCAGGAACATGGGGTGCAAAGTGGGCGGGGTTGCAGCAACTATAACGCACAATATCTCCGCAACCAAAGCGGCACAAACGTTTATTTTTGCGGCACAAACCAGCACAAATGCGGCACAAACGAATGGCGCATTTGTTTTTAAAATTCAGGAACATGGGGTGCAAAGTGGGCAGGGTTGCAGCAACTATAACGCACAATATCTCCGCAACCAAAGCGGCACAAACGTTTATTTTTGCAGCACAAACCAGTACAAACCCGGCACAAATAAATGGCGCGTTTGTTTTTAAAATTCAGGAACATGGGATGCAATGTGGGCGGGGTTGCAGCAACTATAACTCACTATATCTCCGCAACCAAAGTGGCACAAACATTTATTTTTGCGGCACAAACCAGAAAAAACACGGCACAAACGATTGGCGCGTTTGTTTTTAAAATTCAGGGACATAGGGTACAAAGTAGGCAGGGTTGCAGCAACTATAACGCACAATATCTCCGCAACCAAAGCGGCACAAACGTTTACTTTTGCGGCACAAACCAGCACAAACCCAGCACAAACAAATGACGCGTTTGTTTTTAAAATTCAGGAACATGGGGTGCAATGTGGGCGGGGTTGCAGCAACTATAACTCACTATATCTCCACAACCAAAGCAGCACAAATGTTTATTTTTGTGGCACAAACCAGCACAAACGCAGCAAAAATGAATGGCGCGTTTGTTTTTAAAATTCAGGAACGCGGGGTGCAATGTGGGCGGGGTTGCAGCAACTATAATGCACTATATCTCCGCAACCAAAGCGGCACAAACATTTATTTTTGCGGCACAAACCAGCACAAATGCAGCACAAACGAATGGCATGTATGTTTTTTTTTAAGTTCAGGAACATGGGGTGCAAAGTGGGTGGGGTTGCAGCAACTATAACGCACAATATCTCTGCATCCAAAGCGGCACAAACGTTTATTTTTGTGGCACAAACCAGCACAAACGTGGCACAAACAAATGGCGCGTTTGTTTTTAAAATTCAGGAATATGGGGTGCAAAGTGGGCGGGGTTGCAGCAACTATAACGCACAATATCTCCGCAACCAAAGCGGCACAAACATTTATTTTTGTGGCACAAACCAGCACAAATGCGGCACAAACGAATGGCGCGTTTGTTTTTAAAATTCAGGAACATGGGATGCAAAGTGGGCGGGGTTGCAGCAACTATAACACACAATATCTCTGCAACCAAAGCGGCACAAACGTTTATTTTTGTGGCACAAACCAGCACAAACATGGCACAAATGAATGGCGCGTTTGTTTTTAAAATTCAGGAATATGGGGTGCAAAGTGGGCGGGGTTGCAGCAACTATAACGCACTATATCTCCGCAACCAAAAGCGGCACAAACTTTTATTTTTGCGGCACAAACCAGCACAAACGCAGCACAAATGAATGGCGAGTTTGCTTTTAAAATTCAGGAACATGGGGTGCAAAGTGGGCGGGGTTGCAGCAACTATAACGCACAATATCTCTGCAACCAAAGCGGCACAAACATTTATTTTTGTGGCACAAACCAGCACAAACGTGGCACAAACGAATGGCGCGTTTGTTTTTAAAATTCAGGAACATGGGGTGCAAAGTGGGCGGGGTTGCAGCAACTATAACGCACAATATCTCCACAACCAAAGCGGCACAAACGTTTATTTTTGCGGCACAAACCAGCACAAACCCGGCACAAACAAATGGCGCGTTTGTTTTTAAAATTCAGGAACATGGGGTGCAATGTGGGTGGGGTTGCAGCAAGTATAACTCACTATATCTCCGCAACCAAAGCGGCACAAACGTTTATTTTTGCGACACAAACCAGCACAAACGCAGCACAAATGAATGGCGCGTTTGTTTTTAAAATTCAGGAACATGGGGTGCAAAGTGGGCAGGGTTGCAGCAACTATAACGCACAATATCTCCGCAACCAAAGCGGCACAAACGTTTATTTTTGCGGCACAAACCAGCACAAACGCGGCACAAACAAATGGCACGTTTGTTTTTAAAATTCAGGAACATGGGGTGCAAAGTGGGCGGGGTTGCAGCAACTATAACTCACTATATCTCCGCAACCAAAGCGGCACAAATGTTTATTTTTGCGGCACAAACAGCACAAACGCAGCACAAATGAATGGCGCGTTTGTTTTTAAAATTCAGGAACATGGGGTGCAATGTGGGCAGGGTTGCAGCAACTATAACTCACTATATCTCCACAACCAAAGCGGCACAAACGTTTATTTTTGCAGCACAAACCAGCACAAACGCAGCACAAATGAATGGCGAGTTTGTTTTTAAAATTCAGGAACATGGGGTGCAAAGTGGGCGGGGTTGCAGCAACTATAACGCACAACATCTCTGCAACCAAAGCGGCACAAACGTTTATTTTTGTGGCACAAACCAGCACAAACGTGGCACAAACGAATGGCGCGTTTGTTTTTAAAATTCAGGAATATGTGGTGCAAAGTGGGCGGGGTTGCAGCAACTATTACGCACAATATCTCCGCAACCAAAGCGGCACAAACATTTATTTTTGCGGCACAAACCAGCACAAACGTGGCACAAACAAATGGCACATTTGTTTTTAAAATTCAGGAACATGGGGTGCAAAATGGGCGGGGTTACAGTAACTATAACGCACAATATCTCCGCAACCAAAGCGGCACAAATGTTTATTTTTGCGGCACAAACCAGCACAAACGCGGCACAAACGAATGGTACGTTTGTTTTTAAAATTCAGGGACATGGGGTGCAAAGTGGGCGGGGCTTGCATTAAATTGCATGTTTAATATCTCAGAAACCGAAGCGGCACAAACGCTCATTTTTGCGCCACAAATCAGCACAAACGCGGCACAAACGAATGGTATATTTTTATTCAGGTTTTACAAACATGGGGTGCCAACTTCACACAGCTGATATTATACCAAACACAGATAGATAAATATATAGAAACACATCCTAACTAAAAACTGCCACATTTTATTAAATGATCCCCATTTCAAACACATTTTACCAAGAGATTCAAAATATACTTTCTGTGAGGTGAAATCAATGTGAAACTCCATTACGCACCTGGCTCCCACATGACCCTCTCCTAGTTAATCATGTTTTAAATTAGTGTGGGGTGATACTATTGACTAACCTGCTTGCAACCTCAATGACTACCTTTATGGATCACTGGCGATATATGCCCAGCTGACTCAGTTTAAGACTCTACCCAAGCCTTTACGTACCATTTCTGATCTAACCTCTGTGGAAAGCATACTTTCTGCTACCCAACCGCCGCTGAAAATTATATTACAATTTTACAAATCGCTTCTTTTATTGGAGTCGTCTACTACTCCCAAATATCTGGAAGACTGGGAGCAAGACCTACATTGTTCTCTGTTGGATGATCAACAATCTATTCTGCAAATGGCCCATACTTCCTCCATTTTATTTAAGACTGCAGAAGTTAATTTCAGGCTTTCATGCTGGAGAGGATGTGGGGCCACACAGTAGCTACACAAGCACACATATGGTGGGAATGCCTATGTATTTAATCTTTGTGATCTGATATTCTGCATTGGATGAAATTATACAAGGGTTTGCTGTCCCTAATGATCCCTGGGCTGTACTCTTTCATTGTATGGGTGAACCTACAGGCCAATATTAGTGTTCTATTACACATCATCTCTTAAATTCTGAAAAATCTCTTATCACTCCTTATTGGAAACAATCAACTGTTCCTAATGTGAAACAACGGCTGTGTGTAGTGGATCATATATATATCACATGGAAGACCTTACATATGAATATCTCGATGTGGCCTCTAAAATACATAAAATATGGTCCTGTTGGTTCACTTTTATCTTCTCCTCTGTCTATACAGAAACTATGTCAAAACCTGATTGAGTTGTACTTTTAGCTATAACCTAGTTGTAACAGATGTTATTCATTGGCCTTTTATGAATCTCTGAGACTTGGATGTCCCTGTTAGATTAATAGGCAGGGTGCACTTTGCCTCCCCCACCCCACTCCAATATTCAGCTGCCAACCTGCCTTGCCTCTCCCTCAGTTCTAAGCTTTCACTCACAGTTCTGCTTGCTGATTAGTGGAGTGGGGCACAGCACGTAAAACCTTGAATGACAAAAGTGTGAAGAAGCCTCAGTAAAGCAGTCCAGGGACATTAAGGCTCCACCAATTCTGTAAGATTGAGAAAAAAAAATGAAATAAAAATACACAGAACTTACCACCAACTAAGGTTGTCATGGTAGACAACGCTAATTGTTTTATTTATGGTACAATCTTTTTTGTGTAATGAAAGCTTCTAATATTAAACAGTACTGAATTTTAATTGTGAGATATCAACAATAACATTGTTGGCACAGCAGGCTTTACTGTCCAACCATCAACAATTCTGATATATCTATTCTGGCATTCCCAATGCAGAAGCAGAGGAGTTATACCCTCCTCTATCTGCCTCTGTCACCACCAGAACATCTAACCATAGACCTGCCTACAAAGCCCTCTAAGACAAAGTTTGCTAGAGTTTAACTTTAAACCCAAACTGCATATTTTAATTTCATTTAAATTCATGCAAACAGCATTACAGTACATCACTAACTGCTCAAACACCAACAAGCTGTTTGGCTGGTAATATTGTGATAATTAGTACCACAAGATGGTACTGATCATATGCAATTCATTGTACATGTTTGTGTGATGCTGCTATTGTCTATGACCATATACAGAAAATTAGGGCACAATGGCAGCATGTTATTTTTTCCAGATGAAAATAAGAGTCAGTGACGAGCTGTCTGTATTAAATGCACAGATCACAGACAATTTCTAGTAATTAAATTGGAAAATACCTCACAATAACCTTCATTGTATAGATTTTTCACATATACAGTGCCTTGCAAAAGTATTCACCCCCTTGGCTTTTTACCTATTTTGTTATATTACAGCCTTTAGTTCAATGTTTTTTTTAACCTGAATTATATGTGATGGATCAGAACACAATATTCTAAGTTGGTGAAGTAAAATTAGAATAATATATACATAAAACTATTTTTCAGAAATAAAAAAAATGATAATTTGCATGTGCGTATGTATTCACCCCCTTTGTTATGAAGCCCATAAAAAGCTCTGGTGCAACCAATTACCTTCAGAAGTCACATAATTGGTGAAATGATGTCCACCTGTGTGCAATCTAAGTGTCACATGATCTGTCATTACATATACACACCTTTTTGAAAGGCCCCAGAGGCTGCAACACCTGAGCAAGAGGCACCACTAACCATACACTGCCATGAAGACCAAGGAACTCTCCAAACAAGTTAGGGGTGATGTTGTTGAGAAGTACAAGTCAGGGTTAGGTTATAAAAAATATCCAAATCTTTGATGATCCCTAGGAGCACCATCAAATCTATCATAACCAAATGGAAAGAACATGGTACAATAGCAAATCTGCCAAGAGACGGCCGCACACCAAAACTCATGGATCGGGCAAGGAGGGTATTAATCAGAGAGGCAGCACAGAGACCTAAGGTAACCCTAGATAAGCTGCAGAATTCCACAGCAGAGACTGGAGTATCTGTACATAGGACGACAATAAGCCGTACACTCCATAGAGCTGGGCCTTATGGCAGAGTGGCCAGAAGAATGCCATTGCTTTCAGAAAAAAACAAAATGGCACATTTTGAGTTTGTGAAAAGGCATGTGGGAGACTCCCAAAATGTATGGAGGAAGGTGCTCTGGTCTGATGAGACTAAAATTGAACTTTTTGGCCATCAACGGAAATGCTATGTTTGGCGCAAACCCAACACATCACATCACCCAAAGAACACCATCGCCACAGTGACCACATGGTGGTGGCAGCATCATGCTGTGGGGATGTTTTTCAGCAGTCGGGACTGATAAACTGGTCAGAGTTGAGGGAAATATGGATGGTGCTAAATACAGGAATATTCTTGAGCAAAACTTGTACCACTCTGTATGTGATTTGAGGCTAGGAGGTTCACCTTCCAGCAGGACAATAACCCCAAACACACTGCTAAAGCAACACTTTAGTGGTTTAAGGGGAAACATGTAAATGTGTTGGAATGGCCTAGTCAAAGCCCAGACCTTAATCCAATAGAAAATCTGTGGTCAGACTTAAAGATTGCTATTCAAGAGCACAAACCATTGAACTTGAAGGAGCTGGAACAGTTTTGCAAGGAGGAATCGTCAAAAATACCAGTGGTAAGATATGGCAAGCTCATAGAGACTTAACCAAAGCGACTTGGAGCTGTGATAGCCGCAAAAGATGGCTCTACATAGTATTGACTTTAGGGGGGTGAATAGTTATGCACATTGACTTTTACTGTTATTTTGTCCTATTTGTTGTTTGCTTCACAATAAAAAAAAAAAAAAAAAAATCTTCAAAGTTGTGGGCATGTTCTGTAAATTAAATCATGCAAATCCTCAAATAATCCATGTTAATTCCAGGTTGTGAGGCAACAAAACACGAAAAATGCAAAGGGGGGTGAATACTTTTGCAAGGCACTGTACAATTGTGCCTTAGCTACCAGGGCATTTGGTGTAGAAGATAAAGGCAAGAATATTCATGTTTAATTAAATTGTACCTTAAAGCACTTTCACGTTGTTCTTGTTCTTGGGATAAAGGAAAGAACAGCGAATAACCACCCCAGGATAGCATTCTATTTGAATATCAACATTGGAAATTAAACAAAAGGTTTTAATACGGACTCATATCCCACTAGAATTCCTGGCTTTAAACAAAAAAAAAAAGGTAGTCAGTGCACCACAGTATGATCAGAATCCATCTATGGACTGCCCTATCACCTACTTCACAGTGAGGCTCTCTCTTCTATGAACGTATAATAATTTACTGTACATTTCTCAAAAGTCACAGGCGCAGTGAAGACAAAAAGGTATGTCAGTGTCAAACAATGGAATGTGAGAACTGCTCGTATAGAATTCCTTAGCATATAATTTACTTTCAAAGAAAAAGGCTCATCCTCCTCATGGGAGAAATAAAAAGATAATTGTATGAAATTTAAGAGAATATATGCACTTTTTAAGCATAGGCTGTTGTAACTATGAACTAGGCAAATTATTTTAATTCTAACAATTATTTATACTTCCTCTTCTTCTTCAGATGATTAATAACACGTCAGAAGACGAAAATTGTTAAATAAAACAATCGAGATGAATAAAAAATAATATAGTCCAAAATTATTAGCTCAGCAGATACCGTGCATGCAGTATTGTGGTTCATTTTGCTAGATGTAATTAGTAAGTCTTTGTGTGATTTATCAAAACAAAATCCCATTCTTTCTAAAAGTAACTTTGGATTTCCTAAACCACATATTCAAGTAGGCTTATTATTAGGCAAAGAGAGAAGCATATTAACCCGTTACTAGTTGGAATTCACATTACTTTTTGCTGTGCTGCCTTTTTTAAATAGAAGTTCAAGAACAGGAAAGCCAGCCTCAAAAACTAAAACAGAAAAACTATTTACCTATGTCTTTATAAATTCAAAAAGAGGTCATGAGCAGCAAATGTGGTAGGAGCTGTGCTTGTAAAATTATTGCTGCCTGGTTTTAATATTTAAACCAAAATGGCATAGGATATTTTAATTTCCTTGTTTATGCATGCAAACAACAGTAACTGCTAAAACATCAACAAGCAACATGGCTGGTAATTTCATTAGATAATCATCTACTGCCACAATGGGGCATTGATCATACACAATCAATTATATATGATTGTGTGATGTTGCTATGCTATATGACCACTGGCATAGCTACAGCGGTTGCAATTTCGACCTGGCCTCTGCTCCATGGGTCATTCCTGTCACATTAGGTTACAGCAGCCCTTATCAACGGAGATGTATGGGTTCTCAGGGATGCGGCGGCTTCCTGGTCTGGTTACTTACAGAAACATGCAGCCTCAGACAAATCAATTTAAGCTCTTTAGAAGTGCGTTTCCCCATGTATCAGAAAATTCTGTTAACCTTTTACTTTGCTGAAAGGGTTAACTTCCACCCTGCATTGGGAAACACTTTTTGAAAGATAAAAAGTGCATTTTATATACAACTATATAGAATAGACCAAAATGAGAGACAAATGAGAAGGAAAAAATTACAGAGGGACTTTGTTCCAAATCAGGGACAGTCCCTCAAAACCAGGGACAGTTGGGAGCTATGCACTACCACCCACTGCTTCACCATGTGCCAAAATACTCCAAGTGGCTAAAGGGTTAAGCAGCCTATAGATTTAATTTTTTTTTCCTTTCACCATGTCACAGCCAGTGTTGATAGGGAAATCCCTCCTGCAGTGTTATCGTGTTCTGTCGTCAGGGAACCTTCCTAGCTGGAGGAACACAATGATCACCGTTAGCGCCTATAGCTACTGCAAGTGATCGCATATAGAAACATCCGACTGGCTGTTTGTACAGAAGTTGATCAATCAAAGAAAATGCTTCCTGTTTGCATTGCTCCCTCCTGCGCACATTACCGTCCTCCCTTTATGCACTGCCCTCTTCTGCACACATTGCCCCTACCTGTTCACACTGTCTCCTCATGCACACATCACCCCTCTGCCTGTACACAATGCCCCCTCCTGTACATATTACCCCCTCCTGTACACACTGACCCCTCCTGTATATATTACCCCTCCCTTGTACACACTACCCTGTTCTGTGCATGTTGCCCTTACTTGTACACAATGCCCCCTCCTGTACATATTACCGCATCCTCATACACAATGCCCCTGCCCTGTACATATTAACCCCTCATTGTACACAATGCTCCCTCTTGTACATATTACTCCCTCCCTGTACATATTACCCCTTCCTTGTACACAATGCTCCCTCCTGTACATATTACTCCCTCCTTATACACAATGCCCCTCCTGTACCTATTACCCCCTCCTTGTACACAATGCTCCCTCCTGTACATATTACTCACTCCTTGTACACTGTTTATACAAAGGAGAATGGGGGAGCTCATGACCATAATGAGGATGGTATTGACACAGTACCACATGATCCACAATGGCTCAAAATTGATATCGTCCAGAGATATTTAGACAGAATAAAGTTGGATACATCACCTAGACCAGATGGCATACACTCACAGATCCTTAAAGAATTTAGCTCTGTCATTTCAAAGCCATGGTTTCTAATGTTTAACCACTTCAATACAGGGCACTTAGACACCTTCCTGCCCAGACCAATTTTCAGCTTTCAGCGCTGTCGCAGTTTGAATGACAATTGGGCGGTCATGCTACACTGTACCCAAACTAAATTTTATCATTTTGTTCCCACAAATAGAGCTTTCTTTTGGTGGTATTTGATCACCTCTGCGGTTTTTATTTTTTGCTAAACAAATAAAAAAAGACTGAAAATTTTGAAAAAAATAAAAGTTTTGCTTTTGTTTCTGTTAAAAAAATTTGTAAAGAAGTAAGTTTTCTCTTTCGCTGATGGGCACTGATAAGGCGGCACTGACAGGCACTGATACGGTGGGACCGATGAGGTGGCACCAATGAGCGGGCACTGATGATGGGCACTGATATGCAGCACTGATGGGCACTGGTAGGTGGCATTGATGGGTGGCACTGATATTCAGCACTGATGGGCATTGATAGGCAGCACTGATGGGCACTTATGGGTGGCACTGGGTGGCACTGGTTGGCACTGATGGGCACTGACAGGTGACACTGCTGGGCACTGAAAGGCGGCACTGATGGGCACTGCTGGGCACTGATAGGGTGGCACTGATAGGCGGCACTGATGGGCACTGATGGGCACTGATAGGCGGCACTGCTGGGCACTGATGGGCACTGATATGTGGCACTGATGGGCACTGATATGCGGCACTGATATGAGGCACTGATGGGCATCCCTGGTGGCACTGGCAGTGGTAGGCATTGGAGTGGGCACTGATTGGCAGCTGCCTGGGCACAGATTGGCAGCTGCCTGGGCACATAGTGGCATTTCCCTGGGGGTCTAGGGGCACACATGGTGTTCCAGTGTGGATGGCTTCCCTGGTGGTCCGGGCGGCTTCCCTGGGCGGCTTCTCTGGTGGTCCCGGGCGGGATCCAAGGGGGGGCTGTGCTGATAAACAATCAGCACAGACCCCCCTGTCAGGAGAGCAGCCGATCGGCTCTCCTCTACTCGCGTCTGTCAGACGCAAGTGAGGAAAAGCCGATCACCGGCTCTTTCTATTTACATCGTGATCAGCCGTGATTGGACACGGCTGATCACATGGTAAAGAGTCTCCGTCAGAGACTCTTTACCTAGATCAGTGTTGCGGGGGCGCGCAGCGGCTCGATATTCCTGATCACGTTATATGACGTCCGGTCAGGAATATCAAACCACTTTGCCGCCGTCATTTGGTAGTAGGGCGGGCGGCAAGTGGTTAAGGACTCTTTAATGACTGACATAGTACAACTGGATTGGCGAAAGGCCAATGTGGTGCCTATAGTTAAAAAGAGGATCAAAGTCTTTACCAAGTAACTATAGACATGTTAGTTTAATTTCTATAGTTGGGAAGATACTGGAGAATTTAATAAAAGACCACATAGATGAGTTCTTGCTGGAAAAAATATTTTAACCACTATCTTTCCACCTCATAGCAGTTTTACTGCTACAGGGCAGCAGCTGTGCACCAGATCATGTATGTATACCTGATCCGGCTCTTCCGGGTAGGGGGCATGCATGGGCACCACCGGCACCTCCCTCCCACTGTGATTATACACAGCGGGAGCTGACCAGTGGCTACCAATGACACAATGTCCACTGGCACCTGCCAATCATTCATTACACAGGCAGAATGGCAGTCTGCCTGTGTAAACAAGGCAGATTGCCGTTTTGTCAGTTGTGAAGGCATGGATCCTCTGTCCCATTAAAGCAGGGACATGGATTCATGCCTTTCCACAGTAAAATCACCTCCCATAATACACAGAAACACTAGTTAGCACAAAGCTAACCCTTTGATCGCCCTTGATGTTAACCTCTTCCCAGCCAATGTCATTAGTACAGTGACAGTGCATATTTTCTTTAGCACTGATCACTGTATTTGTGTCCCTGGTCCCCGAAAAGTGTCAAAAGTGTCAATTAGTGTCAGAATGTCTGTAGCAGTATTGCAGTCCCGCTATAAGCCGCTGTTCTATGCCATTTCTAGTAAAAAAATGGGATTTTTTTCTACCAAAAATATGTAGCAGAATACATACTGACCTAAATTGAAGAAGGAATTAGATTTTTCAAGTTTATTATTGTATACGTTTTAAAGCAAAAAGTAAAAATGATTGTTTTTGTTTATAGCGCAAAAAATAAAAAAACACAGAGGTGATCAAATACCACCAAAAAAAGCTCTATTTGTGGGGAAAAAAGGACATTTTGTTTTGGTACAGCATCGCATGACAACACAATTTTTAGTTAAAGTAATGCAGTGCCGTATCCCAAAAAATGGCCTGGTCAGGAAGGAAGGTAAATCTTCCTAAGCCCGGGTTCACACTACAATGGGCTGCGGATCGCATAGGAGCGATGTGCGTCCCTGTTCCCCGTTTCAGGGACGAATCAGGGCCGATTCTATGCCTGAATTCGGCCCTGAAACGGAGCCAAAGACGCACAGCATTTTTGTGCAGTGCGCTCCGCAGCCGCCCTGGAGATATGTGAACCGGCTCCATAAGGAGCCGGTCACATTCTCCTGCTATGCGAATTAGATGTGCGGAAACGCACATCTAATTCGCATAGGTGTGAACCCGGGCTAAAGGTCAAGTAGTTAAGCAACAGACAGCATAGATTCATGAAAGACAAAAGTTCTCACACAAATCTGATTTCTTTTTATGAGGTGGTAAGTAAAATCTTTCACAAAGGGGTGACTGTGGACATGGTATACTTGGATTTTGCAAAAGCTTTAAACCCAGTTCCCCAGACACAGCTAACGTGTAAGGTTAAGTCTATACGCCTGGAAAAATCAGTTTGTAAATTGATAGAAAAATAGCTAAAAGACCATATTCAGAGAGTAGCGCTTAATGATTCATACTCTGAATGGTCCAGGGTTGTTAGTGGTGTAACCCAAGGTTCAGTGTTGGGACCCTTAGTTTTTAATATTTGTATAAATGATATAGGGTCTGGGATTAAAAGTACCATTTCAGCCTTTGCAGAAGACACCAAGCTATGCAGTGGAATAACATCCGTACAGGATTTCTCCAACTTTGAGGTTTAATGTTGAAAAATGTAAAGTTATGCACTTGGGGCTAAGAATATGCATGCATCATACTTACTAGTGTGAGTACAATTGGGGGAATCAATAGTGGGGATGGATCTGGGTGTAGAGTTGGGCGATTGGTTCAACCCGAGCATCAGTTCGGGCCGAAAATTGACTGGTTGACCCATTCGGGGAACACCCCAATTTGCAGGGTGTTTGGCAGGTGTTTGCCGGGTGTTCGCCTTGTCGAATGCCCTGCGATGCACTGTGCGCTGCACAGTGCATTTTGCGCCCTGATTGGGCAAAGCTTTGTCCAATCAGGGTGAAGTATAAGCTGGTTGTTAAGGAGCGGGGTCAGGAATCCAGAGGATCCTGTCATAGCTATTTTTTGTATAAGAGGTACTTTACACCATTCCACCCTTTGTGTTTTAAAGTGGGCATTCAGTGCGTGTCTAATTTGAAGATACCGGTAGAATGATTGGTTTGGGATACTGTACTCACCCCTCAGCTCATCGAATGATTTCAAAATACTCCTATGATATAGTTGCGCGAGTTTTCTGATACCACAAACCTCCCACTCATTTATTTTATCCACAGGGATCAAATCTGGCAATTGCTTGTTGTCCCAAATTGGGGTATATTCTGTTAACCCCCTGTATCCCATTACTACCCTGGCCGCCTGCCATACTTATGTTATTAGTTTTAATGTGGGACATCCAGCAAGTAAGGATTCCGGTTCCAGAGCTTCCACTAAGCTGCTATGCAAGGCTCCCGGCAGCATCATTTGTGCATTTTTATTACTCTCCCCTGGTATATTACATCCCCTGAGGTGCTGCAACTGGCAGCCAAAAAATAACTGCGCGGGTGTGGAACTGCCGCTCCTCCTTCTTTTATTGGGAGCTGCAGTATCTGTAAGCTAATACGAGCCCGCCCCTTCTTCCAGATTAGTTCTCGGAACAATGTTTCAATTTTTTTGAACCATCTCATTCCGATCCAAACTGGAGAATTATGTAGCTGATACAAGAGTTGTGGCATCCAGATCATTTTAATGAGGTTAATTCTTCCAGCTGCTGACAGAGGAAGACGACTCCAGATATCACACTTCCGCTGAAATTTAAGCAGAAGGGGAACAAGATTATCCTCAATATACTGACCTGGGTCCCTTGTTAACCATACTCCTAAATAAGGATGAGCTTCGAGTTCGAGTCGAACTCATGTTCGACTCGAACATTGGCTGTTCGCAAGTTCGCCGAACAGCGAACAATTTGGGGTGTTCGCAGCAAATTCGAATGCCGCGGAACACCCTTTAAAAGTCTATGGGAGAAATCAAAAGTGCTAATTTTAAAGGCTAATATGCAAGTTATTGTCTAGGGATGAGCTTCGTGTTCGAGTCGAACCCATGTTCGACTCGAACATCGGCTGTTCGATCGTTCGCCGAATTGCGAACGTTATGGGCCGTTCGCGCTAAATTCGTGTGGCGCGTCACGGCCCATAATTCACTGCGGCATCGCAGTGCATTGCTGGCTGATGATTGGCCAAGCATGCACTATGACCCGCATGCTTGGCCAATCACAGCGCCGTCAGTAGAGAGAGCTGTAATTGGCCAAAGCCAGGGTGGCTTTGGCCAATTATGGCTCAGGGGATTTAGTACACACCCCACACTATATAAGGCCGCCTGCACGGCGGCCCTGTGTAGTGTGTGTTCCGGTGTGCTGAGAGATAGAGAGAGAGAGAGACAGTGTCATTTGATTTGAGTTAGATAGATTAGGCAGAACAGTCAGTCAGTTAGCTGCACTTACAGTGTATTGTGTATATATATGCATCCCAGGTGTTGCATATATATATATACACTGTATTCAGTTTAGCTAGATCCGTTCCTGTTATCTTCTATCTAGACTATTTACATTTAATGCAGTGCGTCCTGCTCACAGTGTTCAGCTAGATCCGTTCCTGCTATTTACATTTAGTGCAGTGCGTCCTGCTCACAGTGTTCAGCTAGATCCGTTCCTGTTATCTTCTAGACTATTTACATTTAGTGCAGTGCGTCCTGCTCACAGTGTTCAGCTAGATCCGTTCCTGCAATTTACATTTAGTGCAGTGCGTCCTGCTCACAGTGTTCAGCTAGATCCGTTCCTGCTATTTACATTTAGTGCAGTGCGTCCTGCTCACAGTGTTCAGCTAGATCCGTTCCTGCTATTTACATTTAGTGCAGTGCGTCCTGCTCACAGTGTTCAGCTAGATCCGTTCCTGCTATTTACATTTAGTGCAGTGCGTCCTGCTCACAGTGTTCAGCTAGATCCGTTCCTGTTATCTTCTAGACTATTTACATTTAGTGCAGTGCGTCCTGCTCACAGTGTTCAGCTAGATCCGTTCCTGCAATTTACATTTAGTGCAGTGCGTCCTGTTCACAGTGTTCAGCTAGATCCGTTCCTGCTATTTACATTTAGTGCAGTGCGTCCTGCTCACAGTGTTCAGCTAGATCCGTTCCTGCTATTTACATTTAGTGCAGTGCGTCCTGCTCACAGTGTTCAGCTAGATCCGTTCCTGCTATTTACATTTAGTGCAGTGCGTCCTGCTCACAGTGTTCAGCTAGATCCGTTCCTGCTATTTACATTTAGTGCAGTGCGTCCTGCGCACAGTGTTCAGCTAGAGCCGTTCCTGCTATTTACATTTAGTGCAGTGCGTCCTGCTCACAGTGTTCAGCTAGATCCGTTCCTGTTATCTTCTAGACAATTTACATTTAGTGCAGTGCGTCCTGCTCACAGTGTTCAGCTAGATCCGTTCCTGCTATTTACATTTAGTGCAGTGCGTCCTGCTCACAGTGTTCAGCTAGATCCGTTCCTGTTATCTTCTAGACTATTTACATTTAGTGCAGTGCGTCCTGCTCACAGTGTTCAGCTAGATCCGTTCCTGTTATCTTCTAGACTATTTACATTTAGTGCAGTGCGTCCTGCTCACAGTGTTCAGCTAGATCCGTTCCTGCTATTTACATTTAGTGCAGTGCGTCCTGCTCACAGTGTTCAGCTAGATCCGTTCCTGTTAAATTCCTACTGACCGGCAGGCTTGTCTGGTTACAGTATATAAAGCTACCTGAAGAAAATTACAGGTGTTCTATTTGATCCTATTAGTACCACGGTCAGGCAGCTAGACTATTTACATTTAGTACAGTGCGTCCTGCTCACAGTGTTCAGCTAGATCCGTTCCTGTTATCTTCCTACTGACAGGCAGGCTTGTCTGGTTACAGTATATAAAGCTACCTGAAGAAAATTACAGGTGTTCTATTTGATCCTATTAGTACCACGGTCAGGCAGCTAGACTATTTACATTTAGTACAGTGCGTCCTGCTCACAGTGTACAGCTAGATCCGTTCCTGTTATCTTCCTACTGACAGGCAGGCTTGTCTGGTTACAGTATATAAAGCTACCTGAAGAAAATTACAGGTGTTCTATTTGATCCTATTAGTACCACGGTCAGGCAGCTAGACTATTTACATTTAGTACAGTGCGTCCTGCTCACAGTGTTCAGCTAGATCCGTTCCTGTTATCTTCCTACTGACAGGCAGGCTTGTCTGGTTACAGTATATAAAGCTACTTGAAGAAAATTACAGGTGTTCTATCCCAGCTTAGTGCAGCTACAGGCCATTAGTATGTCTGGAAGGCCAAGAAGGAGAGGCAGACAGTCACAAGCCAATAAGAGAGGGCAAGCAGGCTCTGTGTCTAGTGCTGGTCGTGGAGACGGTGCATCCTCATCAGCACGTGGCCATGGGACACGCTTGGCCTTTTTTTCGGCAGCTGGCCATGTTGAGCCGCAACATGCGGAAGACTTGGTCGAGTGGATGACCAAGCCGTCCTCATCCTCCTCATCCTCTCTCACCCATGCCCAGGGTGCTTTGTCTGGCAAAGCAGCGGCCTCTTCCCTCAGCTCAATGTCATCAGTGACTCCTTCCCTAGCTCCACCATGTCCTCATGAGGATTCCCTCGAACTGTTTGACCACAGTGTTGGGTACATGCTCCAGGAGGATGCCCAGCGTTTGGAAGGCTCTGATGACGATACTGAGCTCGATGAAGGCAGTAACATGAGCGCGGACAGAGGGGGTGCCCAAGAAGGACAGCAATCTGGCAGTCATGCTCCCCCTGCTGCAGCATACTGCCAGGTTTGCTCCAGTGATGAGGAGGGAGGGGATGATGAGGTCACTGACTCAACGTGGGTGCCTGATAGGAGAGAGAAGGAGGAGGAGGAGGAGGAGGAGGAGGAGGAGGCGGCAGCACATCACCAACGAGGCAGGATGCCCTCCAGGGGCCAGCCTAAGGGCAGCACATTGACTGCATCACACCCCAAAGCTCCACATGTGCAGGGCGCTGCAGTCTCTGCGCGTTATTCAAAAAGTTCTTTGGTGTGGGCCTTTTTTGAGACGAGTGCATCAGATCGCACCGCTGCTATTTGCAACATATGTCTCAAGCGTATCTCGCGTGGCCAAAATATCTCCCGCTTGGGTACCACATGCTTGACCAGACATATGTTGACCTGCCATGCAGTTCGTTGGCAAGCGTATCTAAAAGACCCACACCAAAGAACAAAGAGGATCTCTCCTTGCTCCTCATCAGCTGAGATTTCCAACCCCACTAGACCTTCAGTCCTCTCTGAGACCTGCAGTGAGAGGAATGAAGGTGTAGAATTAGGTGTGTCACAGCCAAGTACTTGTGGGCAATCTGCTTTTGGTACACCGACGTCAGATTGTACCAGGCAAATTTCCCTGCCCCAGCTGCTGCACCGCCGAAAGAAGTTTGCTCCCAGCCATCCACATGCCCAGCGGTTGAATGCTAGCTTGGCAAAATTGCTAGCACTTCAACTGCTGCCTTTTCAGTTGGTAGACTCTGCCCCCTTCCGTGAGTTTGTGGAATGTGCGGTTCCTCAGTGGCAGGTACCCAAACGCCACTTTTTCTCACGGAAGGCGATTCCGGCTCTCTACCGGCATGTGGAAGGCAATGTCCATGCCTCGCTGGACAGGGCGGTCAGCGGTAAGGTGCATATTACCGCTGACTCATGGTCCAGCAGGCATGGACAGGGACGTTACCTAAGTTTCACGGCGCATTGGGTGACTCTGCTGGCAGCTGGGAAGGATGCAGGACAAGGTGCAGTAGTGTTGGAGGTTGTTCCGCCACCACGCCTCCAAAATGCTGATTGTGACACACCTCTCTCCTCCACCCCCTCCTCTTCTTCTTCCTCCATGGCCTCTTCCTCGGAACCAGCGGTGCTCCGTAGGCGTTCAAGGGGCTACGCAAGTACGCAGGCCAAAAGATGCCATGCGGTGCTTGAGCTGGTGTGCTTGGGGGACAGGAGCCACACTGGGGCAGAGGTTCTGTCAGCTCTGCAGGGGCAGGTTCAGAGGTGGTTGACGCCACGCCAACTTAAGGCAGGAATGGTGGTTTGCGACAATGGCACCAACCTCCTCTCTGCCCTCCGACAGGGACAAATGACCCATGTGCCCTGTTTGGCTCACGTCCTTAACTTGGTGGTGCAGCGGTTCTTGGGCAGGTACCCGGGCTTACAGGATGTCCTGAGGCAGGCCAGGAAAGTCTGTGTGCATTTCCGCCGGTCATATAATGCCAGTGCTCGGCTGACGGACCTCCAAAAGGAGTTTAACCTGCCCAAGAACCGCCTAATCTGTGACATGCCCACCAGGTGGAACTCAACGTTGGCCATGCTGCAGCGGCTGCACACGCAGCAGAGGGCCATCAATGAGTACCTGTGCGACTATGGCACCAGGACAGGGTCAGGGGAGCTTGGTTTTTTTTCCCCACGCCAGTGGGCCATGATCAGGGATGCATGCACTGTCCTGTCACCATTCGAGGAGGCCACGAGGATGGTGAGCAGTGACAGTGCATGCATCAGTGACACTGTCCCCCTTGTCCACCTGTTGGAGCACACGCTGCGTGGAATAATGGACAGGGCACTTGAGGCAGAACAGAGGCAGGAAGAGGAGGACTTCCTTAGCTCTCAAGGCCCCCTTTATCCAGACAGTGTTCCTGCGTGCCCACCGATCACACAGGAAGAGGACGAGGAGGAAGAGGAGGAGGAGAAAGATTGTGTCAGTATGGAGGTGGAGCCTGGCACTCAGCATCAGCAGCAGTCTTTAAGGGATCAGTCCCAAGAAACACATGGACTTGTACGTGGCTGGGAGGAGGTGGCTGCGGACCATGTCGTTCTTAGTGACCCAGAGGACTCCGGACCGAATGCCTCAGCAAACCTACGCTGCATGGCCTCCCTGATCCTGCAAAGCCTGCGTAAGGATCCTCGTATTCGTGGTATCAAGGAGAAGGACCAATACTGGCTGGCAACCCTCCTTGATCCACGTTACAAGGGTAAGGTTGCGGACCTTATCTTGCCATCGCAGAGGGAGCAGAGGATGAAACATCTTCGGGAGGCCTTGCAGAAAGGTCTGTGCAACGCGTTCCCAGAGACTGGGAGGTTACAAACTCCTGTTTCTGGACAACGTGTTGCTGAGGCTTCGGTCAGTCAAAGAAGGAGCGGTGGAGAAGGTGGCCGTCTGACCGATGCGTTCAGACAATTTTTTGGTCCGCAGCCCCAAGGTATGATCGGTTCCAGCAACCATCGCCAGCGTCTGTTTTACATGGTGCAGGAATACCTAGGGGCAAGATCAGACTTGGACACCTTTCCCACCGAAAATCCTCTGGGTTACTGGGTCTTGAGGATGGATCACTGGCCAGAGCTTGCACAGTATGCAATTGAGCTACTGGCCTGTCCTGCATCCAGCGTTCTTTTGGAACGCACATTCAGTGCTGCTGGAGGCGTGGTAACCGATCACAGGGTGCGTCTGTCCACCGACTCGGTCGATCGGCTGACCTTCATAAAAATGAATGAGTCTTGGATCACCACCAGCTACCAAGCACCTGATGCTGATGTAACCGAAAAATTTTTTTTGAAATCTCAGATCCCTTCAAAGACTGCCTATGCTGATGCTGAGTGACTATCCCTGAGTAATTATCCTCTTCCTCCTCAATCATCACGCTGATAGCTTGTAAGAACATTTTTGGTTCTGGGCGCCACCACCAGTGCCTAAGGCACAATTTTTCAGCCCCTGTTTAACAGGGGCGTGTAATTACAATTTTTGATGTAATACTTTGCAGCAGGGCTCGTTCCTGCATTCCAACTAGAGTGTCTGTGAGGGGTTGCAGTGTTGTGGCACCAGCACCAGTGCCTAGGGCCCAATTTTTCTGCCCCTGTCTAACAGGGGCGTGTAATTACAATTTTTGATGCAATACTTTGCAGCAGGGCTCGTTCCTGCGTTCCAACTAGAGTGTCTGTGAGGGGTTGCAGTGTTGTGGCACCAGCACCAGTGCCTAAGGCCCAATTTTTCTGCCCCTGTCTAACAGGGGCGTGTAATTACAATTTTTGATGCAATACTTTGCAGCAGGGCTCGTTCCTGCGTTCCAACTAGAGTGTCTGTGAGGGGTTGCAGTGTTGTGGCACCAGCACCAGTGCCTAAGGCCCAATTTTTCTGCCCCTGTCTAACAGGGGCGTGTAATTACAATTTTTGAAGCAATAATTTGCAGCAGGGCTCGTTCCTGCGTTCCAACTAGAGTGTCTGTGAGGGGTTGCAGTGTTGTGGCACCAGCACCAGTGCCTAAGGCCTAATTTTTCAGCTCCTGTTCAACAGGGGCATGTAATTACAATTCTTGATCTAATATTTCACAGCAGGGCCCTGTGAGGGCTTACAGTGTTGTGGCCACAGCAACACCTAAGGCCCAAATTTCTGCTGAGTATATAGGGCAGGACCCTACTTTCATACATCTAACTTACAAACGACTCCTACTTGCAAACGGAAGGAGACAACAGGAAGTGAGATGAAATCTACCCCTAGGAAGGGAAATTCTCTCCTGTAAGAGTTAATATGGGAAAACAATTTCTCCTTTCCACTGATGCTTTCCAATCCTTGTTCCACAAAAAAACCCAAATTTTCAAAAAACATTTTTCATTGGGACAAAAAAGTGAGGTGAAATCTTCTGAAGAGGAGGAAAGACAGCAAAACAAATGTCACAGGGGTGATAACCCTTCCCTATGTTTTCCAAAAAGCTTAGAAAAGATTTTTTGGCTGGAGCTAAACACGTTAAAAATGTTCAAAATTACAAACAGATTCTACTTAACAACAAACCTACAGTCCCTGTCTTGTTTGCACCGCCTGTATACTGCTGTTCAGAGTATATAGGGCCTGGTGGCCCCACACCTTTCCTTATTTTAATTTGGGTGCGGGGTTCCCCTTAATATCCATACAAGACCCAAAGGGCCTGGTAATGGACTGGGGGGTACCCATGCCGTTTGTCTCACTGATTTTCATCCATATTGCCATGACCCGACATGACATTAAACCCGCAAGCTTTTAAATGAGATTTTTTCCTTTAAAAATGACATTTGGTGCAGGGACTGTTCTAAACATGGGAAACACGCGTCACTTTACAGGCATACTATAGACACCCCCCAGGTACGATATTTAAAGGAATATTTCACTTTTTTTTTTTTACTTTAAGCATCATTAAAATCACTGCTCCCGAAAAAACGGCCGTTTTTAAAAGTTTTTTTTGCATTGATACATGTCCCCTGGGGTAGGACCCGGGTCCCCAAACCCTTTTTAGGACAATACCATGCAAATTAGCCTTTAAAATGAGCACTTTTGATTTTGAACGTTCGAGTCCCATAGACGTCAATGGGGTTCTAACGTTCGTGCGAACTTTCGGTCCGTTCGCGGGTTCTGGTGCGAACCGAACCGGGGGGTGTTCGGCTCATCCCTATTATTGTCATAAAAAGTGTTTGGGGACCTGGGTCCTGCCCCAGGGGACATGGATCAATGCAAAAAAAAGTTTTAAAAACGGCCGTTTTTTCAGGAGCAGTGATTTTAATAATGCTTAAAGTCAAACAATAAAAGTGTAATATCCCTTTAAATTTCGTACCTGGGGGTGTCTATAGTATGCCTGTAAAGGGGCGCATGTTTCCTGTGTTTAGAACAGTCTGACAGCAAAATGACATTTTGAAGGAAAAAACTCATT
This sequence comes from Aquarana catesbeiana, assembly GCF_042186555.1. Lineage (NCBI taxonomy): Eukaryota > Metazoa > Chordata > Amphibia > Anura > Ranidae > Aquarana > Aquarana catesbeiana. The sequence goes on from NC_133329.1 coordinate 177,637,679, forward strand.
TAAAACTACCCGCGGCTATTGCATTGCCGACAATACACATAGAAGTTCATTGATAAAAACGGCATGGGAATTCCCCAAAGGGGAACCCCGAACCAAAATAAAAAAAAAAAAATGACGTGGGAGTCCCCCTAAATTCCATACCAGGCCCTTCAGGTCTGGTATGGATATTAAGGGGAACCCCGGCCAAAATGTAAAAAAAAAAATGACGTGGGGTTCCCCCTAAATTCCATACCAGACCCTTCAGGTCTGGTATGGATTTTAAGGGGAACCCCGCGCCAAAAAAAAAAAAAGTTTAGAGCAAAAGAAGTTCCCCTAGCGGACTTTAAAGGCACATTTTTTAAGAAAATATTTTAAAAAAGGTATGTAAAGTAGATAACAGTTTATTAGTTACAAAAAATAATCAAGTGAATCACATAGTTACAAAGTTAAAAACAAGGAATGCATTTCCATAAATATAGAAGTTGATACCAATACATGTGCACCCGACGCGTTTCGGAGTTACTTATGCCTCCTTCTTCAGGGGTGATTGTAGGGTTTGCAACAAGAATTTTCTATATGGGAAATAATATGTATAACATAGACATGATGAGTGCACAATAAAGGAACGTAAATACAAAATCTATAGTTGTATAAGTCTGTATACATACACATTCATTTCTCTGTTTACACTTACATTGGTATCTACGGATATAGGTTGTGCATTCCAGGACGAATTAAAAGAAACATAGATATGTTGACGTACTGCCCATCGGACACGCTCCCTGGTCGTGGTGTGTATAACTTTAGTGAAGTATAGCAGGAGTATTCACATAGCCACTGTCAAGGTGGAAGTAGAGACGTATAAATATATAGGGTGGTTTTATTCTTCCTTCCAGTAGGAAGAAAGGCCCAAGGTTAGCGGGCATATGACAGTTTAGATCTGAGGTCACACTGGGGCCAAATGTGTATCCTGTAAATCATGAAAATATATATATATGTAAGGATGTGCATACATATGGATAATTAAAGTAGTACATGGAGAATCCAAAAGCTGTATCCTACCTGGTCCGCCTACAATAATGGGGGGCAGTAACTGGTGGTAAATATGGATCAGATGTGGTTCAGAAAGCTGGAGAATCAACATAGAAATGGGAAGTATATTAAAACCCTGGTTGGTGAGAGGGAGGGGGGGAGGGGGGGGGGAAGAGAAAAGGGGGGGGGGCAGGGGAGGGGGGGAGGGGAAGGGGGGGGGGAAAGAAAAGGGGGGGGGGGCTGGGGAGGGGAAGGGAGGGGGGGGAGGGGAAGGGGGGGGGGGAAGAGAAAAAGGGGGGGGGGGGGAAGGAAAAGAGGGGGAGGAAAAAAAAAAAAAAAAAAAAAGGGGGGGGGGGAAGAGGAGGGGGAGGGGGAGGAAGAGAAAGGAAAGGAAAAGGAAGGAAGGCAAGGAACAGAAAGTAGAAGAGGGGGAGGGGGGGGGCAGTTCGGAAAGGAGGGGGAGGGGAAAGAAGAAAGAGGGGGGAGGAAAGCAAGAGGAGGGAGGGGAAAGGGAAAAAGAGAGAGAGAAAATATAGTGGGTGAGAAAGCAGAAAAGAAAGATGTATGACATCTAGATAGCATAAATGACTAGTGATTTCAATGAGGAAGGATGGATCACCAAGCATATCATAAGAGAAGGGAAAGCCCGTGACGTCACAGGGAAGTCCCGTCAAGTCACCGTGCGTCAGAGGGGGGCGGGGTCACCGGGTGGCCCCGCCCCCCGTTATTTAAGAACTGTCAGACGAGGAGCGCCGTCACACAGCGGGAGCCTCCCGCCATGCCAGCATGGATGCGGAGCGGCCCGGAGAAGAAAATGAAGAAGAGAAGAAGAGAAGAAGAGAAGAAGATGAAGAAGAAGAGAAGAGCGGGAGCCTCCCCCCATGCCATGGGTGTGGAGCGACCCGAGGAGAAGAAGATAGAAGACGCCGCGGAGGAGATGCTGGACGAGAACGCCGGAGGAAGAACCAGAAGAGCCAGAAGAACCAGAAGAACCAGAAGATGAAGGAAGATAGAAGAAAGAAGAAGTATTTAAATAAAGGAATTGTCAAAAACTGTCTCTTGTCATTTTTAACATTTTTGACAGTTTTTTAGTGAAATGGTAGGGGTACTTTTGTACCCCCTTACCATTTCACACAGGGGGGGGGCCGGGATCTGGGGGTCCCCTTGTTAAAGGGGGCTTCCAGATTCCGATAAGCCCCCCGCCCGCAGACCCCCACAACCACCGGCCAGGGTTGTGGGGATGAGGCCCTTGTCCTCATCAACATGGGGACAAGGTGTTTTGGGGGGCTACCCCAAAGCACCCTCCCAATGTTGAGGGCATGTGGCCTGGTACGGTTCAGGAGGGGGGGGGGCCGCACTCTCGTCCCCCCCTCTTTTCCTGCGGCCTGCCAGGTTGCGTGCTCGGATAAGGGTCTGGTATGGATTTTTGGGGGGACCCCACGCCGTTTTTTTTTTTTTTTTTTGGCGCGGGGTTCCCCTTAAGATCCATACCAGACCTGAAGGGTCTGGTATGGAATTTAGGGGGAACCCCACGTCATTTTTTTTTTTAAATTTTGGCCGGGGTTCCCCTTAATATCCATACCAGACCTGAAGGGCCTGGTATGGAATTTAGGGGGACTCCCACGTCATTTTTTTTTTTTAATTTTGGTTCGGGGTTCCCCTTTGGGGAATTCCCATGCCGTTTTTATCAATGAACTTCTATGTGTATTGTCGGCAATGCAATAGCCGCGGGTAGTTTTAAATGAGTTTTTTCCTTCAAAATGTCATTTTGCTGTCAGACTGTTCTAAACACAGGAAACATGCGCCCCTTTACAGGCATACTATAGACACCCCCCAGGTACGAAATTTAAAGGGATATTACACTTTTATTGTTTGACTTTAAGCATTATTAAAATCACTGCTCCTGAAAAAACGGCCGTTTTTAAAACTTTTTTTTGCATTGATCCATGTCCCCTGGGGCAGGACCCAGGTCCCCAAACACTTTTTATGACAATAACTTGCATATTAGCCTTTAAAATTAGCACTTTTGATTATTCATGTTCGTGTCCCATAGACTTTAACGGTGTTCGCGTGTTCGAACAAACTTTTTTCCTGTTCGCATGTTCTGGTGCGAACCGAACAGGGGGGTGTTCGGCTCATCCCTACTCCTAAATACTTCATCTTGTCTACCACCCTTAGTTGTCCGACTGAGGCTGGGAAAAGATCTATTGTGTTTATAGGCATCATTGCCGATTTCTCCCAGTTAATTACCAGACCTGAGAGCTTACCAAACTCCTCCACTATGTTCATAACCCCAGCCAGGGATGCGTCTATATCTCCGAGGAAGAACAAGATGTCATCTGCATATAATGCAATCCTTTCTTCTCCCATCTCTCTTTTAAACCCCTGTATCCCCCTTGCAGATCTAATCGCAATTGCTAATGGTTCTATTGCTAAAGAAAACAATAGAGATGACAGGGGACATCCCTGCCGTGTTCCCCTCCCCAGCTGGATCGGATCAGAGTATGTATTATTAATCCTTATCTTGGTACTTGGTGTCTTATAAAGTGCTTTCACCCAGCCTATAATAGTGGGTCCGAACCCAAACACCTCCAGAGCCCGCCACAAATAGTCCCACTCCAAGCTATCGAAAGCTTTGGCAGCATTCAAAGACCGCTCGTGACCCCCCATTTATTGTCGGGATCTGAAGGTTCAGGTATACTCGCCTTACATTAATGTTAGTAGATCTATTGGGAATAAACCCAGATTGATCTGGGTGTATAAGCTTTTGTATATATTTATTCACCCTAGCGGCCAGCACTTTTGCCAGTATTTTTGTGTCTGAACACAGTAGGGATATTGGCCTATAGGACGAGGTATCCATTTGATCTTTCCCTTCTTTTGGGATAACCACTATTGTAGCTTCTGCCATTGAAGAGGGCATCCCCCCCCCCCCCCGCGGCTACCTCCCCTAGCAACCTCAATAGCTCTGGAAGCATCACCTCACCGTAACGCTTATAAATTTCAGTGGGAAGACCATCTGGGCCAGGGGACTTCTGGTTAGCCATCTCAGCCACTAAGCTTTGCATTTCCTCCAGAGTTATCGGGGCTTCTAGCTCTTTTTTTTCCCTTTGTGAAAGAGCTGGTACCTCAATCCCCCTAAAGAAGCGATCCATATATCTTGCCACTTCTCCCCTCCTGGATTTGTATAGGTTTGCGTAGTACTGTCTAAATGCGTCAAGTATTTCAGAGGTACGAGAAGTAATTTCTTCCCCTGGCATCCTAATGGCTGCGATTACTGATGGGGAGTTGTTGGTCTTCACCAACCGAGCCAAAAAACGGCCTGCACACTCCCCCTCAGCAAAGGTATGTTGGGATTGAAAAAAGACGCTTATTTTCTGCCTTTCTAGTAATGATGTTATGGTATTTTTGTTGACTTTTAAGCCACCTCTCTTTTTCCGGGGTTGGATCTACCACATACTGGTTTTCAGACTCCACAGCTTCCCTGCCAGTGACCTCCTCCCACTCCCTGGACCTCTTTTTGATCTTCGCAATCTGTTGTATTATTAACCCTCTGAGGAAAGCCTTCAAAGTATCCCACACTATCCCGACACTTGCGGAGCCCTTATTCAATGTTACAAATTCCTTTAATTTTAGTGTTACCTCTGTTGGTTCCCTTATTAACTCCAACCAAAATGGACTTATACTCCACGCTCTCAGGGGGTTCTGACCTTCTAACTGAATCGTCATTATTAATGGTGAATCGTCAGACACTCCCCTAGCAGGGTATACTATACATTTTACCAACTGTACCATATCCCCGTTTCCAATAGCCATGTCTATTCTTGACAATGTTGCATGTGAACTAAAGAGATATGAGTATTGCTGCTTCATTGGTTTCGGGTTCTCCAGACATCACACAATCTCATCTCTTCCATAAATTGGGCCAACCGTCCATCAGAAACTTTGTCAGTTTGTTTCCCCGGGGGGAATCGATCTTCGAGAAACTCTGCCAATTTATATAGAACCTCCATCTTAAAAGAAGGCGGAATATAAAGATTGGCCACAATATATGGTTTGGCAATTCAGAAACACGTACCATCCCTCTGTATCTATCTTGGCTTCCCTGCAGGAGAAACGCACACCAGATCTTATTATTGTACTTACACCCCTAGAATAAGAGGTATGCACTGAATGGGATTGAAACCGAAATTTCCCGCCATACAGGCCTGAGATCGTGTCTCTCGTTAAGTGTGTCTCCTGTAGGCAGCCCAAATCTATCCGACCCTTCTCAAGTGTGCAGAAAACCACCATCCTTTTAATCGGGTTCCCAAGCCCCCTAACATTCCAGGAGGCTATATTAAGAGTACTAGATTGCATCACAGAGGTCTCTATAATATTCCTGGAGTGGTAGGGGGAGTGGGCAGAAGGCAAGTACATTATACCCCTTCCTCAAAAAAAGAGTACACCAAATTATTAACATTTCACCATTTTCTATACATACATAATTGTCGTTTACCCATGCATCTACCTGGAAAAAGTATATTGTTGTGCTTAAATCATTTTGTGTAATCACACAGTTTACCTTCCTTGTGTCTTTGTGCTTAATCTTTATATCCTTAACCCCATTCAGTGCATACCTTTTAGTATAAATAGTAATGTACCTCCCCCTGCCCACATCCCATCCCCCCACCCACCTCCACCCCTCCACCCCCTCACCTCCCCCTACCCCACTCTCAGTCCAACCTCCCGCCCCGCTTGTGCTTGCCTACCTAGGCTAACCCCTGGGGTTGTATACGTGACCATTTCCCACTCTACTCCCCATTACTACCACTCATACCACCCCTCTATTATGTGTTGTCATGTTTTAATGTTGTCCCTCCCCCTCCACCCCCCCACCAAAACCAAAACAATCTAAAACATGCCCACTAGTGCACAGCCTGCCACATACATTATAACTCTATTCTACTTGTACCTCCCCCCTCCCATCCCCGCAGGCCATCTCTTGTACATTTATATCCCACCAGTCTATAGATTCTTTTTATTTTCTTCAAACCATCTTGCCGCCTCAGTTGGTGTATCAAAAAATTGGGTTCCCCCAGCTGTCGTAATTCTCAAGCGTGGAGGATACAATAGGCCGTACTTAATTTTATGTTTCTGCAGAGAGCGTTTAATCTCTATGAAGTCTGCTCTTCGCTTTTGCCATGTTGGGGAGTAGTCTGGGTAAAATTAAATCCTAGCGCCTTTAAAAAAAATATTCCCCATCTCCCTGGCTCTTCTTAGGAGGATCTCCTTGTCCTTGTAGTTAAGAAATTTTAGAAGGATTGACCGGGGGCTCCCGCCCGATGGCGGTGCCCTGGCAGGGACTCTATGGGCTCTCTCTATTGAGAACTGTGGTGAGAAAATGTCTTCCCCAAATGTCTCCTTGAGCCATTTCTCTAGGAACTCAGCAGGCTGGGGGCCTTCAACCATCTCTGGGAGTCCCACCACTCGCACATTACTCCTGCATGCCCTGTTCTCAAATTCATCAAATTTTGAGGCTTGAAGGGCCATTAGCTCTCTCATTGTTTTAATTTCCTGTTTTAAGGGGAAAAAATCGTCTTCAATTAAGCTCCATCTCTCCTCTAGGGCACTTGTCCTTTCCCCAACTTTTTTTCAAATCCTGGCCCATCACCAACAGTTCCTCCTTAATTCCCCCAATTTGTTCAGATAGACTATTTAATGAACATTTGCATGCATTTACCGCCATTAGTATATCCCTCAACGTTGGTTCTGATTCTTCCTGTGATGCTGACAGTGTATGTGGTGTTGGTCCAACAGGGAGTGGTAGGCTTTCACTTTCTGCCCCCCTGCTACCTGCCATTTTTGTGCCTGTTAATACTGTGGCCTTCTGACCCTGACCTTGGCTCTTTCTGTCCTGTGAGGGTCCCGGTTGGGCCTTTACACCTGACTGCAGGGTCCTTTATTGGGTGACTTTCCAGGAGTATGGGCAAATCTCTCCAGTTTAGCCGCCATAGCAGCTTGGTTCCCATTTTCCTTTGCTGAACATGTTGCCAAAGATCCGGTATTCTCCTGCTGTGCCTGCTCCTCTCCCTTCTTTCTAGTCATACTGTTTGCCTGTGAGCAGCGGACCAGGAGGGCACAGAAAAAAAGAAAAAATCCTTTCCTTTCCACTTCCAGCTCCCGTAAGACCACTGGACCACCCTATAGATTTAAATATCCAGGTAATAAAGCTATAATTCAAACACTGGTTCGCTTGGGATAGCAGCACACAGAACTATAGTGCTATAGCTAGTAGTCCCAGCTAAGCATATATAACAAACATAGGTAACACCTTCAGGATTAGCTACTCAGCGCTTAAATAAAAAAAGGAAAAAAAAGTTACGTTTGCGCTTCCCAGTGCTTATCTGGTTTAAATGATTATGTGATTTATATATAATGTCCCAGGCATAACCAAGCATAACCAAGCACAGTTCACAAATTGCAATTCACAGTCCCGGGCTCTTAGCTTCGCACCATAAGGCAGTAGCAGGGGGAAAAAAAAAAAAAAACAAGAATACAAATACTTTGTCACTAGTTTATGTCCATCCCTCCTGTACCAGGATTAAATAGTTGGAAGTTTCCCACCCAAAAAAAAGTTTATATATCCTAGTCTTGCAGGAAAAAAAAAAAAAAAAGAAATCACTCTCCTTTGTTCCAGCTTATAAGACTGTGACAGTTTGCACTATCTCTGAGCAGCCTCCTTCCACTTCCTCCAATAGATAAATAAATAGAAATGTCTCACCCAGCCACAGCACTGACATCCAAAGAATTTCAAGGAGGGGGGGACAGTTGTCTCACTCTTTATCCCTATCTTCAAGGGTGCCGAGCTGTAGGAGGAGTTCAAAGGAGATTTCTCACACCAGCACTGTCCATCTTCAATAGAGAAGCTGTTCCGTCACAGGGGAAGGAGAGGGGAGAGGGGGAGGGCGGGGGATTCTCTCACCACCGCTGTTTCCTCTCCCTGCAACATGCTTCTGTCAGATGGAAAAGGAGGGGGGAGGAGGGAAATTGTTCTAATCTCCTTCGTGATTTTCACTGCTGATATCAGCGTGTGCTTGAGGAGAAGACTCTGCTCTCAGTAGCACACCAACCGAGAGCCACATCTCACAAACGGCAGCAGTTTTCAGACAGCCCATGACATCTAAAGGCCCCTGGGGGGAATCAGTCCTGGGAGGAGCAAGAGGGGAGGGAGAAAGCACTCTCACTCTCACATCGTTCTTACATCAACGTCCACACTGACATTAACTGACAACGTTTTTTTTAAATCCTGTCCAAAAAAAACTAACCATGACCTATGACCCTGACCTTTGACCTTTGACCCTGACCCAAACACTAACCCTGGCACTGACCTAGAAAAAACCAGCATGCACCGGTCCGTGACATCAGTAGGGGGTGGTGCCACCAGGTGACGTAGCCAGGTGGCCCCACCCCTCACCTATATAAGAAATGTCCTGTAGGCAGCCAGCCTTCATGTACGTTAATTGATTTACATCGGGGGACACTTTTTTTTTTTTAATAAAGGAATTGTCAAAAACTGTGTGTGTTTTTATTACTTTTTGACACTTTTTTGGGGAAAGTGCTTTGGGGTGGGGGGAAGAGCCCCTTTGCCCCAAAGCATCCACTTCTCCATTTTGAGGGAATGAGGCCTGATATGGCTCAGGAGGAAGGGGCACTCGTTCCTCCCCCAATTCTTTCCTGACCTGCCAGGCTGCGTGCACGGATAAAAGTTTGGTATGGATTTGGGGGGGCCTCACACCATTTTTTTTAAATTTTGGCATGGGGTTCCCCTTAAAATCTATACCAGACTTTATTAAATTTTTCAGCAAAAGAATGGGTACAAACATCAGTAAAAGTCACTCACTGGTTACAATCAGTAGTCTGAAAATGAGTAGTCTGAAACAGAACCAAATAACTAATAACTCGCTTACAGGTTAAACTACGTGGCAAGTTCACCAATGCCAGGAGCCTGGTGGACAAAATGGGTGAACTAGAGACACTGTTGAACAAGAAGGATTTTGATTTTGTGGGAATTTCAGAGACCTGGTTCAACAGCTCTCATGATTAGCTGGCAACCATTCAAGGGTTTTCCCTTTATTGCAGGGATAGAGAGGGTAAAAAAGGGGGAGGGGTATGCCTATGTATCAAGAATAATTTTTGATTGAAAATGTATACTTTATTTTGCAAGAAAATATACAAAAAAACAAATACTTCAACAGGGTACATTCCACTCTGTACTGCAACGCAGCGCATAATCACACTACATAGCAATACATTTCCAAGCATACAAAATAAATTATATATATCAAGAATAATGTACATGTCAATTTGAGAGATGACATCAATAAGGGAGGAGGTGGAATCCTTATGGTAGAGCTAGGGAGGAGGTGGAAGGCTTATGGGTAGAGCTCCAAAGGGATGAAGCTAAGGGGAAAATAATACTGGGAGTAGGCTATAGGCCCCCTAACCTGAGGGAGGAGGGGGAGACGGCCCTCCTATCACAATTTGGATTAGCAGCAAGGATGGGAAGTGTTATCATAATGGGGGATTTTAATTATCCAGACATAGACTGGGCGAAGGGAACCAAGCATTCATCTAAGGCTCGCCAGTTCCTAAATGTCTTGCAGGACAATTTCATGGGTCAGATGGTAGATGCACCAACTAGAAACAAGGTGTTACTAGATCTACTGATTACCAACAATACAGATCTGATCACGGATGTGGAAATACAGGGCAATTTAGGAAACAGTGATCACAGGTCAATTGGCTTCAGTATAAATCACACAAATAGGAAACACAAGGGGAACACAAAGACACTGAATTTCAAAAGAGCCAACTTCCCTAAACTACAAACCTTGCTAGAAGATATAAATTGGGATAAAATCTTAGAAACAAAGAACACGGAGGAGAGATGGGTTTGCTTTAACAGCATATTAAATAAGGGCATTAGCCAGTGCCTCCCATTGGGAAAAAAAATTTAACCACTTCTGGACCGCAGCACGCCGATATATGTCCTAACTTTGAAGAGGAATATCGTTGTTATGGCAGCAGCTAGCTGCCATAACCCCAGTATCCTTTTCTTCAGCGGGCAGTCCGGTTTCCGATAATAGTGGTCTCTGGGGCTGATTCACAATCACTTTTATCGGCGGCGGGAGAGGGGCCCCCCTCCCGCCGCTCTCCAGTGCCCTCCGCTGCCTACCGGAGCCGCCTGTAGTGTCAGTAGAGGCGGAGGCGATCGGATGCTTCTCCTTCCTGGGTATGGAGACAAGTGAGGGGAAGATGGCCCCCACCCGTCTCCATACCATTGCAGGGCGGAAGCGACGTCAAAATGCCCATAGCTCTTAAAGGGCATTTTTTTTTTCAAATGACAAAATTTGTATTTTTTTTTATTGCATTTTAGTGTAAATATGAGATCTGAGGTCTTTTTGACCCCAGATCTCATATTTAAGAGGTCCTGTCATGCTTTTTTCTATTACACGGGATGTACATTCCTTGTAATAGGAATACAAGTGACCAATTTTTTTTTTTAAAGAACAGTGTAAAAATAAAAAAATTAAAAGGTAAAATAAAAAAGAAAAACATTTTTAAACGCGCCCCGTCCTGCCGAGCTTGCGTGCAGAAGCGAACGTATAAGTGAGTAGCGCCTGCATATGAAAATAGTTCTCAAACCACAAATGTGAGGTATTGCCGCAATCAGTAGAGCGAGAGCAATAATTCTAGCCCTAGACCTCCTCTGTAACATGCAACCTGTAGAATTTTTAAACTTCGCCTATGGAGATTTTTGAGGGGAAAAGTTTGTTGCCATTCCACGAGCAGGCAGAATTTTGAAGCGTGACATGTTGGGTATCAATTTACTCAGCGTAACATTATCTTTCACAATATAAAAACAAAATTGGGCTAACTTTACTGTTGTCTTATTTTTTAGTTCAAAAAAGAGGATTTTCTTAAAAAAAAGTGCACTTGTAAGTCCGCTGCGCAAATACGATGTGACAGAAAGTATTGCAACGGGTGTTAGAAAAAAATGTATAATATTTGGGGGTTCTAAGTAATTTTCTAACTAAAAAAAAATGTTTTTAACAGTAAACAGCAAATCTCAGTAAGCGGCTAGCTCCTTAAGTGGTTAAAAGAGCGAACAAAAGTCCTGGATGGCTTAACTCCAAGGTAAAAATGCATATAAAAGCAAAGGAGAAGGCCTTCAAAAAACACAAGGCTGAGGGATTATCATCAGCCTTCAGACTTTACAAAGAATGCAACAAGATATGTGAGGGTGCAATAAGGGTGGCTAAGATAGAACATAAAAGACACATAGCGGAGGAAAAAAAAAATCCCAAGAAATTCTTTAAGTATATAAACAGTAAAAATTGGAGGACAGACCATATTGGCCCCATAAAGAATGAGGAAGGACATCTGGTTACAAAGGATGGCAAAGGTATTGAATTTATTCTTCTCCTCAGTCTTCACAAGGGAATTGGGGGGCTTAAGTAACCAAAACTGCAGTGTTTGTCCTCATGACACATCACAGGAAGCACCGTAATGGCTAACAGAGGACAGAATTAGAAATAGACTTTGGAAACTTAACATTAATAAATCACCGGGACCAGATGGCTTGCACCCGAGGGTACTAAGGGAACTCAGTCAAGTAATTGCCAGACCATTTTTACTGACAGTCTACTGACTGGAATGGTACCAGCTGATTGGAGAAAAGCCAATGTAGCACCAATATTTAAAAGAGGGCCCAAATACATCCCTGGGAATTACAGATCAGTTAGCCTTACATTAATTGTATGCAAGCTCTTGGAGGGGATGATAAGGGACTATATTCAAGATTTTAGTAATGAAAACGGTATCATTAGCAGTAATCAGCATGGATTCATGAAGAATCGTTCTTGCCAAATCAATCTATCAACCTTCTATGAGGAGGTGAGCTGCCATTTAGATAAAGGAAGGCCTGTAGACGTGGTGTATCTGGATCTTGCAAAAGCATTTGATACAGTTCCCCATAAACGTTTACTGTACAAAGTAAGGTCCATTGGCATGGACCATAGGGTGAGTACATGGATTGAAAACTGGTTACAAGGGAGAGTTCAGAGGGTGGTGATCTGGAAGACGGGATAAACAGCTCAATCTCAGTATTTGCGGACGACACTAAGCTAAGCAGGGCAATAACTTCTCCACAGGATGTGTAAACCTTGCAAGGAGATCTGAACAAATTAATGGGGTGGGCAACTACAGTGCCTTGCAAAAGTATTCACCCACCTTGGCTTTTTACCTATTTTGTTACATTACAGCCTTTGGTTCAATGTTTTTTTAATCTGAATTATATGTGATGGATCAGAACACAATATTCTAAGTTGGTGAAGTAAAATTAGAATAATATATACATAAAACTATTTTTCGGAAATAAAAAAATGATAATTGGCATGTGCGTATGTATTTACCCCATTTGTTATGAAGCCCATAAAAAGCTCTGGTGCAACCAATTACCTTCAGAAGTCACATAATTGGTGAAATGATGTCCACCTGTGTGCAATCTAAGTGTCACATGATCTGTCATTACATATACACACCTTTTTGAAAGGCCCCAGAGGCTGCAACACCTAAGTAAGAAGCACAACTAACCAAACACTGCCATGAAGACCAAGGAACTCTCCAAACAAGTTAGGGGCGATGTTGTTGAGAAATACAAGTCAGGGTTAGGTTATAAAAACAATCCAAATCTTTGATGATCCCTAGGAGCACCATCAAATCTATCATAACCAAATGGAAAGAACATGGCACAATAGCAAACCTGCCAAGAGACAGCCACACACCAAAACTCACAGACCGGGCAAGGAGGGCATTAATCAGAGAGGCAGCACAGAGACCTAAGGTAACCCTAGAGGAGCTGCAGAATTCTACAGCAAAGACTGGAGTATCTATACATAAGACGACAATAAGCCGTACACTCCATAGAGTTGGGCTTTATGGCAGAGTGGCCAAAAGAATGCCATTACTTTCAGCAAAAAACAAAATGGCACATTTTGAGTTTGTGAAAAGGCATGTGGAAGACTCCCAAAATGTATGGAGGAAGGTGCTCTGGTCTGATGAGACTAAAATTGAACTTTTTAGCCATCAAAGAAAATGCTATGTTTGGCGCAAACCCCACACATCACATCACCCAAAGAACACCATCCCCACAGTGACCACATGGTGGTGGCAGCATCATGCTGTGGGGATGTCTTTCAGCAGTCGGGACTGGTAAACTGGTCAGAGTTGAGGGAAAGATGGATGGTGCTAAATACAGGCATATTCTTGAGCAAAGCCTGTACCACTCAGTGTGTGATTTGAGGCTAGGACGGAGATTCACCTTCCAGCAGGACAATGACCCCAAACACACTGCTAAAGCAACACTTGAGTGGTTTAAGGGGAAACATGTAAATGTGTTGGAATGGCCTAGTCAAAGCCCAGACCTTAATCCAATAGAAAATCTGTGGTCAGACTTAAAGATTGCTGTTCATAAGCAAGCGGAAACCATCCAACTTGAAGGGGCTGGAACAGTTTTGCAAGGAGGAATCGTCAAAAATCCCAGTGGTAAGATGTGGCAAGCTCATAGAGACTTATCCAAAACAACTTGGAGCTGTGATAGCCACAAAAGATGGCTCTACAAAGTATTGACTTTAGGGGGTGAATAGTTATGCACATTGACTTTTTCTGTTATTTATTAAAAAGTCTTCAAAGTTGTGTATTTATATTTATACTCATAATTAGTGTATTTAGAGCAGTGTAAAATCCAGTCCAAACATACTCTTAGCAGACAAGATAGATTAAAAACCCTTATGCCGTGTACACACGGGCTGACTTTTCGACCGGACTGGTCCGACGGGACGAATCCGTCGGACAATCCGACCATGTGTGGGCTTCATCGGACCTGCAGCGGACTTTTTCTGTTGAAAATCAGACAGACTTTAGATTTGGAACATGTTTCATATCTTTCCAACGGACTCGAGTCCGGTCGAAAAATTCGCTTGTCTGTACACTAGGGCAGCTATTGGCTACTGGCTATCAACTTCCTTATTTTAGTCTGGTCGTACATCATCACGTACGAATCCATCGGACTTTGGTGTGATCGTGTGTAGGCAAGTCAGTTCGTTCGAAAGTCCGTCGGAAAGACCGTTGGACCTTTGATGCCGAAAAGTCCGCCCGTGTGTACACGGCATTAGGCTGAGGAGGTTAGCTCTCCCCTCGCTTCTTAGGAGGAAAAGTTTGTGCAGATAAATGTAGGGACATTGTCTGTGCCATAGAAAATTTGATAGAGCTTTATGTAGTTTTTGTACATCACCGTGGCGTAACAGTAAGGGGATAGTTTGAAGGGGTATACAAGTCTGGCAAAGCTGACCATTTTAAATAAGTGACACCTCCCGAGAAGCAAAATGGGGAGCTCCATCCATGTCTCCAGTTCACCCAGGATCTTCGAAATTACCGAGGTAAAATTAAGATGGTATAGAGAAGAGGCTGTTTTACCAATGTCAATACCGAGATAAGTGATGTGAGATTTTGCAACAGAAAAGACTGAGTAACTAGCCCAGGAGGGGGTTCTAGCGTGCAGTAGGGGGAGTATTTCACTTTTGGAAAATTTGATGTGCAGACCCAAGTCCTAAAACTTGTGAAGAATTCTTGTATAGTAATCATATCTGAAACCGGATGGATGTGAAAAAGAGAATGTCAGGTAAACACAGCCAGACGACCCACTGGCCCAGGCGACACCATGTGGATGACTTACGGGTGTGCGGCATTGTATCCCACTGCCCGGCGCGTGGGGGTCCCCAGATCCCTGTCACCACTGTGGCCGGGGCTTGGGACTCCTTTGCCTGTAGGGGTCCACCCGTTATAGGATGGATACCTTACTGTTTGCACTCTACTGTGAAGCGTGGACACGTAGTCCACATGAGCGCCGGTGATGTGACGATGTGGGACATGGCTCCGCCCCTAGTGGGTGGGCCCACGCCACACGCTGTCCCATCAGAGAACTCTCTGACAGAGCATTGCAGCCACTGACCTCGCGCAATGCTCTGCCATTCCGGCCACAGCTGACTCTTGTTCGCTTTACAGCAATCAACTTTAGCTTGGTTTACCAGCCCTATATAACCCTACTGCCAGCCTGCACATCCATATTGATGTTGGCTTGCTGATGGAACAATTACAACCAGATTGAGTGAGAGAGGTATTTTGGAAGCAGTAACTGTTATTTATTTCTATTTTGCTTTACCTTATACGCTTTGTATAGATTTACTCAGTCCATTATCTTTGTGGACATACTTCGATCAATATAGTGTGCAGCCAATACAGATTGGTTTGTTATTGACTTAAAATATGCTTCCTCTTTGCACCCTCATCTTTTGTTGTCTCTTTTTTCACCTTTAGAGACACTACAAGTGGCTATTTCTGCCACAAATCCCATACTACATTATGTAATGGCCGGCTTTCATTGGTAGGAGTGTACACTCCAGTCAGCAGAGTTCTTGCAGTGGTTTTCCATGTGCTTGCTCTCCTGTTTTTCTGACGCCACTCGTGGGTCCGGTCTCTGACCGCACGCATACTGTCCACACCCTTCCCTCGATTGCACCCACTGGCCTGGGAGAATCCTGCCAATATTCATCTTTCCTTGGTTTTAATCAGCAAGTAGCTCACCCATGTAAGTACAATTTCTGATGCTATCACAGCAATATATATGTGCAAGCATATAGCTTTTTGCTGAGAGCAAAATTATGAAAAAAAGATTTTTAAATATATAGTATGTTTCTTACTAAATTGTACTAATATTCCTTATATCTATATTGTAGAACACTTTCCAATTCTCCAAATGACATTAAGCCTCTGAGGAAGGACTACACGGTCCGAAACATGTCAGACGTCATTTTGTAGCATGTACTCTCGCTAGCCCATCAACGCACATAGGGTAGCTGAGATCCATGCCAATGTTTGTATCCAATCTTTCCCCCTTCATCTTCCAGGACAGCTACTTGAGAGATGATTGTCTCCGCCTTCTACAGGAAACACAAATCAGACACAATTTAAAAGGCCCTTCCCTTTCCCCTGACCCTCAGTTGTTTTGTGTTTCCTGACCTCCAGGAGTACGCACCATCATGTTTGTTTCTTTAATTTGGTCTGGTGACTGTGGTTAGTGGACCCCACTTGTTCATAATACTCAGACCGGCTGTGGCCGTGTCTGCAGTATTTTCTGCTGGTTTTAGCCTTCTGAGAAGGGTTCCCCTTGTTTTTCTGGTGGTTACTTGCATTTTGGAATCTTCTGCAACTTCCACTCCCAGCGTCCTGATCCACCTTGGTACACACAGAGAAGGACTGGATCAGGCACACACACCTGGTAAGAAAGGCATCAGGGCACTTCTTGGTGTCCTATTCACCATATTCGGTGTACAAAGATGGAGGCGAGTGCACTTCCCGTCTTGCAGCCAGAACCGGAAGTGATGTCACAAACTTCCGGATGCCAAGTCTCTTCATGTTTGAAAAGGACCGGCTCAGGCACACAGGCTGCTGGGGATATTTTGATGGCTATACAGCAAACGGACAGCGTCCAAGCTTATTACAACATTCTCCTGCCTGGTCCTTCTCATCATGGAGGTTAAGGACACCCATGAGGACGGTGCACCCACTCTGTCTGATCCAGCGGCTACAATTGGGTCCTGTGTTACGCCTAAGTTTTGTACTTCTCCGCTGTAATCAGAGATTGTATATCCAGGGGTAAATGTTTTAGAACTTCAGAGCATCTGCAGGTAGGGAAGGCTTGGACCCAGCCTTTTCTGTTAAAGATTACCACAGATGTGGGGTTGGGGGGGGCACACTCAGAGGATTGGCAGGCTTAGGGTGCCTGGCAGCCAGAGGAGGCATTCCAATCCTCAAACTACAGGGAAATGTTAGCAGTGGGAAAAGCTTTGGTCGCTTTGAAAACCAGGGTTCATGCAAGGGACCGTTGATTTTTTCGGACAATGCAACAACAGTGGCTTACCTCAACAAGCGGGGGGGTGCTTGCTCAGACAGCCTGCTAGTGTTGAGTCAGGAGATCCTTTCCTGGGCAGAGGACAATGTTTCCTCAATTAGGGCAGTCCACATCAGTGGGTCGGCAAATATACTGGCAGATTATCTAAGCAGAGCAGGTAGACTAGGGGGATCCCCTGGCACTATATTTAAAGGAATTTTTCATTTTTATTGTTGCACTTTAGGCATTATTAAATTTACTGCTCCTGAAAAAAATATTGTTTTAAAAAACTGTTTTGCATTGATACAGATCCCCCTGGAAAGTACCCGGACTCCATACCGCTTTTTTGGCCAATTACTTGTATATAAACCTTCAAAATGGGGACTATTGATTTTTCCTGCTCAGCTCCCATAGACCTCAATGGGATTCGCCATTCGGGTTAGAACTTTTTCCCTGTTTAGGAGTTCTGCTGTGAACCGAACGGGGGGGGGGGGGGTGTTTGGCCCTTCTCTTTCCTAGTGTTCTGATAGATCACAAGCCTAATAATGATACGCAATGCCAAGCAGTGGTTGAGCAACCCTCTGCATTGAATTGGATCGCCCCCAAATCGCTGGGGAAACGGAGTGGAACCAGACATACCTCTTATAGAGGTAATACTGGAGGCGGGTGCCTGCACAAAGACTGGCGCAGCAGCAGGGACGGCCTGCAACTCAGGTTGTACCGGAGCAGCCACATTGGGAGATTCCAGGTGAGCCGTGCAACTCAGGAGCATTTGTAACGCTATGGCAAACTGATCCATGCGGTGATCTTGCTCATCCAATCTGGAAAAAATATTACCAACAAGTGGATTGACTGTATCTTCTGAATTAACGGCCTTCGCCTACTGTCAGAAACCATGAAATCAGACCGAGACAGAAGTACAGTTAAATCACACTTGTTTAATAATAAAAGAAAAAAGAACAAACGTAGTCAAAACATAGCCAAAGTTCAGTAACTGGAATGGATCGTCAGCCAAGCCAGGAGTCAGGGATCAAAGTAGTGGAACAGCAAGCAGGATCTGTAGCCTGAAGGGATGTCAGCATAGCCAGTCTTTAAACAGGAACACAGGAGATAGTTTCTTTTCATGTGACCAAGGCGAAGGCAGAGCTACTCTGGACTGGATGGCTTAAGTAGGTAGGACTGATGCGCAGAATCAACAACAGCTGGGTAACTGTGGAGAGAGATGGGAGCTGGCAATTACCCTACAGCTAAGCGGCCAGCTTAGCAAAGGAAGGGCTGAGCCCAGCCCTGACACTTCCTTTATCTAGATGACAACTCACCTCCTCATAGAAGGTTAATAGATTGGTTTGGTAAGAACCATTCTTCATGAATCCATGCTGATTACTGCTAATGATACCATTCTCATTACTAAAATCTTATATATAGTCCATTGTCATCCCCTCCAAGAGTTTACATACTATTGATGTTAGGCTAACTGGTCTGTAATTCCCAGGGATGTATTTTGGGCCCTTTTTAAATATTGGTGCTACAATCAGCTGGTACCATTCCAGTCAGTAAACTTCAGTAAAAATTAAGAACAATGGTCTGGCAATTACTTGACTGAGTCCCCTAAGTACTCTCGGGTGCAAGCCATCTGGTCCTGGTGATTTAGTAATGTTAAGTTTCCCAAGTCTAATTTTAATTCTGTCTTCTGTTAACCATGGAGGTGCTTCCTGTGATGTGTCATGAGGATAAACACTGCAGTTTTGGTTACTGAAGCCCCCCGATTCCCTTGTGAAGACTGAGGAGAAGGATAAATTCAATACCTTTGCCATCTCCCCATCCTTTGTAACCAGATGTCCTTCCTCATCCTTTATGGGACCAATATGGTCTGTCCTCCTTTTTTTACTGTTTACATGCTTAAATAATTTCTTGGGATTTTTTTTGCTCTCCTTACAACAGTTTGTACATATAAAGCTATAATAACTGGTCTCTGGAAGTGCGTCTCCAAGTGGGACTAATGCCAGAATGAGAAATACCTTAATTCTGGGCACCTTCCCATTTCCAGTGTGCCCTTGTAACACAAGAAGACAATGTTAGTAAATAAAGCACAAATGCAATCCCCAGGGAGCTCCCCCTGCTTTAGAGTGCAGTCTCTCTATTAACCAAAAATAGGATGCAAGGCCTTGCAATGAAAGAGGTGGTCTTTTCTTTCTTCTGTCTTCTGCTAGCTATTTATGAATTATAAACTGTAATCCAACGGTTAAATAAACCAGGGTAGGGTAAGTGGATGTTGAAAATTATCCTTGTAGTGTAGTAACCTGCAACTGTCTCCGATGCAATTAACTTTATGTAACACAGTGCTAGTAGTATGGAAAAGGGTAGGCTTGAGGCCTGTCTAAACTCAGTCCTTCTTGAATAAGATCCTCTATGTGGGACTACAAGTCCCAGCAACACTGTGTTAAAAGTTTAGGTGTATAAACGTGCGGTAATAAACTATGGGTGGCAGCCCTCTCACCACAGTGGTTCCATACAGATGGATGCCTCCGCTCCACCAGATCTCAGTCTATTTGCTACAGCCACGCTGTCACGCTGTTCCGTTTCACAGATGACCGGGAGTCCTCGGTTACCTCCTTCAAGGGTCTCTGGAACGATCACACTGCTGCTCCACCACGCTGTGATGTAAGGCAGGATCAATGGCTACTCACAGACGACCAGGAGTCCTCAGTTACCTTCTTCAAGGGTCTCTGGAACGATCACACTGCTGCTCCAGCATGCTGTGATGTAAGACAGGATCAAAGGCTTCTGTTCTGATCCATAAGATGTAGGCTGCAATTCTGTGGAACACCTCCTCACAGATCCTTGCAGGCAGACCAAGCATCCAGAAGAGACCAAAGATGGCCGCGCGGCGCCTTTTATAATCTACCCAGCATGCAGTTCAGTCCTTGGGTGATGCTGGGTAGGTCACATGGCATTGTGGGTAGGTCACTTCTTGTATAGTGTAAACAAACAGTCACTTCCTGCAACATCTCTCTATGTTCTTGAAAAGGAAAATAAAACGAAGCCCATTTCACATTTTGGCCACTAGATGGTGCCAAATGCCAATTTATAACACAGCCCATAGAATAACATTATATGGCATTAGAAAAAAACAAAAATGTCATCACTACACACTCCCCCTGCTTTGAGTCTTTGGTCCCCAAAGATATTTAGAATCTTATTTCTATTACACATTTTTGCCTCTAGGCGATTGCACAATACTGACAGAGGAGCCTCCCACCATTTTTTATGTGATGGGGAGCTGTTCTGTGCACCCACAGCTGTCACCGTGGTGTCTGGTACAGATGTGTCAAGGGGTGAGATGGGGTTGTCTCTCTTTGAATCAACAGTAGAGAGACCAGGCATTTTTGGCAATCTTTGAGGGGTGAGGATAACTTCTTCGGGACTCTCATCCAACACATCACAGGCTGGTCTTTTGGTTCGGGAAAGGATTCTTCATTTCCTCTGATTCACTAGTTCTGGTGCAGTAGGCTCACTGGCCTTCTCTTTCTGTTCAACTACTTCTGCCTTGGACTTTTCTTCATCCATTGCGGAAAAAGTAGGCATTTCTGACCCTTCTTCTGGCAGTGAGGGTTAAGGGTCACATCTGGGGACGACAGGGGCTAACAGCTGCTTCACCAGGTCTGTGTTGGTCCCAACATTCAACAGACTTCTTGAGGACCCTGACAGCCAAGGACAGACAATGGCCAGTGTCTCAAAGTTCTGGGGCTTCCCAGTCCTCAATGGATCACACGACAACTTGATCCGCAGACATCCATCACAAGGGTAATCTTCTGCTTGAATACCCTGAATCTTTACGTTTTCTAACTTTTTCAGGGGCAGGTATGACAAGTACCTCTTGTAAAAGTCTCTGGTCAGCAGGTTAACTTGGGCACCCGAATCAAGGATGGCTCTGGTATAGATCCCTTCAACCAGAACAGGCACAATAGGCAGAGGACCTACCAACTGAGTAGGAGACCTGCTGGGAACATCTGGAACAGTAGGTCGGCATGACCAGATTCATGCTTCCTTCAGCTTTCAGCATTGGGAATGCTGCTTCTGGTGCCGTTTTGGAGGCCGATGAGTACTTTTCACTGAGATGGCATAAACTGCCAGTGTTCGGTATTGCTCCTGTTCAGATTCAGAGAATGTTCTTCTTGAAGGCCCGGATCTTCTCCCCATCTTTGGGTCATTTCTCTGAGATCCATGCCTCTCTTCTGTCTCCCTTTGTGGGCTAGGACATACTCGCTGGTAGTGACCTACACCTCCACAGTAGGGATGAGCCGAACACCCCCCTGTTCGGTTCGCACCAGAACATGCGAACAGGAAAAAAGTTTGTTTGAACGCGCAAACACCATTAAAGTCTATGGGACACGAACATGAATAATCAAAAGTGCTAATTTTAAAGGCTTATATGCAAGTTATTGTCATAAAAAGTGTTTGGGGACCTGGGTCCTGCCCCAGAGGACATGGATCAGTGCAAAAAAAGTTTTAAAAACGGCCGTTTTTTCAGGAGCAGTGATTTTAATAATGCTTAAAGTCAAACAATAAAAGTGTAATATCCCTTTAAATTTCATAGCTGGGGGGTGTCTATAGTATGCCTGTAAAGGGGCGCATGTTTCCTGTGTTTAGAACAGTCTGACAGCAAAATGACATTTCGAAGGAAAAAACCCATTTAAAACTACTCGCGGCTATTGCATTGCCAGTCCGACAATACACATAGAAGTTCATTGATAAAAACAGCATGGGAATTCCCCACAGGGGAACCTCGAACCAAAATTAAAAAAAAAAAATGACGTGGGGGTCCCCCTAAATTCCATACCAGGCCCTTCAGGTCTGGTATGGATATTAAGGGGAACCCCAGCCAAAATTAAAAAAAAAATGACGTGGGGGTCCCCCTAAATTCCATACCAGACCCTTCAGGTCTGGTACGGATTTTAAGGGGAACCCCCCGCCAAAAAAAAAAAAAAAAAACGGCATGGGGTCCCCCCAAAAATCCATACCAGACCCTTATCCGAGCACGCAACCTGGCAGGCCACAGGAAAAGAGGGGGGGATGAGAGAGTGCCCCCCCTCCTGAACCATACCAGGCCACATGCCCTCAACATTGGGAGGGTGCTTTGGGGTAGCCCCCAAAACACCTTGTCCCCATGTTGATGAGGACAAGGGCCTCAGCCCCACAACCCTGGCCAGTGGTTGTGGGGGTCTGCGGGCGGGGGACTTATCGGAATCTGGAAGCCCCCTTTAACAAGGGGACTCCCAGATCCCGGCCCTCCCCCCTGTGTGAAATGGTAAGGGGGTACTTACCCCTACCATTTCACTAAAAAACTGTCAAAAATGTTAAAAATGACAAGAGACAGTTTTTGACAATTCCTTTATTTAAAAGCTTCTTCTATCTTCTATCTTCCTTCATCTTCTTCTCCTGGTTCTTCTGGCTCTTCTGGTTCTTCCTCCGGCGTTCTCATCCAGCATCTCCTCCGCGGCGTCTTCTATCTTCTTCTCCTCGGGCCGCTCCGCACCCATGGCATGGGGGGAGGTTCCCGCTCTTCTCTTCATCTTCTTCATCTTCTTCTCTTCTTCTTTTCTTCTCTTCTTCTCTTCTTCTCTTCTTCATTTTCTTCTCCGGGCCGCTCCGCATCCATGCTGGCATGGAGGGAGGCTCCCCCTGTGTGACAGCGTCTCCTCGTCTGACGGTTCTTAAATAACGGGGGGCGGGGCCACCCGGTGACCCCGCCCCCCTCTGACGCACGCTGACTTGACGGGACTTCCCTGTGATGTCACGGGGAATGCCACAGGGAAGTCCAGTCATGTCCCATGCATCAGAGGGGGGCGGGGTCACCGGGTGGCCCCACCCCCGTTATTTAAGAACCGTCAGACGAGGAGACGCCGTCACACAGCGGGAGCCTCCCTCCATGCTAGCATGGATGCGGAGCGGCCTGGAGAAGAAAATGAAGAAGAGAAGAAGAGAAGAAGAGACGAAAAGAAGAAGAGAAGAAGATGAAGAAGAAGATGAAGAAGATGAAGAGAAGAGCGGGAGCCTCCCCCCATGCCATGGGTGTGGAGCGGCCCGAGGAGAAGAAGATAGAAGACGCTGCGGAGTAGATGCTGGACGAGAACGCCGGAGGAAGAACCAGAAGAAGAAGAAGATGAAGGAAGATAGAAGAAAGAAGAAGCATTTAAATAAAGGAATTGTCAAAAACTGTCTCTTATCATTTTTAACATTTTTGACAGTTTTTTAGTGAAATGGTAGGGGTAAGTACCCCCTTACCATTTCACACGGGGGGGGGCGGGATCTGGGGGTCCCCTTGTTAAAGGGGCTTCCAGATTCCGATAAGCCCCCCCCGACCGGCCAGGGTTGTGGGGATGAGGCCATTGTCCTCATCAACATGGGGACAAGGTGTTTTGGGGGGCTACCCCAAAGCACCCTCCCAATGTTGAGGGCATGTGGTCTGGTACGGTTCAGGAGGGGGGGCCGCACTCTTGTCCCCCCCTCTTTTCCTGTGGCCTGCCAGGTTGCGTGCTCGGATAAGGGTCTGGTATGGATTCTTGGGGGGACCCCACGCCGTTTTTTTTTTTTTTTGGCGCGGGGTTCCCCTTAAAATCCATACCAGACCTGAAGGGTCTGGTATGGAATTTAGGGGACCCCCACGTCATTTTTTTTTTTTTTTTTGATTCAGTACTTTTTTTATTCTTTTCGTAGCAGTACAAGTTATACATTTCTCCATACATTTTATTCCAGATACATAATCTTGCTTCTAACATTCACCCACCCCCAGAAAAAAAAAAAAAGGGGCAAAACCCAATGACAACAAAAATAAATTTCCTCCCCCTACTGTATCTCCCCCCCCCTTGACCCCAAAAGCCCCCCCCGTCCTCCCATCCTCTACCCAAAGCCAATATTGTCCCTCTCCCATATTGATTCTTCTTTTATTTTCATTGTCCCAGGCCTCTACCCAGCTTTTCCAGATAGCGTTAAATTTATCTTGGCTTCCTCTATGTGTATAAATAAATTCCTCCTTTATTATGGTTTCTTTTATTTGTGTACTCCATTCTTCGACCGTTGGGGGGTATATAGATATCCACTTCTGAGCGAATAGCTTTCGTGCCTGAAACAAGCCTCTCGTCATTGCGGTATGGGTATGTTTTGAGATATTTGGTTCCTCCACTATATTTAATAAACATAAATTTGGGTCTAGTGAAATTTCTATACCTAATGCGCTATTTATGTTTTTAATTATATCCTGCCAGTAACGATGGAGTTTGGGGCATTTCCACAACATGTGTATTAGATTAGCCGGTGCACCACTGCATCGGGGGCATAAGGGGGATTCCCTGCGTTTCCATTTAAATAGTTTTTCGGGGGTATAGTATGATCTATGTGTAATAAAAAGTTGTGTTAATTTTTGAGTAGCTGACAGAGATACCTTGGGGATCGCAGACAAGACCACCGACCACTGAACGTCAGTCAGTGCTCCCAGGTCTCGTTCCCACTGCGACCTGGCCGGCACCACTACCATTTCCTTAAATTTACACTGCAATATCTCATATATTTTAGAGATAAGTCCCTTCTTTTGATCCCTTTTCTTCAACAATATTGTTATTTTAGAGACATTAAGCTTAAATACAGATGCACGGGCCTGGACATGAAAAGCATGTCTAAGCTGGAGATACTGAAAGAACCTCTGTCTTGGAATCCCAAATTCCTCAGATATTTGCGCAAATGATTTTATCTTATCGTTCCAAAACAGTTGTTCCACATATCTCAGCCCCTGAGTTTGCCAGAGCCCAAATCCCTCCAATCTCTGCACTTCCTCATAGTTTGCGTTATTCCATATTGGTGTATAGGAAGTATAACCTGTAATGCTAGTAATCTTTTTTATTGCTAGCCATACCTTACTGAATAGCTCACCTGTCATGAATTTCTTATCTTTTTGAAAGGTTTTTGTCTCTAGTAGGGACATCAGTGAATATCCCTTACCCAGTGGAAGTAATAACCCCTGTATGGGATCATTCTCATCTACCTCTGTCCAGCCAAAAAATTGCTGGGTTTGTGAAGCCAAAAAATACTTTTTTGGATGTGGGATAGAGAGTCTCCCCTCATCTTTAGCCAGCATTAAGGTTGTTAATTTAATACGTGCATATTTTTTCTTCCAAATGAGTTCACGAAAAAGCGATTCTATCCTTTTAAACCAAAATGCGGCTATCCACATCGGGCAGTTATGAAGAATGTACAATAATTATGGGGCCCAAATCATCTTTATAAGATTGGCTCTGCCAATCACAGTTAATGGGAGTTTGCACCAGGTCCGACATTTATCTTTAAGCCTAGTCAATAGTGGTCTAAGGTTAAGGTCCACATAGTCCCCCACTTTTCAAGTTACCTGGATCCCTAAATACTAATAATAACTAATAATGTTATGTTTTATTTGAATTTGTTTTGCACAGTCTGGTAATGAAATGTTTGCTTTATATAGTGGCATCAATACCGACTTCTCCCAGTTGATGCGAAACCCAGAAAACTGTCCAAATGCAGATACAAGTGTCATGAGTTCCTCTAAGGATTTTGTGGGGTCACTCAAAAAGATTAAGGGATCATCTGCATATAGGGATATTTTGTCCTCTCTTCCTGCACGTCGGAATCCCTCTATCCCCAAAGACTGTCTAATCGCGGCGGCCAATGGTTCCACCGCCAATGCAAACAGCAACGGGGATAGGGGGCAACCTTGTCTAGTTCCCCGGGATAACGGGAAGGCTGGTGACACAGTGTCATTGATCTGCAGCCTTGCCCTAGGGTCTTTATATAATAATTTTAGCCAGGTTATAAAGCCTGGACCTATACCAAAGGCAATCAATACCATCCATAGATACTCCCATTCTACCATGTCAAATGCCTTCTGGGCATCCAATGACAGAATGGCACCAGCACCCCCGTTGTCCATTGGCAATTGCAGATTCAAAAAGAGTCTGCGAATATTTGTTGCTGCTGATCTGGAGGGAATGAAACCTGTTTGATCCCTATGGATCAAAGTATCAATGTGTCTGGATAACCTATTTGCCAAGACCTTAGCTAGTATTTTAACATCAGATGTAAGGAGAGATATTGGGCAATAAGAATCGGGCTTTAGTGGATCTTTATCCGGTTTTAGAATTATGATTATTATTGTTTCCATCATTGATTTAGGAAGTTCCCGTGTGATATATGCTTCATTGAGTACTTCGAGGAGTTCTGGGATCAGGATCTGACCGTATAGTTTATATATCTCCACGGGGAGTCCATCCATCCCTGGAGCTTTGTTGTTTTGAATTTGTCCCACCGCTTCCTCCAGCTCTGCCATAGTTATAGGAATATCCAAGGATTCCCTTTCTATTGAGGTCAGCTTGGGCATGGTTATATTATCTAAGAATTGTTCAGTCTTTTCCCTTACATTTAAGTTTTCAGATTCATACAACTGTGAATAGAAATCTACAAATATCTTTTGGATGCCCTTTGTATCATACTTTATTATCCCCTTTCTGTCTTCAATAGCAGCTATAGTGGATGAGCCTTCTGGTTCCGTGTTATCATTGCTAACATATGACCCACCTGTTCCCCCATTTCGTAGTGCTTTTGGTTCTGCAAGAATCTATTATTCTCTGCCTTGGTTAAAACCAGATTTTTATATAGATTCTGCGCGTCCTGCCATGCTCCAAATTTCTCCCTATTGGGATCTGATGTGTATTCTTGTTCTGTTTGCTTAACTCTCTGGGTTAACTCTTCCTCCCGCTGTCTTGTGGCTAATTTAATTTTAGATATTTCTTTAATTATTAGGCCTCTAAGGTATGCTTTCATTGTATCCCACACCATCATTGCGGAACTTGAGCCCTTATTATCTCCAAAAAAGCCCATTAGCAGTTGTTTTATTTGACTACTCTCTAGGATCAAGGATAGCCACTGTGGATTGACTTTCCACATTGGCCGAATCAGGTGTTCTATCCACTCCAAAGTCACCGTTAATGGAGAGTGGTCCGAGATTTCCCGTGCTTCGTACTGAATTATTTTTACTAATGGGAGAAAATGACCATTTCCCAAGGCAATGTCAATTCTGGATAGTGATCCATAAGTACTTGAATAGCATGAGTATTCTTTACTAACCGGGAATCTTACTCTCCATATATCTGATAGACCCATCTCTTGTATCTGGCTGGCCCATCTTGTGGCCTTTCCCCTCCCATTACTCTTTTTGTTACTTTGCCTGTCCAACTCTTCATTTAGTACATTATTAAAGTCCCCAATTATCACTGTTGGAACATCAGGCAGTTGTGCCATTTTTTCAAAAACCTTTTTTAAAACGTCGTCTTTATATGGAGGGGGAATATACACATTCACCAAGAAGATTATTCTATCATTTATGGAGCATAATAGCATCAAATATCGACCAGCTGGATCTTTAATACACTGCTTACAGGTAAACCTAATAGCGTTCGAAATCAAAATACTCACAGCACGGGAGTATGTAGAATATGTAGCATGAAATTCATATTTATATTTAAATGTACAAAACATTTTGTCATCTTCATTCCCCTTATGTGTCTCCTGTAGGCAGACTATTGCGGGATTGTAGAATTCAATTAGTTCTTTTACAGCACATCTCTTTCTACCATCCCCCAATCCTCTGACATTCCATGACATCACTTTGATTTCACTTGTCATCTTGCATCAAAAGGGGACAAGAATACAAATAGAGAGTAAGAATTTTTTGGGGCATAGTAGAAATCCCCGAAGGGTAGGAGAGGGTGAGAGAGAGGGGGCCAAGAGGGGCAGATGACGAGGAGGAGGAGAAAGAGTGAGAGAAAAGAAAAAGGGAAGAAACAATAACAAAAAAAAAGAACCACACACACCACCCACCCTTGTATTCCCCCTCCCCCCCACCCTCCTTCACTACGTACAATCCTACTACTTCCATCCCCCCTTCCCATCTCACTTCAATCTGTATCTGGACACTACCATTCCAAGCTGATAGTCCCTCCCCAAAGGGGGGAGAGGGATCAGCTACATCAACATGCTTCTTGTCCACACGGGACCCATACAGGGGGCCCACTGTAGCCATTTCCAACGTTACATCTGTACCATATATCTACCCAGGTGGGGGAGGAGGAGTATGACCCCCCCTCCCTCCCTGGGAGAAAAAAAATTAAAAAAAAGCTACAGGTAGGCTCCGGAGGTGAAAAAACCCCCTCTCAACCCGACTCTTTTCCTCTATTCTTCGATCCTTATGCCCAGACTACTCCTGTCTCCTATCCAGCCAAGTATTAACTGCGTCTGGTGTATCAAAAAACTGAGCTCCATCCCGATCTGTAATACGTAGTTTTGCCGGAAACAACATTGCATATTTAATCTTTAGTGCAAATAAGCGCCGTTTAACTTCCGTAAATTTTGCCCTCTGCTTCTGTACTTCTACCGAGAAGTCTGGGTAGAAGGACACTTTGTTGCCCTTATACTCAGTACTGCCTCTCTGTCTTGCTTTAGACAGTATATTATCTCTATCTTGACAATTTAATAATCTAATAATAATTGCCCTCCAGCAGAGGGGGCACGACTTGTTATACGATGTGCTCGTTCTATTGCAAACGTTTTTGAGAAGCCCTCCACCCCAAAAATGTCCAGTAACCATTTTTCAAAAAATATAACAGGTGATTGGCCATCTTCTTGTTCCGGTAGACCTAGTATACGGACATTATTGCGTTTTTGACTATTCTCCATTCCTTCCATTCTTTGTGTTTGATCCCTTATTTGTGTTTTTATCCGATGTATATCCTTTTTTATCATCGGTATTGAGTCCTCCAATTCTCCTACTCTAGTTTCCACCGCAGTAGTTCGTTCACATATTTTCTGATTCTCATATCTCATAGTTGCGATGTCTCCTTTTAGTTCTGACATCTGATTTGTTAGTGATAACAATGAATTATTACAGGCCTGTACTGCCATAAGAACGTCTCTCAAGGTTGGTTCCACCATGGCTTCTGAGGCGGGGCCCCTTAGACACTCGGTGATCCTCTGCTTCTTGAGAGTCTCTGGGATATACCATTAATCCAAGGCTTGTGTGGCCTGGTCTAACCACTCTTCAAAGTTGTCTTCCCCTATAGGCACTGGGTGTTTTCCAGAAAAGGCCCGGAGTTTCTGGTACCCACTTCCAGAACATAGTGGAGTATCCCTCGGATACTTTGCCATGAAGTCTCCCATAGCTGTGAAAAATTCTTGCCCAATCATGGCCGAAGGTGTCGTGGATGGGACTTCTTCTTTACTCGTCTTAACTTGACTGGTACCTGCCCGACACCTGTCTGGTGTCTGGATTAAATGAAACTCAGTCTGGTCTGCCAACCGCACACTGGATCCTAGGAAGTGGACAGGAATCTCCTTCTCCCATTCCAGTAGCACATGGGTGCATGAGGCCTCACGATCAGGTCTGACATCGATCACCCCTATTTTCTTGCCAAAGGACAATGTCTGCACTATCTGACTGATCTTCTCCCCAGTCCAGGCCTTCCCAGGGAATTCAATCACTGCGCTTGATTCTGGGTTGGCTCCCTCTTCTTCGCACCACTGCATCGCAGCGTCGGGGTCCATTTTGACGCCTAGTGGGTGGGCTTGATTGCAGAGTAATAGTATCTCGGACGAGCCCCCACGTGTAGCACTTACCCCCGAAGGAGTTGCTGGTATTTGATTGGGCCTGTACTCTGCTTTTCCACCCCCAATAACTTGGCTCAATCCCCTTGACACAGCTGTGGTGCAGTGTGAAGCTAATAGTAAAGGATAACCCCACAATGTGCAGTATAACAATAGCATACCTTTGCTATTACCTGGGTATCCGATGTTCCACCTGCTGAAAAAGGAACAGCACTCCACACCAATTGTACTTAACCAGGAACGTAATTTTACTGGAATTGGTATAAGAACAGTAATCACAATAATTGTACTGTCAGACAAACGTAGTGCCACAGCCCAATAAGTATTCACAACAGTTTGTACATATAAAGTTATATTAACTGGTCTCTGGAAGTGCGTCTCCAAGTGGGACTAATGCCAGAATGAGAAATACCTTAATTCTGGGCACCTTCCCACTTCCAGTGCGCCCTTGTAACACAAGAAGACAATGTTAGTAAATAAAGCACAAATGCAATCCCCAGGAAGCTCCCCCTGCTTTAGAGTGCAGTCTCTCTATTAACCAAAAATAGGATGCAAGGCCTTGCAATGAAAGAGGTGGTCTTTTCTTTCTTCTGTCTTCTGCTAGCTATTTATGAATTATAAACTGTAATCCAACGGTTAAGTAAACCAGGGTAAGGTAAGTGGATGTTGAAAATTATCCTTGTAGTGTAGTAACCTGCAACTGTCTCCGATGCAATTAACTTTATGTAATACAGTGCTAGTAATATAGAAAAGGGTAGGCTTGAGGCCTGTCTAAACACAGTCCTTCTTGAATAAGATCCTCTCTGTGGGACTACAGGTCCCAGCAACACTGTGTTAAAAGTTTAGGTGTATAAACATGCTTTAATAAACTATGGGCGGCAGCCCTCTCACCACAGTGGTTCCATACAGATGGATGCCTCCACTTCACCAGATCTCAGTCTATTTGCTACAGCCACGCTGTCACGCTGTTCCGTTTCACAGACGACCGGGAGTCCTCGCTTACCTCCTTCAAGGTTCTCTGGAACGATCACACTGCTGCTCCAGCATGCTGTGATGTAAGGCAGGATCAATGGCTACTCACAGATGACCGGGAGTCCTCGGTTACCTCCTTCAAGGGTCTCTGGAACGATCACACTGCTGCTCCAGCACGCTGTGATGTAAGACAGAATCAAAGACTTCTGTTTCGATCCGCAAGATGTAGGCCGCAACTCTGTGGAACACCTCCTCACAGATCCTTGCAGGCAGGCCATGCATCCAGAAGAGACCAAAGATGGCTGCGCGGAGCCTTTTATAACCTACCCAGCATGCAGTTCAGTCCTTGGGTGATGCTGGGTAGGTCAATTGGCATTGAGGGTAGGTCACTTCTTGTATAGTGTAAACAGTCACTTCCTGCAACATCTCTCTATGTTCTTGAAAAGGAAAATAAAACGAAGTCCATTTCACATTTTGGCCACTAGGTGGTGCCAAATCCCGATTTATAACACAGCCCATAGATTAACATTATATATCATTAGAAAAAAACAAAAATGTCATCGCTACATGTGTCTTTCATGTCTATCTTAGCCATCCTTACTGCACCCTTACATTTCTTGTTGCATTCTTTATAAAGTCTGAATGCTGAG
Source organism: Aquarana catesbeiana (assembly GCF_042186555.1). Taxonomy (NCBI): domain Eukaryota; kingdom Metazoa; phylum Chordata; class Amphibia; order Anura; family Ranidae; genus Aquarana; species Aquarana catesbeiana. The sequence continues at coordinate 177,668,984 of NC_133329.1, forward strand.
GATGATCCCTCAATCTTGTATTTTTTGAAGGCCTTCTCCTTTGCTTTTATATGCATTTTTACATTGGAGTTAAGCCATCCAGGACTTTTGTTCGCTCTTTTAAATTTATTACCCAATGGGATGCATTGGCTAATGCCCTTATTTAATATGCTCTTAAAGCAAACCCATCTCTACTCTGTGTTCTTTGTTCCTAAGATTTTATCCCAATTTATGCCTTCTTGCAAGGTTCGTAGTTTAGGGAACTTGGCTCTTTTGAAATTCAGTGTCTTTGTATTCCCCTTATGTTTCCTATTTGTGTGATTTATACTGAAGCTAATTGACTTGTGATCGCTGTTACCTAAATTGCCCCGAATATCCACATCCGTGATCAGATCTGTATTGTTGGTAATCAGTAGATCCAGTAACGCTTTATTTCTAGTTGGTGCATTTACATCTGACCCATAAAATTGTCCTGCAAGACATTTAGGAACTGACGAGCCTTAGATGAATGCTTGGTTCCCTCCGCCCAGTCTATGTCTGGATAATTTAAATCCCCCATTATGAAAACACTTCCCATCCTTGCTGCTAATCCAATTTGTGATAGGAGAGCTGTCTCCCCTTCCTCCCTCAGGTTAGGGGGCCTATAGCATACGCCCAGTATTATTTTCCCCTTAGCTTCATTTCTTTGGAGCTCTACCCATATAGATTCCACCTCCTCCCTAGCTCCGTTAGTGATATCATCTCTCACATTCACTTGTACATTATTCTTGAAATATAGGCATACCCCTCCCCCTTTTTACCCTCTTTATCCTTGTGATAAAGGGTATACCCTTGAATGGTTGCCAGCCAATCATGAGAGCTGTTGAACCAGGTCTCTGAAATTCCTACAAAATCCAAATCCTCCTCGTACAACAGTATCTCTCGTTCACCCATCTTGTCTGCCAGGCTCCTGGCATTGGTGAACATGCCACGTAGTTTAGACTGGTCACATGTTATCCTCTTATTGGGTGTTCCGAGATTGCAACAAGGACTTGCTACAATAGATTGACAAGGGCTTTGCAAGGTCAGATTATGAATGGATGGGCGTCTCAGTCAATTGGCAGGGTTTTTTTAGTCTCTTGGCCTGCTGGGAGAGCCTATTTATTTGGGTGGAGTCAGGTGATCAGGGTTCTGTGCCACCTGGAAGCCTGTCTGGGTGGACGTGTGTTATGTCGCCCCTGGCTGATAGGCAGGAAGCCTGAGGCCTATCCAGGAGCTGGAGAAGCAGTGTAGGGTTGGGACTGAAGGATTGGAGTCCAACTAAGTTGCGAATGTTCAGCTGGAGGGGGAAACAGTTGTGGTCGGAGGTAAAAGGGAAGCAGTCGCCACTAAGGGACCATCCACCTTGTTACCGGAGACCACTGTGAGTCAGCTTGAGCAAGTACCAGAGCAGTCTTCTCACCACCTGGGGACGGTGAGGAAGTGGGAAAGCTTCAGCAAGTGCCAAGCCATGGACCCAGCAGGTTAGCGGGGGTGACGCTTGAGGAGTGTACAGGATAGCTGTGGAAAAGCTTGGTAGATCCAATCACGATTGGATCTGGCAGTCTAGCGAGAGACTGGGAGCTCAGTAAGTGAAGATATACAATGGGATACTGTGAGATAAGAGGAGAAATATTCTGTGTTATCAAGAGTTATGTGCAAATAACTTTAGTGACTGTTACAAGTTCAGTTGCCATAAGAGACGGCCGTCCTACTTATACAGATGGCCTTTCCCTGTATAGCTGTCTACCTAATAGAGTCTCGGAGTCTGTCAACTATCATTGCATCTACTCAAGGGTGTCCTGGCCCTAACCCGCTCTCCGGCAGTTCTTGTTAAGAGACAAAAAATCTCTTGTGCGCATTCAAAAAAGTGACTGGCGCCTATCATTTCATCTTGCATTACATACCACCATGCCTGTTAACCCACTCTAGAAGGAAGGATGTCAGCTCTCCCTAACTCTTGATGTCACTATTAGGCTTCTGGAAGCCTGGGACCTTGCTACATTTGGTGCCCAAACGTGGGGTAAAGGCGTTATTCCACCAGCAGTCGCCCCTAGCAACCGGCTACAGCTACATCGGGATTTCGTCTGGCTCCATGGGAAGGTGGCAGGTAACATCTTTACTTCATATAGACTGTGATATTGTGCAGTCCAAAAATGTGGGGAAGAACCAACATGTCTCATAGCTCATGTGAGAGTGTCAGCCTGGCCTTTTGTCACTTTATGCCAGCGCTGCAGGGGTTAAAATGGACTCCTTTAGGGGGCGCATACGCGAAGCTTGACATGGCAGTCGCACTTCTGTAGAGCTATGTACTCCCCGCAGCATCACTGAGCTAACAGCTGGATCTGAGCCACCCGACTCACACCACAACCCCGCAATCTTTACCTGGTCCACCGGCGGCCCCTGTGGAATGGTTCTAACAGGTCATCCGGGGGAGAACAAACTGAAACTTATCAAGGAGACACTCGCCCGTGCCTCCTCCAAGATGGTGGCAAAATCCTCAGCCCTGCAGCACACGCCATCCCTAACCCGGCATGGGCTGAGAGACAGTGATGGGGAAGCTGACTACAATCTCACTACCACGCTCTCCTGCACTACTGCAATCAGGTACATCGCAACAAGACTTCTTTAATCACATGGAGTCCATGTTACAAAAAGCTCTTAAAGCAACTTCAGAGCAGATAACTGACAGCCTGTCCCGAGAGATCTGGGAATTGCGTCAGGGCACCGCTGATCTGAAAACCAGGGTAGATGATATGGAGCTCACCCTAAATAAACACTCCCAAGATCTGGAAGCACTCAGTGAGGAGAATAAAATGCTATTATCCTACCTGTAGGATTCAGAAAACCATTCCCGCAGATCCAATTTGCGGCTCCGTGGCATTCCTGAAAGCGTTGATGATATCACCTCATTTACAACAGCTCTGTTTCAGGAACTTATGCCATCTATACCAATCGAATGTCTTGAGTTTGATAGGATACATAGGGCTTCAACATGCCTTTTACCAGATGGTCCACCTTGTGACATAATTGTCAAGCTACATTTCTACCACACGAAAGAGCAACTTCTATCTGCTGCCCATTCTAAGGACTCACTGCAGTTCCACGGGCATGCATACCAGATCTTCTCCAATTTAGCTCCTCTTACCATGACGAAACGAAAAGCTATGAAACCCCAACTACAGATCCTTCTACAGCATCAGCTTAGATACACCTGGCATTTCCCGTTTGCCTTACAATTCACCTATCAAGGTCAGCAACACTCTTGCACCTCGCCTGAATTATTGCAGCACTTGCTAGAGACCCTTCACCTAGTGGCCTCTGACCCAGAATTTGAAACTACACTGCCTCGGACCCCAGCACATCCAGCCCCTCACCCTTACCACGCTACACCAATGCGTGCTTCTCCAGGGCCATCCTCCATCTGCAAAGGAACTCCAGTGCGATCTACAACCTTGGGCCCCAAGAACCCCACTTCAACCAGGCTGGGATTAGTTGACACCATGGAACACTGTTTCCTCATTTATCTTTTACGGCTGTGCTTCTGAGTGGAACCTCTTTGTGTGGTTCTGCATGGCCTTTGGCTTTGGGCCTGTGCCCTACTGGAAATTGCTACAGGCCATTGTTCTTCCTTCAAGTTACTGAGATGATATCAGCCCATTTTGGGTCGAATCTTGCTCATGTTACTATTTCTACTGTATTTAGAATAATGTTGCTATATGTGCAGTACCATATTTTGCCTTTTGCTTCCATACTAACCTCAATGTTTCTATCATTCAATGCCTTTTACCTAGATATGGTAGCAAAGTTATGCTGCATTATAATATGCTTAGATTTATTTTATTCTATTCCGCATGGATGTTGCTAACTTTTGTTACAAATGTAGGTTTACCCCGGGTTCTGTGGGGAGCAGACACTGCACCCCCCCTCTTTTTTGTATCCACATACCCTAGCCAGCTGGCTGTCCTGGGTGCCTGCACACAACTTGGTTGGGCAATACTGTTCAGCCCAAAAAGAACTAACTACATACTATGTTGCCGTACAGAAAATGTTTTCCCTGTTCGGAAATTTCTTCTGAACCCTCTTCTTTCTACCTATTTTTTCCCCTTCTTCTCTTCTTGCAAGGTCATCGGCTCTGGGTGCACCCAAAGCTCATTTGTAATGTTCTCTTTTCAAAAGTTCTAAAATAAGGGAATTGGCGCTGTTTGGCTATATGTGCATTGGATATTGTTCATGTATGAATACATATAAAAAAATTATATATTAAGTGCAACAAATGTGGTGAAAATAGGGAGCTAAAAATAAGTGAAATGCTCCTACAACCATATCCTATACAATAAAGTGCAACGTGCTAGAACAAATATACCCAAAACTGTCTATAAAAATGAAAATCTGCAAACATTCCAAATACGTGATAAAAAAGAAAAAAATTATTGGTACAAAATTGTTAAAAACAATCTAAACCATTACAATAAAGTCCCCAGCGTTAATATGTGAAAAGTCCAATTCATAAACCAAATGATAAAAATATATAGAAGTGATAAAAATGTGCTGAAAAATTATTATTATATAATGAAACCAATGTCCCAAAAAATTTGTGTTCAGAAAAAATTCTTTTTTTTTTTTTTATCACGTATTTGGAATGTTTGCAGATTTTCATTTTTATAGACAGTTTTGGGTATATTTGTTCTAGCACGTTGCACTTTATTGTATAGGATATGGTTGTAGGAGCATTTCACTTATTTTTAGCTCCCTATTTTCACCGCATTTGTTGCACTTAATATATAATTTTTTTATATGTATTTATACATGAACAATATCCAATGCACATATAGCCAAACAGCGCCAATTCCCTTATTTTAGAATTTTTGTTGATTTGAATTTCACCTAGGTGATATTCTGTGTCAGGGGGGCTGCAGTTCTTTCTTTCTCCTCTTTTTTCCTAAGCGGGGAACTACTGTTCCTTATAATGTTCTCTTTTCATTCATCAGTTGCCCCCCCTGAATATATTGTCCTTCAATGTTAAGGGCCTTAACACCCCTCATAAAAGGGTTAAGGCCTTCCAGGCATTCGCAACCTTAAAGGCAGGTGTGGTGGCCTTACAGGAAACCCATTTTGTTGCCCAATCAACTCCTAAGTTTTTCAGATCTCGTTGCCCTCAAGTTTTCTCGGCTTCAGCTAACACAAAACACAGGGGAGTCCTACTGGCTTTCCATCATACAATACCATTCACTCTCCTTACCGAGGTCAAAGACCCTGACGGTCGTTACATTATTCTAGTTGCTCTATTATAGGATGTTGAAACATCCTTATTATCTCTTATTACGCCCCTAATGATAACCCTAATCCTTTTTTTTCCCATTTACTTCCGGTAGTGCAGTCTCATTGTAAAAGCACACTAATTCTCTGCAGCGACTCTAATCTTGTACTCTATCCACATCTGGATACATTTCTTTACGCTCCATAATAGCATTCACCCTCTCTACTTTTGCATAAACAGCTCCAGCAAGCATCCCTTCTAGACACTTAGAGGGAATGTAACCCCCTGAAAAAAAATCATACTTTTTATTCCTACCCACATACAGTAAATCTTTTTCCAGAATAGACCACATACCGGTATTTATCCCAGTGGCATCCTCACCAATCCTTTTGGGTTCCACAATACAACCTATCCCATGGTTTGACCACTATCTCCTCCTTCATTCCTCAAATCGGAGATCGCACCTGGTGTATGAATGATATGCACCTAGTCAACAAATCCTACTACTTTGATATACATCAAGCCCTCAAAGAATACCTCCTGCACAATGCTTCTCCAGACATCTCCCCTATTCATCTGTGGGAAGCTGCCTCTTCCCATCTTAACAAAAAACTTAAATTACAGCTTTAAGAAGCAGAATATCACCAGCTATTTCTTCAATTCCAATCTTCACCCACAGAATTGAATAGGAACCACCTAGAGAAAACTAAAACTGAGCTGGAACTGCTTTTGGCTGAGGCAGCTGACAAGGCTATTTGTAGGTCCAACCACAAAATCTATACCAAAGCTAATAAGCCGGTTACTTTTTGGCTCTTTGCCTACGTCGGCTGGACCAGGTCTGAAAACCGATCAGACTCAAACTAGCTAAGGACCTCCATACGAGCAACCCTGTGAATTTCGAAAGAGGATGTCACAGTTATATGAAGCTAAGTCTAATTTCTTCTCTGATCAGGCTAACTCTCTATTCCAGGATCTGCACATGCCAACGATGTCCAAGGCCAATTGCGAGTCAATGGAACGCCCTGTCTTGGTCGACGAGGTCTTGCTGGCAATTAAGGCCCTTAAACCAAATAAGTGCCCCGGCCCTGGCGGCTTCTCAGCTGCATACTTTAAAAATTATTAGCCCCACTGTTATCTAATGCTTTTAATGCCTTGCTGAAGCAGTGTTCCTTTGGCAGAGACACATTGACGGCTATAATATCCATGATACCGAAGCCTAATACAGACCATACAGTATGGACGAATTACAGACCAACTTCCCTGCTCAACTTAGACATAAAACTCCTAGCTAAAATTCTAGCCCTTACACTCAATCCGATTATAGGAGGCTTAGTTCACAGGGATCAAGTGGATTACATCCCAAGATGTCCAGCAAGTGATAACATCAGACGAGTGATTTTGCTTCAGCATTTGGCCAGAATTCGCAAAATACCACTGCATCTTCTCTCACTTGACATCAAAAAAACTTTCGATATTGTCTCATGGTCATACCTGCGTTTCATTCTCCAGAGATGGGGCTTTGGCCCCAACTTTCTGGCATAGATTGCTTCTTTATATGACCACCCACAGGCATAGGTGAAGTACTCAGGATTTAGATCGGAACGATTTCCTTTTATGCGTGGTACTAGACAGGGCTGCCCACTATCCTCCTTACTTTTTGCCCTTGCAATTGAACTCCTTGCACTCTTGGTTCGAACTTACTCAGACATTAAATGTCTAGAAGTTGCCTCGACTCATCATAAGTTGTGATTGCTGATGACGCTTTACTGTTTGTCACCGCCCCACGTACAACTCTCCCAAATTTATTTAAACTACTACTTTTGCTTCGGTTTCTGGATTAGAGGTCAACCCGTCCAAATCCAAGGCCCTCAATGTGTCCCTGCCCCCAGGGGAGCTATTTTTTTTCAGGAAACATTCCAGTTTCAGTGGTCTACATCCTCAATTCCATATCTAGAAATCAAATTAACAAGCTGTCCCTCTCTCCTATATCGGGCAAATTATCTTCCGAGGCTGTCGCATCTATCCTCTCTACTAGCCTCTTGGCAACCACACTGCATCTCCTGGTTAGGTTGTATCGCGGCAGTTAAAATGACCTTACTCCCTAAAATATTGTACCTCTTTAGGGTCCTCCCGATCTCAATTCCCTCTTATTTCTTTCGGGCTCTACAGGGTTGTGTAAATAAGAAATAAGTTTAGGATACTATTAAACCCAGAGTCCCTAGAGCAGTATTACTGCAGAATAAATTACATGGAGGTAAATTTTCTCAGATACTTTCATGCCGCTGAACTGGCCCAGATTGCACTCTATCATGTTACATCTGATACACCGCTATGGGTTGCCCTTGAGGTGATCAATCTCTATCCGATATCGGTAACTAATATGCTTTGGATGACACGTACAGATCGTGGGCCTATAACCAACCCAGTAACGTAACATTCACTTACACTTTGGGACAAACTCCACTGTTCATTTAAGCTCATGTCCCCTCACAGTCCACTCCTTTCTTTTCCAAACTATTCAGCTTTCTATCCAGCCTACTCTAGTCCAGCCTCATTTAGACTTTGGCAAGACCTGGGCTTGACCCGTATATGTGACTTAGTGACAAATAGAGACTTGAAAACATTTGCAGCATTACGAGAACAGGTCCAGATTCCGCTTAGGGAATATTTTCATTATCTTCAGATCGCTCACTTTTATTTAGGTCCATCGTACGGACACACACTTCTCTCACTAGCTTGTCCCTTTATGAAGGTATACGTAACTCCGATCCACATGCCCCTGGTATTATATCATGTCTATATAGCCATCTCACATCCCCTTTGTCTAAATTTCCATCCTATACAGCGCAGTGGTTCAAAGACCTTGAGATAGATCTAGAATTGTAGGATCGGGATGCCATCTGGGCCACCACAAAATCCTCCACTCAAAATATTTTAGCCCTTGAAACAAATTATAAGGTCCTCATGTGCTGGTATATGGTCCCAGTAAGGATTGCCAAACTTTCCCTGGTTACTCCCCTTTGTGTTTCCATGAAGGTACTCATTTACATATATGGTGGGAGTGCCCCATCGTGCAGCAATTTTGGACTGAAATTTTCAAAATGGCCTCCACTCTGGTTAACATCATGCTTGCTCCTGACCCATCAGTTGCATTACTAAATCACAACACTCTACACTGTACTAGAGCTCAGTTCCGCCTCATATTGCAACTCATGACGGCAGTTAAACAAACCATAGCGCATGCCTGGAAGTTCCCCTCTCTTTGTGCCATTGAAACTAAACATAGCGTCACCCAGGCTATGATCCATAGCAAAATTGAAGCAACTATTCAAGATAAAATTTCTAAACACCTCAAAATCTGGCAACCATGGGTGAACCATTTTCTTCCCTCAGGCTTTGATGAGTCCCTCCTGGAACCCTGAGACAAGATCCTTCATGACTACTGTAACCAGGGCCTTGGGCTGGCCCAGAGCAGTCGACCTCCCTTCTTTTCTCCTTGCTTCTTTTCTCTGTCCCTTTTCTCCACCCTCTTTACTCTTCTTTTTTTCCTATCTTTATCCTCCCTCTTTTTCAAACACTAAAGGAATGTGATTCTTTTTTTTTTTTTTGCGGTTCCCTTTCTATACACTTTCTATCTACCAGTTTTGTATACATTGGTTATAGTTCCAATATTGGATCCTCTGTTGTTTGATACAATATGCTTGGAAGGTCCTGCGCCTTCTATTCAATATACATGATTCATAATTAATGTGCCCTTAGAACTGATATATTGTTGAGCTTTGTACCCGCATGTATGCATTTTGTTCCCTTTATATTGGAATCAGATTTGTACTTTTCCAACAACAATAAAAAGTTTGAAAAGAAAATGGACTCCATTAAAGTTTTGGTGTGCTGCGAAGAGAAAGAGGCAGGTGCTGAAGTTTGCAGAAAGTATGCCCACCAATTCTTTGGCAGGGGGAGGAGATATCGCTCTACAGAGGAGGGTGAGGAAGTGCTGTCATGTGTATCTGATTGTTGGATGGAGAAGATGGTGCAGTTTGGAGATTGGAAGATGTGTGTTCCAGGTATTGGACCTGGTCTGAGCGGAACTAAAGGTGTTCTGACTGATACAGAATTGCTGTATACACCTAAAGGCAGCCTTACCCAGTATACGGCTGGAGGCTATGAAGTGTTGGGACTGATCTGCGGGAAGTTTTCAGGCTTGGCCACGTATCTGCGGCCTTGTATCATCTGTGGATGCTGCAGGGAACCCTTGCTCGAGGTAGCCTCACCAACCGTGGACACTATAAGCAGATTGGGACAGGAATGTCGCTATCCCAGTTGGGGACAGCATCGAGAGTCCCCCTATTATCACACGGCTTGCACAAGAAGTTGCTCCTCCTATGCCTGTGGCTGCTCCAAGGCCCAGGGAGATAAGGTTGCTTTGCCAGTTGATGTTAGCTCAAAGTGCAACCAGCTCCTGGCCACTATCTCTGATTCGGATATCCCATCTGATCGGATATCTGAACTGTTTTCAGATACTTTATCATGGACTGGGAAGTGGAGTGATATCGAAGAGGAACAATTGTGTGATTTGGAGGAGGATGAAATTCTTCCTGTGCCAGCTGCCAGTGTTAAGGTTGAGCTATCTGCCAGTGCAGCTCCACATCTGTGTCTCACTAAATCCTTTGAGGAGGATCACTGGGCAGGATGGGTCCCTAAAGTCACAATAGCTAAGCTAACTCAATCAGTCCTCAGGAAGGATGTACTGGAATTGGAGCGAGTACAAAGAAAGGAAACAAAGCTAATAAAAGGGTCTGGAGGATATTGGTTATGAGGAAAGGTTGCGAGCACTGAACTTATTCTCTCCGGAAAAGAGATGCTTGAGAGGGGATATGATTTCAATATACAAATACCGTACTGGTGACCCCACAATAGGAATAAAACTTTTTCGCAGAAGAGAGTTTAACAAGAGTCGTGGCCACTCATTAAAATTAGAAGAAAAGAGGTTTAACCTTAAACTACGTAGAGGGTTCTTTACTGTAACAGCGGCAAGGATGTGGAATTCCTTTTCAAGAAGCTATTAGATAAGCTCCTGAAAGACCACAACAAACAGGGATATACAATGTAATACTGACATATAATCACACACATAGGTTGGACTTGATGGACTTTTGTCTTTTTTCAACCTCACCTACTATGTAACTATGTAAGTTAAGTCTGGTTGCACGCCTGTTGTTGCTGGACATCCAGTTCAATGCGCACCCGCTGCAGAAGTTTTTGGATATAGAGACCCTAAAACACTGCCCAGGCTGTCCAAGTTACAGTGTATATTTATTAAGAAAATTGTCGTGTGGAGTTTTCTCAGAATCCCTCTACACCTCGACTTCAAAAATTGTTACCCAGATATGCTGAAAAATATGCTTTAGTCCTAAAAACTTGGAACTATGGTAATCAAATTAGTCCAGATTGTGTCCTTATCCACAGGCCTAATAAGAAAGACATCTGGCATTATATTAGCCCGGTAATGCCCAAAGGGAAACCCTACAGTTACCAGACCCCAGGTACTACTGGGGAATACTTTGAACTATGTCAAGCTACAGAAATCATTGTGGATTACAAATGTGTGCTTTGTGGAGTCAGGATGCTTTACTGAAAGCTACTCCACCTTCAAGAGAGTTGCTATGGGGACATTCCTGTTTGGCTGTACTGCTGGAACTGTGTTCTGCTGACAGAAGCCAGGAGTGCCCACTTGAGTCATACTAGCCTGTGTTCTGCAATCGCCAGTGTGCCTCGCTCTGAAAATTGACACGCTGATTTGCAGCTGAGAGACTTCAGTGTGTCCTGTTCTTCATTAATGAGGAAACTATTCTCAGTCCCTGGCTGTTTGTGGGCAGACTGAGATTACAAATGCAAGGGGATCTTTCGAGGGACAGTGCCCTCAGGAAGTATGGTCCCTTGCACCATGGCATGGTTTATTGCTGCTGATTACAGCCAAGTTTCTGTCCCCGGAGTTGTCCCTGTGAAGAAGGGAGACTGCTGAGAATATTGCTGATATGTGATTGCACCTCCAGTGAAATATTGATGGACTTTGGGGCTCCAAGGACACTGGGGTGTTAGATAGGTAGGATAAGATGTGGCAAAAAGGGCAAGTTCTTTCTTTAACCTTGATAATGGACTAATCGAAAAAGAAAATACTATGTATACACACAAGGACTGTTAGTTGGATACAGTGGCCACCAGGTGGCATGAGAGTGCCAGCCTGAGTGAGCTCTTGTTCATATTATGCAAATGTTAGATAGGAATTGCTAGAGTAAGTTTATTGCTAGGCTTGTTATGGAAAAGGGGTGGCACCCTCTAGGGGGTGGGCCCATTTTCATCTGTATAGATGTTTATAAATAGTATACGTGTAAAGTAAGATATGCTATAATGTGCATTTGCACTGCTTTGTTGTTCTCAGGCTGAGAGTAATTAACCTTTAATTACTGTAAAAAGGTGTTTACAAGGGCCCAAAAGTACACCACTCAGCGCCAGGGACCCAAGCAGCTCCGAAACAGTGATATAACAAAGAAAAAATATAGAGATAACACCAATTTGCTGTGTGTGTTAAAACCTCCATGTTGGTCTAAAACAATCGACTTGCAATCCCACATCTCTTAAAACCTGGGTAACTCTGGATTCTGATTGCTTATACAATCCAACAGAAGAAGTTGCAAGGCAGGCGAGGAGCTCAGAGGTGAAGTTTAGTCCAGCAGGGTGTCTGGGCTGTGATAGTCCACAGTAGGGATGAGCTTCGAGTTCGAGTCAAACTCATGTTCGACTCGAACATTGGCTGTTCGCAAGTTCGCCGAACAGCGAACAATTTGGGGTGTTCGCGGCAAATTCGAATGCCGCGGAACACCCTTTAAAATTCTATGGGAGAAATCAAAAGTGCTAATTTTAAAGGCTAATATGCAAGTTATTGTCATAAAAAGTGTTTGGGGACCCAGGTCCTGCCCCAGGGGACATGGATCAATGCAAAAAAAAGTTTTAAAAATGGCCGTTTTTTCAGGAGCAGTGATTTTAATAATGCTTAAAGTCAAACAATAAAAGTGTAATATTCCTTTAAATTTCGTACCTGGGGGGTGTCTATAGTATGCCTGTAAAGGGGCGCATGTTTCCTGTGTTTAGAACAGTCTGACAGCAAAATGACATTTTGAAGGAAAAAACTCATTTAAAACTACCCGCGGCTATTGCATTGCCGACAATACACATAGAAGTTCATTGATAAAAACGGCATGGGAATTCCCCAAAGGGGAACCCCGAACCAAAATTTAAAAAAAAAAATGACGTGGGAGTCCCCCTAAATTCCATACCAGGCCCTTCAGGTCTGGTATGGATTTTAAGGGGAACCCCGCGCCGAAAAAAAAAAAAAAAACGGCGTGGGGTCCCCCCAAAAATCCATACCAGACCCTTATCCGAGCACGCAACCTGGCAGGCCGCAGGAAAAGAGGGGGGGACGAGAGTGCGGCCCCCCCCCTCCTGAACCGTACCAGGCCACATGCCCTCAACATTGGGAGGGTGCTTTGGGGTAGCCCCCAAAACACCTTGTCCCCATGTTGATGAGGACAAGGGCCTCATCCCCACAACCCTGGCCGGTGGTTGTGGGGGTCTGCGGGCGGGGGGCTTATCGGAATGTGGAAGCCCCCTTTAACAAGGGGACCCCCAGATCCCGGCCCCCCCCTGTGTGAAATGGTAAGGGGGTACAAAAGTACCCCTACCATTTCACTAAAAAACTGTCAAAAATGTTAAAAATGACAAGAGACAGTTTTTGACAATTCCTTTATTTAAATACTTCTTCTTTCTTCTATCTTCCTTCATCTTCTGGTTCTTCTGGCTCTTCTGGTTCTTCCTCCGGCGTTCTCGTCCAGCATCTCCTCCGCGGCGTCTTCTATCTTCTTCTCCTCGGGCCGCTCCGCACCCATGGCATGGGGGAGGCTCCCGCTCTTCTCTTCTTCTTCTTCTCTTCTTCTCTTCTTCTTTTCTTCTCTTCTTCATTTTCTTCTCCGGGCCGCTCCGCACCCATGCTGGCATGGAGGGAGGCTCCCGCTGTGTGACGGCGCTCCTCGTCTGACAGTTCTTAAATAACGGGGGGCGGGGCCACCCGGTGACCCCGCCCCCCTCTGACGCACGGTGACTTGACGGGACTTCCCTGTGACGTCACGGGGAATGCCACAGGGAAGTCCCGTCATGTCCCGTGCGTCAGAGGGGGGCGGGGTCACCGGGTGGCCCTGCCCCCCATTATTTAAGAACTGTCAGACGAGGAGCGCCGTCACACAGCGGGAGCCTCCCTCCATGCCAGCATGGGTGCGGAGCGGCCCGGAGAAGAAAATGAAGAAGAGAAGAAGAGAAGAAGAGAAGAAGATGAAGAAGAAGAGAAGAGAAGAAGATGAAGAAGATGAAGAGAAGAGCGGGAGCCTCCCCCCTATGCCATGGGTGCGGAGCGGCCCAAGGAGAAAAAGATAGAAGACGCCGCGGAGGAAATGCTGGACGAGAACGCCGGAGGAAGAACCAGAAGAGCCAGAAGAACCAGAAGAACCAGAAGATGAAGGAAGATAGAAGAAAGAAGAAGTATTTAAGTAAAGGAATTGTCAAAAACTGTCTCTTGTCATTTTTAACATTTTTGACAGTTTTTTAGTGAAATGGTAGGGGTACTTTTGTACCCCCTTACCATTTCACACAGGGGGGGGCCGGGATCTGGGGGTCCCCTTGTTAAAGGGGGCTCCCACATTCCGATAAGCCCCCCGCCCGCAGACCCCCACAACCACCGGCCAGGGTTGTGGGGATGAGGCCCTTGTCCTCATCAACATGGGGACAAGGTGTTTTGGGGGGCTACCCCAAAGCACCCTCCCAATGTTGAGGGCATGTGGCCTGGTACGGTTCAGGAGGGGGGGGCGCACTCTCGTCCCCCCCTCTTTTCCTGTGGCCTGCCAGGTTGCGTGCTCGGATAAGGGTCTGGTATGGATTTTTGGGGGGACCCCACGCGGTTTTCTTTTTTTTTTTGGCGCAGGGTTCCCCTTAACATCCATACCAGACCTGAAGGGTCTGGTATGGAATTTAGGGGGAACCCCACGTCATTTTTTTTTTTTTATTTTGGCCGGGGTTCCCCTTAATATCCATACCAGACCTGAAGGGCCTGGTATGGAATTTAGGGGGACTCCCACGTCATTTTTTTTTTAAATTTTGGTTCGGGGTTCCTCTTTGGGGAATTCCCATGCCGTTTTTATCAATGAACTTCTATGTGTATTGTCGGCAATGCAATAGCCGCGGGTAGTTTTAAATGAGTTTTTTCCTTCAAAATGTCATTTTGCTGTCAGACTGTTCTAAACACAGGAAACATGCGCCCCTTTACAGGCATACTATAGACACCCCCCAGGTACGAAATTTAAAGGGATATTACACTTTTATTGTTTGACTTTAAGCATTATTAAAATCACTGCTCCTGAAAAAACGGCCGTTTTTAAAACTTTTTTTTGCATTGATCCATGTCCCCTGGGGCAGGACCCAGGTACCCAAACACTTTTTATGACAATAACTTGCATATTAGCCTTTAAAATTAGCACTTTTGATTATTCATGTTCGTGTCCCATAGACTTTAACAGTGTTCGCGTGTTCGAACAAACTTTTTTCCTGTTCGCATGTTCTGGTGCGAACCGAACAGGGGGGTGTTCGGCTCATCCCTAGTCCACAGTGAGAGGTGCTGAGCTGGGTGACAACCTTCAGGGTGCTGCTGAGCTAAGAGGAGGATAGGGGTGTCCTTCCTTTACATAGTGACTCCCAACTCATTCATCGGTTGTCAGTGCAGCACCCAGCAGATCAGAGAGGAGATCTCCAGACACAGAGCTCTGGATCTCCAGCAAACACTGAGCTGTCAGCTCAGTGTTTGCTGGAGATCCAGAGCTCTGTGTCTGGAGATCTCCTCTCTGATCTGCTGGGTGCTGCACTGACAACCGATGAATGAGTTGGGAGTCACTATGTAAAGGAAGGACACCCCTATCCTCCTCTTAGCTCAGCAGCACCCTGAAGGTTGTCACCCAGCTCAGCACCTCTCACTGTGGACTATCACAGCCCAGACACCCTGCTGGACTAAACTTCACCTCTGAGCTCATCGCCTGCCTTGCAACTTCTTCTGTTGGATTGTATAAGCAGAATCTGGGAACACCAGAATCCAGAGTTACCCAGGTTTTAAGAGACGTGGGATTGCAAGTAGATTGTTTTAGACCAACATGGAGGTTTTAACACGACGGAACCCTTGAAATAACTTTCAGGTCTAATTGAACCCCTGCTAATAATTACTATTTCTACGGCTCACGGCAGTTTGGTGATTTTTGAGTCCTGATCGTCTGGGATTCCTCCGGAGGGGTGCTGACAGTGGCCTGTGGCTTGGATTTCTCTTTCCTTGGAAGGTTATGATTATTAGGCTCTGGTGAGTTTAACCCCCTGAGGAGAGTGTGTTCTCACAGGGTGGAAGTGGATGGATCGGTGGAAGGTGCACACTGAATTTCTATACTCTGCTCACCTATGAACACTTTCTGAACCTTTAATTACTATTCACTCATGTATATAGTTCACTGTGTTATTGTAGGGATAGGATGTGTTTCTATGCTGTCTATTTTTGCTCTTTCAGGTGTTCCTGCACCCATTGCATCTTCCTTGGCTAAGGAGAGACAGTGATTTCAGCTTGTATAACAATGCTAACATTTTCTATATTTTCCTACAGATGTATATAGTAGATAGATAGGATATAGGGCATCTGTTTGTATTTCCCCTTTTATTTGTTCAGGTGGTACGCCACACGTAAAATTGTACATATTGTCTGCTATTTATCTGTCCTTCTGTGAAAAATACCACTTGTATATGTATGCTGTTGTTTATTTCATGTGGTACGCCACATGTATTGTTATTATTTCCTTTCCCTGTTTCCCCACCTATCCCAGTTTTTTCCAGGACATCCACTCTCAGGCTTGAGAGTACATTTTTGTTTTCTGCAAACTCTGAGATTTCCTAGGCAGGGGGAGAATGTAGCACCCTGGTGTTTAGGCAGGAATGCTAACAAATTTAGTTTGCCAAGTAGTTATTGTCCTGGATAATTGTTAGTGGATCCACTGATTCCTCTCTAATTCTGGAATTGCTGCACCTTTTCTCTTCTGTCACTAGGGGGCATTGTAGCTGGTGACATTAGATTGACAAGGGTGTTTCACAAGGTCAGATTATGAATGGATAAGCTTCTCAGTCAACTGGCAGGGGTTTCTTTAGTCTCTTGGCCTGTTGGGAGAGCCTATTTATTTGGACGGAGTCAGGTGATTGGGGTTCTATGCCACCTGTCTGGGTGGACCTGTGTTATGTCGCCCCGGTCTGCTAAGCGGAAGCCTGAGGCCTATCCTAGGAACACCTGGCTGCTAGGCTGCCTGAGGCCTATCCAGGAGCAGGGGAAGCAGCATAGGGTTGTGACTGAGGGATTGGAGTCTAATCAAGTTGGGAAGGTTCAGCCTGAGAGGGAACCGGTTGTGATCGGAGGTAAAAGGGAAGCAGTCGCCTCTAAGGGACCATCCACTTTGTTACTGGAGACCACTCTGAGTCAGCTTGAGCAAGTACCAGAGCAGTCTTCTCACCAACCGGGGACGGTGAGGAAGTGGGAAAGCTTCAGCGAGTGCCAAGCCATGGACCCAGCAGGTTAGCGGGGGTGACGCTTGAGGAGTGTACAGCAGGATAGCAGCGGAAGAGCTTGGGAGAACCAGTGATGATTGGATCTGGCAGTCTAACAAGAGACTGGGAGCTCACCGAGTGAAGATATACAGTGGGATACAGTGAGATAAGAGGAGAACTATTCTGTGTTATCAAGAGTTATGTGCAAATACCTTTAGTGACTGTTATAAGTTCAGTTGCCATAGGAGATGGCCGTCCTACCTGTACAGATGTGAAATCTGGCTGGAGGCCTTTCCCTGTATAGCTGTCTACCTAATAGAGTCTCAGAGTGAGTCAATTATCATTGCATCTAGTCAAGGGTATCCTGGCCCTAGCCCGCTCTCCCATAGTTCTTGTTAAGAGACAAAAAATCTCTTGTTCGCATTCAAAAAGTGACTAGCGCCCATCATTTCATCTTGCATTACATCCACCATGCCTATCAACCCACTCTAGAAGGAAGGATGTCAGCTCTCCCTAACTCTTAATGTCACTATTAGGATTCTGGAGGTCCAGGATCTTGCTACATACCAGATTGTAATTGTAATCCTTGTACACAATGCTGCCTCCTGTACATATTACTCCCTCCCTGTACATAATAACCCCTCTTGTACATATAACCCTTGTCCCTGTACACCTTACCCTGTTCCCATTACACAATGCCCCTCCTGTACATATTATCCCCTCCCTGTACACAATGCCCCCTCTTGTCCACATATACCTCCCCTTCCTATACACATTACCCCACCACACACATTTCCCCCTCCATGTACACACTGGCCCCCATCCCACCCTACACCTTGCCTTTTTTCTCTTGCACACTGTCCCCAAAATATGAGACATCAGTTGCTGAGATGTTGCCCTTAATTTTCTCCTTAGTCTAACAAGTGTTAATCTTATGCTGGCTCCACTGTGCTGCACACTAGAGCTCCCTGCATTCTTAAAAGGAAGCTGTGAGTCGAGCTCTCTCTGCTCACATTCCTGAGATCATAAACTAACCTGCTAACCTGTCCAGGTCCCTGGAGTACACACCAATAAAGGTAGAGCAGTAACAATGCTAATTAGCGCCATAAGAAGCCCTGATTGGCTACACAGCTGTAGTAGAAAGTGCTGAATGGAGGCTTCCTGGAAAGAAGCCTGTTTACCTGGAGCAGACATAGTGGCAGTGATCTAACTTTTTGTTATACAGAGTGGCAGCAGGTTTAGTGAAAAATCACTGTTCTGGACCTGCATCGGTCATGCGGGCCCCCAGGAGCATTGGCAGGGTCGCAAGTGCGACCCTTGCAACGCCTGACCCTACTCTAATGGATGCAAGTTGAAGACAGGACTGAATGGAGTGCAGCTGTTTGGGAGGGGCTGAGAAACCCTCTCACTGTGCCAGTGGCTCAGTGTAGGCAGACAGGGAATTGCCCTATATTACTTGAATGTGTGTAATGGAGATATCCTTTAGTGTGCAGTAAACCAATCTTTTATTTATTTTTTCATAAAGACAAAAGAGACAGATGAAGACATAGAAATCAGGGGAGAGAGAGAGAGAGAAATGGAAAGAGAAAAAAGGAGGGATGGGGGAGAGAGAAAAGGAAAAAGAGAATGAGATAGACGTAAGGTTTGAGAATTTAAGAGACAGAGACAAGCAGAAGGAGCAGAGAGCAGGAAGGAAGGAGAAAGAGGGAAAATAAAAGAGAGAGAGAAAGAATGAGAGAAAAATAAAGGGAGAAACAAGAGAGTTTAATGATTTCACTGGGGGGGGTGTGATTAACCAAAGGTTGGAATATTTTCATCCAAGTGTTTTTACATTCTATAGTACACTGGACGCCTCAAAATTTTGCATACTTTAAAGTGTGTGGTGACTAAAAAGGTTGAAAAATACTTGGAAAAGGCTCTGACAGTATGTGCCCAGGGACGAATACCCGGATTGTAAGCAATCTGCATTTTGGGCCTTTGCCGCTGGGTGCATAATGTCCTCAAAGTTAGTACCACTCAGTGCACCATCCAGCCACAGCAGCTATCAGCCTTTCATAGACTTTTACAGGCTGCCAACAGCAGTGATTGACAGTACTTCTATACCTTCCAACTGCACCTAAACTCCAGGGTTCCATGAACCCAGGGGTTCCCTTCAGAGTGTGCATTAGGCCACACAGAAATTGAGTGCAAAAAATTGTATTTGACATTGTTCTTGCCCTGACTTGTAGTTGATCATGGAAGAGAGGGATAAAACATACAACACATAGAATAACCACCCTAGAATAGCATCCTATTTTAATGTCAAATATGAAATGGAAACAGGGGTTTTAAGATAGACTCAAATCCCACTATCATTCCTGGCTGTTTAAATCAGAAATGGTACAGTCAGTATACTGCAGTATGATCAGTCTCCATCTATGGACTTCCCTGTAATCTGCTTCACAGTGAAGCTTTGCACAGCTCTCCTAAGAAAGTGTAATAATTTACTGTGCATTTCTCAGAAGTTGTAGGCTCAATGAAGACAAAAGGTATGTCAGTGTCACTTACACAATAGAATGTGAGGGTAACTATTATAGAATTTCTCGGCATACAATTTACTTACAAAGAAAAGTCCCATCCCCACATAGCACAAAATAAAAGGATAATTTTGTGAAATTTGAGATAATACATCCACGTTCAAGCATAGGCTGTTGTCACTATGAAGATAACTAGGCAAAATGCTTTTTATTCTAAGAATTATCCATGCTTCCTTTTCTTCCCCTCAGATGATTAATAACACGTCAGAAGGCAAAAATAGTGAAAACAATTAAATATGAATATAGAATATTATACATCAGAAATATTAGCTCAGCAGGCACATGCACTATTGTGGTTCATTTTGCTAGATGTACAGTAATTACTAAGTATATGCATGAATTTTCATATAATCAAATCCCGTCCTTTGTAAAGATATCTTTGGGTTTCATAAACCAGATACTCGAGTGGGCTTATTATTAGGCAAAACACAAAGCATATTAACCCAAAACCACTTAGAATTCAAAATACACAACATCATCCGAGTTGGTTTACTAAAGGCAAATAGATGCAATGCTTGGAAATAAATTTATATTTTTTGGATCTGTGGTAGGAATCATATAAAAATATTCTGCTTCTGTGGATTTAGGAAAGAGCCAGCAGATCTACTCTCTACATCATGCACAAGAAGGGGAGCAGCAGTGACCAGTCTTTATTTCAGGAAATTCCTGAACAGAGGCACAGTATAGGAGCCGTACCATGCTAGATTACAGCACAAATTTAGTAGAAATACACAGAGGACAGCAAGATTCAAGTACAGCTCTAAATCCTTCCCCATAAACCTTTTAAAGCTGAACTCTGACAACAAATATTTCTAAATGAAGAAAGGAGAATGGCCGCACGCCACAACAAAGTCAAAGTCTTTGAAGCTCTTTATTTTCACTGCACCAGACAAAAGACAGGAACACTGTTGATGCGTTTCATGCAGATAATTTGTGCTTACTCATAACACAGTTATGGCCCAGAACCCTGCTTTTTAAGTGCATGCCCAACAGGAAATGCACTCATAATTGCTGGCTTGGCAATGCATGACATGTGGACACAGGTAATTAAAATAAATTAATCAACTAACATACATTGAACAAAACAAAAAGAAGAAAAAAAGAGGAAAAAATATCATCAAGAAATACAAGTAAATGTAAATGTATGTAAATGTAGAAGTATGTAAATGTAAACACATGCTTCAAAACCTTTTTTCTGTGATGTATCCATATACATCATTGCATGGTAGTCCATTACATTGGGTTTGGCTCATGTGTTGTGGATTTGCATGACTCTGTGTCCACTTGTCATGGATTGCCCAGCCACCAATTACGGGTGCATTTCCTGTTGGGTGTGCACTTAGAAAGCAGGGTTCTGGGCCATATCTGTTATGAGTAAGCACAAATTATCCGTGTGAACTACATCAACAGTGTTCCTGTCTTTTGTCTGGCACAGTGACAATAAAGAGCTTCAAAGACTTTGACCTTGTGGTGTGCGTCCATTCTCTTTACTTCATTTGCATTTGCCCCAAAAGGACACAAAGGACAGAAACGAGGAAGGCATAGGAGGTGGCAATCGTTATCCTCTTCAAACCAAAGAACGGATGTAACTGCGTTCTTCAACAGAATATGTTGAACCTTTCCAACACAGTTTTGACTCCCAAAGAGACTTCTTTACTTTCTAAGGGACTCAATTTTTGCCCATTAAGACACTTCAATATTTTTGAGAACATTTTAGACATTAACAAGCTTATTAAAAAAGTAAAAAGCATTATTTCAATGATGTGAATGATGGTAATACATGTGAAGTAGCTTTGAGATCTGCAGGTCACTATCCAGGGAGCGATACTATCACATACGCCTTTAGGGATCAGTGTGCTATGGGTGAACTGGAGGAGTTGTTTTGGGAGGGTGGTTTGGACACTGGTATGGATATCTGTATTGATACCACCCAGTCCTTTAAAACCAGATCTGAGTTTTATCCCATTAGTACACAGTGCCCTGAGATGGACAGATTTCAAAAATTAGTAAAGAGAGATCTCACTACATTAGCCATACAATCGTCCACAGGTGCGTGCACCAAACAGGACAATCTCTCAATTAAAGAGAGGGAAGCTCTTAAAAACTAGAAGAGGACACATCTTATGTTATTCACAATTCTGACAAGGGTGTACTGGTGGTAGTGCTGGGAATAAATATAGGCAGGAGACTGAGAGACAACTGTCTGACACTCATAAAGATTTTAAGTAGTGCTGCGCTAATCCTGAGTGCCCCTGTCAGGGGCCTTAAAGTGGTGATAAATAACTAAAAAAACAACATTAAAGTGTTGGCAGCCGCCATATAAAATCAAATTCATCAATATAAATTCACAGTGCTAAAGCAATTAAAACACGTCAATGTGAAAAATATAGTGCTAAAACTTCACTCATCATAAATAATGCCGTTAGGTGAATACTCAGTCCATATCTGTGATCATGTGCAAAGAGCAATGGTGTCACTTAACATAGTAAGAAGACATATGTGACTCAAATAAAGTGGCAATCAAGGTAACAATTAAGGTGACAGAGTGCAAAGTAAAAATAGAAATATAAACAAGTGTTCACAAAATGTTCAGAACTATAACAGGCGATGGTGCTAAATAGTGTGACTTGGATAATTTGGCATGCACCAGATGTGACAGTGGGGCAAAATCCTTTTTAGTTTAAAATAAAGGTGATAGCGCCCTGACATGCAACGGTCGCTCCGTGGTGCTTGACTTAAATA
Organism: Aquarana catesbeiana; assembly: GCF_042186555.1. Lineage (NCBI taxonomy): Eukaryota > Metazoa > Chordata > Amphibia > Anura > Ranidae > Aquarana > Aquarana catesbeiana. The sequence continues at coordinate 177,691,223 of NC_133329.1, forward strand.
ACACGGTGCTCCACTTCGTGTAACAACACTCCTGTGAGAGATGGCCCCTTACCTTAAGGCAATAGGGCAAAAGCATATAGCCAGGGGTCTTTATACAGGGTCCTCCTTGGAGCAATGGAGCAGGCGTGTATGACCAAGAATCTTTAATGGGGGGGGGGTTGTCCTCCTGGGATGTAAATCCTTATCCTCACGGTCCCAGTTCCAGGGGGTGGTTCCCTCGGTAGTAGGGGGGATAAAAAACACGGGGAGCCCCAATAGTGTAATAATGCTAAAACCAGTAACTTTATTAAAAGTAAACACAGTACTCACATAAACAAACAGCAATTTGTTCCTATCTCCGACGAGCGGCGAGCTCGTATTACTGACACAGCGTGTATAGCCTGTCCCGTCGGACAGGCTATACACGCTGTGTCAGTAATACGAGCTCGCCGCTCGTCGGAGATAGGAACAAATTGCTGTTTGTTTATGTGAGTACTGTGTTTACTTTTAATAAAGTTACTGGTTTTAGCATTATTACACTATTGGGGCTCCCCGTGTTTTTTATCCCCCCTACTACCGAGGGAACCACCCCCTGGAACTGGGACCGTGAGGATAAGGATTTACATCCCAGGAGGACAACCCCCCCCCCATTAAAGATTCTTGGTCATACACGCCTGCTCCATTGCTCCAAGGAGGACCCTGTATAAAGACCCCTGGCTATATGCTTTTGCCCTATTGCCTTAAGGTAAGGGGCCATCTCTCACAGGAGTGTTGTTACACGAAGTGGAGCACCGTGTTATTTAAGTCAAGCACCACGGAGCGACCGTTGCATGTCAGGGCGCTATCACCTTTATTTTAAACTAAAAAGGATTTTGCCCCACTGTCACATCTGGTGCATGCCAAATTATCCAAGTCACACTATTTAGCACCATCGCCTGTTATAGTTCTGAACATTTTGTGAACACTTGTTTATATTTCTATTTTTACTTTGCACTCTGTCACCTTAATTGTTACCTTGATTGCCACTTTATTTGAGTCACATATGTCTTCTTACTATGTTAAGTGACACCATTGCTCTTTGCACATGATCACAGATATGGACTGAGTATTCACCTAACGGCATTATTTATGATGAGTGAAGTTTTAGCACTATATTTTTCACATTGACGTGTTTTAATTGCTTTAGCACTGTGAATTTATATTGATGAATTTGATTTTATATGGCGGCTGCCAACACTTTAATGTTGTTTTTTTAGTTATTTATCACCACTTTAAGGCCCCTGACAGGGGCACTCAGGATTAGCGCAGCACTACTTAAAATCTTTATGTCCTTTTAAGGTTTGGTTTGCACCTGTATCAAGTGCATGCAGCTTGTCCCTATTACTTTAATAGACCTTTTTAATGTTAGCGCGGGAATAATTTCTTTATTCTATTGTCTGACACTCATATTTACGTGAAACTTAAAAGTGACCCCACAAAAAAGTATAAAATTATTTTAACAGCATTGGTCAATGAAGGGGTTAAACTTTGGATTGGGTGAGAGCTTAATCCCTGAATACCCTGTGGTGTCTGTCTATTTTTCACCATCTCCCTAAGACCCACAAAGGTTTAAACCTGTTACATGGGAGACCCATTATTTCTGGTATCGGCTCTCTGAATGAGAGACTGAGTCAGTGGCTGGACAACATCTTACAGCCACTGTTTTGCAAACTACCCAGTTATCGCGAGGATACCAACCACTCTTTAAACATCTTGGGTGATACCAGGTCTTATGAGCACTCCATGTGGATTACCTGCAATGTAGCCAGTCTCTACTCTTTCATAGGTTAGCCATTGAAGCAGTTGGTTTCTATTTGGAACATTATACTAACCTGACATCAGATTTTCGTATGTTTGTCCTAGATGTTCTACAATACTTAATAACGCAAATTTTTTTGTCTTCAATGGTTAATATTTCTTTCAGAGGTGCCAGGTCATGATGGGGGCAAAATTTATGCCCTCACTAACTAACCTCTATATGGGGTGGTGTTTCATCACTACTTAGATGATTTGATATTTATTATGGAAGAACGTATGGGCACTAAGGAATCCTTTCTGGAATATTTAAATGATAATGATAAAAACCTACAATGTATAGTTACATAGTTAGTCAAGTTGAAAAAAGACACAGGTACATCGAGTTCAACCAAAAAAAAAATACAATCTCATATACACAATCCTTCACCCACAGTTGATCCAGAGGAAGGCGAAAAACTCCAGCAAAGCATGCTCCAATTTGCTACAGCAGGGGAAAAAAAATTCCTTCCTGATCCCCAAGAGGCAATCATATTTTCACTGGATCAGCTTTACCTATAAATGTTAGTACCCAGGTATATTATGTATATTTAGGAAAGAATCCAAGTATTTTTTAAAGCAACCTACTGAGCTTGTCAGAACCACCTCTGGAGGGAGTCTATTCCACATTTTGACAGCTCTTACTGTGAAGGAACCTTTCCGTATTTGGAGATGAAATCTTTTTTCCTCTGGATGTAAAGAGTGTCCCCTTGACCTCTGTGATGATCTTAAAGTGAATAACACAACACCAAGTTCACTACATGGACCACTTATGTATTTGTACATGTTAATCATATCCCCCCTACGTACCTCTTCTCCAGAGGGAATATATTCAGTTCCTCTAATCTTTCCTCGTAGCTGAGCTCCTCCATGCCTCTTATCAGTTTGGTTGCCCTTCTCTGCACTTTCTCCAGTTCCCCGGTATCCTATTTGAGAACCTGTGCCCAAAACTGAACTTAATAATGATTTGTATAGGGGCAAAATGATATATCTTCCTCTGGAGTCAATACCTCTCTTAATTCAAGAAAGGACTTTGCTCGCTTTGGAAATTGTAGTTCGGCATTCCATGCTATTATTGAGCTTATGATCTACCAAAACCCCCCCATATCCTTCTCCACCATTGATTCCCCCAGTTGTACTCCCTCTAGTATGTTTGATGCATGCACTTTCTTAGCCCCCAAGTGCATAACTTTACATTTATCAACATTAAACCTCTTTTGCCACTTAGTTGCCCAATTAGACAGTGCATTGAGGTCGGCTTGTAAAATGGAGACATCCTGTAAGGACATTATTCCACTGCATAGCTTATTGTCATCTACAAAGACAGAAATTGTACTTTTAATCCCAGACCCTATATCATTTATAAAGATATTAAAAAGTAAGGGTCCCAGCACTGAACCTTGGGGTACACCACTGATAACCTTAGACCATTCAGAGCAAGAGCCATTAACCACTACTCTCTGAATTCTGTCTTTTAGCCAGTTTTCTATACATTTACAAATTGATCTTTCCAAGCCTGTAGACTTTACCTTACACATGAGCCATGTGTGGGGAACTGTGTCAAATGCTTTTGCAAAATCCAAGTATACCTCGTCCACAGCCACCCCTCTGTCCAAGGTTTTACTTACCTCCTCATAAAAAGAAATCAGGTTTGTTTGACAACTTCTTTCTTTCATGAATCCATGCTGTCTGTTGCTTAAATTATTTTTTTCCAGCAAAAACTCGTCTATGTGGCCTTTAATTAAACTCTCCAGTATCTTCCTGTCTATAGAAGTTAAACTAACAGGTCTATAGTTACTTGGTAAAGCCTTTGATCCCTTTTTAAATATGAGCACCACATTGGCCCTGCGCCAATGCAGTGGTACCATTCCAGTCATTAACAAGTCTCTAAATATTAAAAACAATGGCCTTGAAATGACGGAGCTCAATTCTTTTAGGATCTGTGGGTGGATGCCATCTGGTCCAAGTGCTTTATCCACCTTTATTCTGTCTAAATTTTTCTGGACCGTATCACTTTTGAGCCATTGTGGATCATTTGGGGCTATGCACTGCCACCCCCATTATGGACATGAGCTACCCTATGCTCCTTTGTATACACAGAGCTGAAGAAATAATTTAATAAATTTGCCTTCTCTTTGTCCCCAGTCACCCACTCCAGATTATTCTGTAAAAGGCCTATATACTCAGACCTGACCTTTTATATATTTGAATAATTTTTGGGGGTTTGTCCTATTATCTTTTGCAATCTATCGTTCGTTTTGAATTTTTGTGTCCTTGATTTCCTTTTTACATATTCTGTTATATTCTTTGTAACATTTAAGCGATGATAGCATTCCCTTATTTTTATATTTTTTAAAAGCTCTTTTTTTATTATTTATAGCCATTTTAACTTTGGCCGTGAGCCACATAGGTTTTATTTTTAGCCTTTTAAACTTCTTGTCCATGGGAATATAATTTGCAGTGAGTTTACATACAGTCACTTTGAAGAACTTCCATTTCTGTTCTGTGTCCATTGATGCCAATATTTTCCTCCCAGTCTAAATCCTGGAGAGCAGTCCTCATCCTTGGAAAATTAGCTCTCTTAAAGTGAAGTGTTTTTATCTTACCCATATGTGTTTGTTGCCTACAGCTAACATTAAATTAAATCATGTTATGGTCACTGCTTCCCAGATGTTGTTTTACATGAATATTGGTAATAAGCTCTGCATGGTTTGAGATTACCAGGTCCAGCAGAGCTTCATTCCTAGTTGGGGCCTCTAAAAAACTGGACCATACAATGGACCATGTAAAAGGTTTATACATTTTTGCCCTTTAACTGTCCCAGCAGTGCCATTACTCCAGTCAATTTCTGGGTAGTTAAATCCCCCCATTATTATCACTGTCCCAGCCCTGGCAAGCCCTTTCTGTCTGTGCAAGGAGCTGAGTCTCTACCTCCTCACTAACACTGGGAGGTCTATAACAAACTCCAATGACAACCTTTGATGTACGCACACCCATATACAGTTCCACCCATAATGCTTCAGACTCATCACACTCTCCATCAACTAGGTCCTCTTTCACACTCACTTTGAGATCACTTCTCATATAGAGACAGACACCACCACCCCGCTGTTTTATCCTGTCTTTCCAAAAGAGAGCAGAGCCAGGAATATTAATAGCCCAGTCCTGAGAAGAATGAAGCCAAGATTCAGCAACACCAATTAAATCATAGTTCTGCTCATGCACCAGAGCTTCCAACTCACCTATTTTGCATGACAGACTTTTGTCATTGGTGAACACTTTAAAAAATTTTCACATCTTGCAAACGTATGTTGCATATTTTTTATTTTGGTATAAATAGTACCATTTCCAATGGTTGTTTGTAACATAGGAACCTTCAGATCATCTGCCATATCCCTCCCTCCATATTTCCCCAGTCCACCCACCAATAGGGGATGACCCCCTGTCTGCCCCATTATAATCTAATTCACCCCCCCCCCCAGAATCCTAGTTCAAATACTCCTCCAGCCTTCCCATAAATCTCCCCCCAGCATAGTCGACCCCCTTCCATTTAGGTGCAAACCAACTTTAGCATATACTTAGGTTGCACCCCAATGAAAAGTCAGCCCAGTGCTCTAAAAACCCAAATCCCTCCTCCTTACACCAGGTATTTAGCCATGCATTCAGCTCTCTAATTACCTCCTGCCTTTCCTGTGTTGTGCATGGCACAGGCAATATTTTAGAGAATTTTACCTTGGAGGTCCTTCCCTTCAACTTGCAGCCTAACCTTTAAATTGGTTCTTAAGGAGCCTCCAACTTATATATTCTGTCATTGTTTCCAACGTGGGGAAAGACAGCTGGGTCATGCCCAGCCCCTCCCAGTAATTTATCTACATGGTCCACCACTTGCTGAACCCTGGCACCAGTGAGACAGCAAACCATTTGGTTGAGGCAATCATGGTGACAAATTATTCTATCAGACCTTCTGATTACAGAATTCCCTATTACCACCAACTGTCTAGGCCTATCTGCACTCCCCTCACCACCCCTACTAGATGGGCTGCTCTCTCGGCTGTTAGGGGGAGCAGTGACATCTAGGGCTGCCACCTCTAAGCTTGATATCCCCACATCTTCACCCAAATTGGCAAATCTGTTAGGGTGCTCAAACTCGGGGCTGGCCTTCCTTTTCTGTGAGCCCCTACCTACCACTCCCTCTAACTGTATTATCCCATCTTCCTACCTGATAATCCTGACTTACCCCTCCACCCTACCCATTAATCTCACTAGCCACTAGAGGACCCCTTTCAAGGTTGTTAGTTCTGCCCAGTGTTGCAATTTGCTGCTCCAGATCTCTAATGTGAGCTTCCAGAAGGGTAACCTGCTCACATCTGTCACAGAAGTATTCATCCTGGAGCTGTTGCTCCATTGTTGTATACATGTGGCACACTGTGCACTGCACAAAGCCTTCAATCTTGCTAGCCCCCGTTTTCCTAGTTACAATAATAATATTACTAACAGGAAATTTCAGATGTTACTTACAAGTTTGATGGCTCCTGTTATAACCTCCTGTTTTCAACTCTGTTTTTTAACTCACCACTTAGTCCAGTTCCACTTGGTCAGAGTTCTAGCAAGCAAAAAGGTGGCAAGCTCGAGGATGAGCAGGCTCAAACATGAGTTCTAAAGAAAGCTATATAGTACCTTAAGCACCTGTGACCAATTAACCACTCCCCTTAGTTAGTAGTCTGAAGGAAGGAAAGAAAAAAAAGCTGTTTAAAAAGTGACAGAAAAAGATGTTAAAAAGCTGCAAGGCAAAATACTCTCTAATCGACTCGTACTGCATATTCCAAAATTAATACATTTAGACTAAGTAGGTTTTGTACCGAGGCGAGAAGCAAGAGACAATACCATTAGAGTTCTGAATCTTATCCACAAGGCGTGTCAGATGGGGAAATCATTTCTCTTGCTTTCAACAGATGCAGAAAAGGCCTTTGAAAGGGTGTCCTGGCATTTTATGCGGGCCACCCTGGAATATATCGGTCTTGGCCCTAATATGTTTAATTGGATTTTATCCCTTTATTCTAAACCGTTGGCTGCGGTTCTGGTGAATGAATGGTGCTCGGAGTTTTTTATGATAGCGAATGGGACGAGACAGGGTTGCCCCCTGTCTCCCCTTATTTTCATATTGACTTTAGAGCCGTTTTTGTGCCATATAGGAAAAAACCCAAATATTACAGGGGTGCGGAAACCCTCAGGACACCACAAAATAGCAGCTTATGCCGATGACTTGATCTTCTTTGTCTCTAACCCACGAGTCTCGCTCCCCAATATTTTGGCAGCGGTTGGGAGATATGGAGAATTGTCAAACTTTAAGGTCAACTGCGCCAAGTCCGCTGTGCTTAATATTACGATCCCAGATTCGGAGGCTCGAAGTATGCGTACGTCCTTTGCGTTCCATTGGGCGGATAAATCAATAAGATATCTGGGTATTGACATTACATCGGACTTGGTGCATTTGTACGCTGCTAATTATGAACCTTTGCTGCAGAGACTGAAAGCTGACCTTCATAAATGGCACACTTTGACCTTGACCTGGTTTGGGCGTTGTAATGCTCTGAAGATGACGGTTTTACCGAGGATATTATATATACTCCAAACCATACCGATTAGAATACCTTCAACATACTTTAAACAGCTCCGGACGATAATTAAAAAGTTTATTTGGTCACATAAGTCACCTAGGACCAAAATGCAAACGTTGCCTAGACCCAAAGAGGAGGGGGGCATTGGCCTACCCGATCTCCTCCTATATTACAGAGCAGTACACCTTTTGAAGAAAGTAGACTGGCACTGTAATAAAGAATTCAAACAATGGGTGAGGATGGAGATTGAGGATGTTTTTATTCTGCTGTTGAACTCCCCATGGCTCACCTGCTCTCTTCCAGAAGACATAGGGAACCATCCCTTGGTAAGTGCCACCCTTAGGGCTAGATTAATTGGCTAGATTAACATTTTGCAGTACGGGCCTTGCAACGCTACCCTCTCCCATGACACCGGTGATAGGTAATCCGGATTTCATACTGGGTCTCACTAGTAGAAAGATTAGACAACTAACACTATCAGGGAGATACCGCGTAATGGATGTCTGGCCTAATGGGGAGCTCCCCTCACTAGCGACTGTTTCTAGTCTCATAGATCCACCGTTAGATAGTTTCAACTCTTATCAACTGCGACACTTTTTACAGTCCCTTCAGAAGGCATCATATGTCTCTAGCCACTTAAGGACCGCCTCACGCCGATTTACGTCGGCAAGGTGGCACGGGCAGGCAGAATCACATACATATACGTGATCTGCCTCCCGCGGGCGGGGGGTCCGATCGGACCCCCCCGGTGCCCGAGGCGGTCCACTTCTGACCAGCGTCGATCAGAGATGAGGGGGAGACCATCCGTTTATGGCCCCCCCTCGCGATCGCCGTCGGCCAATCAAATCATTCCTTTGCTGCTGTATGCTAAACAGCAGTAAAGGAAATTATGTCATCTCTCCTCAGCTCGGTATTTTCCGTTCCGGCGCCGAGGAGAGAAGACATCCGAGTGAGTGAAAACACACTACACACTCAGTAGAACATGCCAGGCATACAAAACACCCCCCTTTACCCCCCGATCCCCCCCGATTACCCCCCGATCACCCCCCCTGTCACAATGACACCAAGCAGTTTTTTTATTTATTTATTTATTTTTTCTGATTACTGCATGGTGTCAGTTTGTGACAGTTACTGTGTTAGGGCAGTTAGGGTTAGCCCCCTTTAGGTCTAGGATACCCCCCTAACCCCCCCTAATAAAGTTTTAACCCCTTGATTACCCCCTGTCGCCAGTGTCCCTAAGCGATCATTTTTCTGATCGCTGTATTGGTGTCGCTGGTGACGCTAGTTAGCGACGTAAATATTTAGGTTCGCCGTTAGCATTTTATAGCGAAATGTTTTAACCTCTTGATTGCCCCTAGTTAACCCTTTCACCACTGATCACCGTATAAGTGTAACGGGTGATGCTGGTTAGTTCGTTTATTTTTCATACTGTCAGGGCACCCGCCGTTTATTACCGAATAAAGGTTTAGCCCCCTGATCGCCCGGCGGTGATATGCGTCGCCCCAGGCAGCGTCAGATTAGTGCCAGTACCGCTAACACCCACGCACGCAGCATACGCCTCCCTTAGTGGTATAGTATCTGAACGGATACCTGCTAGCACCTGCGTTTTGCCCCTCCGCCCGGCCCAGCCCAGCCCACCCAAGTGCAGTATCGATCGATCACTGTCACTTACAAAACACTAAACGCATAACTGCAGCATTCGCAGAGTCAGGCCTGATCCCTGCGATCGCTAACAGTTTTTTGGTAGCATTTTGGTGAACTGGCAAGCACCAGCCCCAGGCAGCGTCATGTTAGCGCCAGTACCGCTAACATCCACGCACGCACCGTACACCTCCCTTAGTGGTATAGTATCTGATCGGATCAATATCTGATCCGATCAGATCTATACTAGCGTCCCCAGCAGTTTAGGGTTCCCAAAAACGCAGTGTTAGCGGGATCAGCCCAGATACCTGCTAGCACCTGCGTTTTGCCCCTCTGCCCAGCCCACCCAAGTGCAGTATCGATCGATCACTGTCACTTACAAAACACTAAACACATAACTGCAGCATTCGCAGAGACAGGCCTGATCCCTGCGATCGCTAACAGTTTTTTTGGTAGCGTTTTGGTGAACTGGCAAGCACCAGCGGCCTAGTACACCCCGGTCGTAGTCAAACCAGCACTGCAGTAACACTTGGTGACGTGGCGAGTCCCATAAGTGCAGTTCAAGCTGGTGAGGTGGCAAGCACAAGTAGTGTCCCGCTGCCACCAAGAAGAAGACAAACACAGGCCCGTTGTGCCCATAGTGCCCTTCCTGCTGCATTCGCCAATCCTAATTGGGAACCCACCACTTCTGTAGCGCCCGTACTTCCCCCATTCACATCCCCAACCAAATGCAGTCGGCTGCATGAGAGGCATTTTTATGTCCTCCCGAGTACCCCTACCCAGCGAACCCCCCCAAAAAAGATGTTGTGTCTGCAGCAAGCGCGGATATAGGCGTGACACCGGCCATTATTGTCCCTCCTGTCCTGACAATCCTGGTCTTTGCATTGGTGAATGTTTTGAACGCTACCATTCACTAGTTGAGTATTAGCGTAGGGTATAGCATTGCACAGACTAGGCACACTTTCACAGGGTCTCCCAAGATGCCATCGCATTTTGAGAGACCCGAACCTGGAACGGTTACAGTTATAAAAGTTAATTACAAAAAAAAGTGTAAAAAAAAATATATAAAATAAAAAAAAATAGTTGTTGTTTTATTGTTCTCTCTCTCTCTATTCTCTCTCTATTGTTCTGCTCTTTTTTACTGTATTCTATTCTGCAATGTTTTATTGTTATTATGTATTATCAAGTTTGCTTTTCAGGTATGCAATTTTTTATACTTTACCGTTTACTGTGTTTTATTGTTAACCATTTTTTTGTCTTCAGGTACGCCATTCACGACTTTGAGTGGTTATACCAGAATGATGCCTGCAGGTTTAGGTATCATCTTGGTATCATTCTTTTAGACTGCTTTTACAAGCAGTGGGAGGGAATGCCCCCCCACCGTCTTCCGTGTTTTTCTCTGGCTCTCCTGTCTCAACAGGGAACCTGAGAATGCAGCCGGTGATTCAGCCAGCTAACAATAGAGCTGATCAGAGACCAGAGTGGCTCCAAACATCTCTATGGCCTAAGAAACCGGAAGCTACGAGCATTTCATGTCTTAGATTTCGCCGGATGTAAACAGCGCCATTGGGAAAGCATTTTATCACACCGATCTTGGTGTGGTCAGATGCTTTGAGGGCAGAGGAGAGATCTAGGGTCTAATAGACCCCAATTTTTTCAAAAAAGAGTATCTGTCACTACCTATTGCTATCATAGGGGATATTTACATTCCCTGAGATAACAATAAAAATTATTTAAAAAAAAATGAAAGTAACAGTTTAAAAATAAGATAAAAAAGCAAAAAAATAATAAAAAAAAAAAAAAAAAAAAAAAAAGCACCCCTGTCCCCCCCTGCTCTTGCGCAAAGGCGAACGCAAGCGTCGGTCTGGCGTCAAATGTAAACCGCAATTGCACCATGCATGTGAGGTGTCACCGCGAACGTCAGATCGAGGGCAGTAATTTTAGCAGTAGACCTCCTCTGTAAATCTAAAGTGGTAACCTGTAAAGGCTTTTAAAGGCTTTTAAAAATGTATTCATTTTGTCGCCACTGCACGTTTGTGCGGAATTTTAAAGCATGTCATGTTTGGTATTCATGTACTCGGCCTAAGATCATCTTTTTTATTTCATCAAACATTTGGGCAATATAGTGTGTTTTAGTGCATTAAAATTTAAAAAAGTGTGTTTTTTCCCCAAAAAATGCGTTTGAAAAATCGCTGCGCAAATACTGTGTGAAAAAAAAAAGAAACACCCACCATTTTAATCTGTAGGGCATTTGCTTTAAAAAATATATAATGTTTGGGGGTTCAAAGTAATTTTCTTGCAAAAAAAATAATTTTTTCATGTAAACAAAAAGTGTCAGAAAGGGCTTTGTCTTCAAGTGGTTAGAAGAGTGGGTGCTGTGTGACATAAGCTTCTAAATGTTGTGCATAAAATGCCAGGACAGTTCAAACCCCCCCAAATGACCCCATTTTGGAAAGTAGACACCCCAAGCTATTTGCTGAGAGTCATGTCGAGTCCATGGAATATTTTATATTGTGACACAAGTTGCGGGAAAGAGACAAATTTTTTTTTTTTTTTTTGCACAAAGTTGTCACTAAATGATATATTGCTCAAACATGCCATGGGAATATGTGAAATTACACCCCAAAATACATTCTGTTGCTTCTCCTGAGTACGGGGATACCACATGTGTATGACTTTTTGGGAGGCTAGCCGCGTACAGGACTCCGAAAACCAAGCACCGCCTTAAGGCTTTCTAAGGGCGTAAATTTTTGATTTCACTCTTGACTGCCTATCACAATTTCGGAGGCCATCGAATGCCCAGGTGGCACAAAACCCCCCCAAATGACCCCATTTTAGAAAGTAGACACCCCAAGCTATTTGCTGAGAGGTATAGTGAGTATTTTGCAGACCTCACTTTTTGTCACAAAGTTTTGAAAATTGAAAAAAGAAAAAAAAATGTTTTTTCTTGTCTTTCTTCATTTTCAAAAACAAATGAGAGCTGCAAAATACTCACCATGCCTCTCAGCAAATAGATTGGGGTGTCTACTTTCCAAAATGGGGTCATTTGGGGGGGGCTTGTGCCACCTGGGCATTCCATGGTCTCCGAAACTGTGTTAGGCAGTGAAGAGTGAAATCAAAAATTTACACCCTTAGAAATCCTGAAGGCGGTGATTGGTTTTCGGGGCCCCATACGCGGCTAGGCTCCCAAAAAGTCCCACACATGTGGTATCCCCATACTCAGGAGAAGCAGCTAAATGTATTTTGGGGTGCAATTCCACATATGCCCATGGCCTGTCTAAGCAATATATCATTTAGTGACAACTTTGTGCAAAAAACAAAAACAAAAAAAAATGTGTCACTTTCCCGCAACTTGTATCAAAATATAAAATATTCCATGGACTCAACATGCCTCTCAGCAAATAGCTTGGGGTGTCTACTTTCCAAAATGGGGTCATTTGGGGGGGGGTTTGTGCCATCTGGGCATTTTATGGCCTTCAAAACTGTGATAGGTAGTGAGGAGTGAAATCAAAAATTTACGCCCTTAGAAATCCTGAAGGCGGTGATTGGTTTTCGGGGCCCCGTACGCGGCTAGGCTCCCAAAAAGTCCCACACATGTGGTATCCCCGTACTCAGGAGAAGCAGCTGAATGTATTTTGGGGTGCAATTCCACATAGGCCCATGGCCTGTGTGAGCAATATATCATTTAGTGACAACTTTTTGTAAATATATTTTTTTTTTGTCATTATTCAATCACTTGGGACAAAAAAAAAAATATTCAATGGGTTCAACATGCCTCTCAGCAATTTCCTTGGGGTGTCTACTTTCCAAAATAGGGTCATTTGGGTGGGTTTTGTACTGCCATGCCATTTTAGCACCTCAAGGAATGACATAGGCAGTCATAAACTAAAAGCTGTGTAAATTCCAGAAAATGCACCCTAGTTTGTAAATGCTATAACGCTTGCGCTAACCAATAAATATACGCTTATTGACTTTTTTTTTACCAAAGACATGTGGCCGAATACATTTTGGCCTAAATGTTTGACTAAAATTGAGTTTATTGGATTTTTTTATAACAAACAGTAGAAAATATCATCTTTTTTCAAAATTTTTGGTCTTTTTCCATTTATAGCGCAATAAATAAAAACGGCAGAGGTGATCAAATGCCATCAAAAGAAAGCTCTATTTATGGGAAGAAAAGGACACAAATTTCGTTTGGGTACAGCATTGCATGACCGCGCAATTAGCAGTTAAAGCGACGCAGTGCCAAATTGGAAAAAGTCCTCTGGTCCTTAGGCAGCATAATGGTTCGGGGCTGAAGTGGCTAGAGACCCTACTACCTATGAATTGCTATGTAAAATGGGGGAACCCGCACGACATACTCTCTCTACGATATATAGTTACCTGACTAACCAGACTGAAGAGCCAGCTCTGTCATTTGTTTCTCAATGGGAAAGGAATTTAGGGATTCAGTTTTCACCACAGCAAGTGGATAAAATGTTGACTTTGGCACATAAGTCCTCTATTTCAAATCAATACCCAGAAATTGGATACAAAATTGTGTCCCGATGGTATAGAGTCCCCTATATACTTTACAAGATGGATGGAGCCACTTCGGATAGGTGCTGGAGGTGCAACGCAGATATTGGCATGATTATGCATATTTTCTGGACCTGTCCGTTACTGAGGCCATTCTGGGAGGAGGTAACAACTACAATTAGAAGCTTGACAACTGTGGATCTGAAAGACAATCCAGCTGCGTGCCTTTTACATGTGACAGAGAGACCCATTCGGAAATATAAAAAGACCTTGACAATACAGCTTCTTAATGCAGCAAGGGCATGCATTCCCGCACTCTGGCAGGATCTTGTGGTATTCTAAAATTCAGTGTATACTCCGTATGGAGGAATTGACCGCCACCCTCCATAATACAGAGGAATTAATACGGAACAAATGGAGGCCATGGAGATATTTCATGAGTACAAATACGTACCTACAGGAGGTAGCTGAGTCTGCAATATCAGGGAATTAAGTAACTATGATAATGAACATGATGTTGAGACCTCGTTCAATTTACCTTAGGTCCCTTTCCTCCCCCGCCCCTTTTTTTTTTTCTTTTCATTCTTCTTCCTCTTCTTTTGTCCTTTTTATTTTTCTCTCTTTTGTTTTTTCTTTTGTCTTCTTTATTATGTAGTGAAATACAGCCGTAATTTCGGCTGTTATAAGTACAGAGAACATAAGATACATTCAGTTTGCAATTTAGGATGTTGAAATGATGATATATGTTCAAGTATTTGAAAGACCAGATATATATATACTATGGTTAACTTGGCAAATGTACTGGAGGCTCCCTGAGGCCTTTTGGTTTCTTATATCCTTTATAGGTTTGATATACTGTAGATGAAGTAGTTGTTATTAGGTTAATGAAATTGTTTTAAGTCATGAAATGTCTTTTAACACATGGAACATTTTGACTAAGAAGTGTATGTCTAAGGAATTGATGTATTTTGTGGTATACCAAGGAACCTTGTCTAAAATAAATAAATAAAGAATTAACAAAAAAAAGCTGCAAGGAAAGACCCCAAAAAGAACCTAAAAATGTGAACACAGCAATCAGCAGCAGTTAAAAGCAAAATTGGTTTTCACTCTCCACTCAAACGTCCCACTCTTCAGCTTCCAACCAGCAAATCTGGGCAAACTGACAATAAAGAAAATTTTTTCTTAGACCTTCATCTGTGTAGTGATGGGACTAGTGTCAGTACAGATCATTACAGGAAGCCATTCTCTGGGAATACTCTCTTGATGTCCAAATCAGGATGCCCACAGCATACAACTAAGGGTATCCCGGTTCAATTCTTGAGAGTTTGCCATATCTGCAGTACCCAACAGACATTTGAAAAAAAAGCGAAGGCTCTGTAGCTGCATTTTCTGCAGAGGGGATACCCAAAGTGGATGTTGGACAGAGCACTATCTATCGCAGACTCCAAACAGAGAGATGTGCTTTTAAAGGGAAATAAACCTGGTGACCGTGATAAAAAGAAGTTTAATAACAAGCAAGTCATGTTAAGCACAACTTTCAGTTTGGAGTTTTGTGATATTAACAGGATTGTTCAGATATTTACCTATTCTTTCTAAGGAACAGATCTGTGCCGATCTTCTCAAGGATGGTATCAACATTGTTCCTAGGAGGGTCCCCACACTGGGGAACTCATTGTCCCACAGCTTCTTTAATTCCAGCAAAATACAGTCCTTTACATGGCTTCATTTCAAGGGCAATTATTGCTGTGGTGGCACTAGTTGTCCTTGTTGCAGACATGTCATTAAGGGCAACGTTGTTTGTTCATATTCGACTGAAAGAGAACACAAGTCGTTTTTTAACTGCAACACTAAATATGTGGTGTACATCATTATCTGTAAAACATGTACTGTACAATACGTAGGACGCACAAATAGGCGCTTGAGGGATAGGTTCTATGAACACCTTTTTAGTAATGAGTAAAATCATTCCGCTAATGTTGCATGCAACTTTAACCATCATCATGTTGGTGACCTTTCAGCAGTGGGGGTATAGGTCCTGGAGAAAGTTACCACACCTAAGAGAGTGGGGATGTGTTCTGACTTCTCTGTAAAAAGAAAGTATTTTGGATTTCTCTGTTTAAGACACGCATACCTTATGGCGGTGATGGCGAACCTTGGCACCCCAGATGTTTTGGAACTACATTTCCCATGATGCTCAACTACACTGCAGAGTGCATGAGCATCATGGAAAATGTAGTTCCAAAACATCTGGGGTGCCAAGGTTTGCCATCACTGGCTTATGGCCTAAATCTTGAATGGGATATAGCTCATTTTTATGACTGAATTAGGAACTGTTCATCCTCCTGCTCTATGTATACTTTTATATTTATTCTGGGCTTTATTGTAGTGACATCTTCTTACTTGTCTTGTCCCTTATTCTGTCTTTCGTAACATTAGGTCTAATTTTAGTATTATACATACTGAGTACTTTGTGTCCTACTAAGGTATGTTTGTTTCTCTTTTTTTTCCCTGTAAATATACTTGCTCAACATAATGCTCATTTGATGTTCACACATGATTAAATTATATATGATAGCATTATTAGTGGATTGTTTAGAGTTTTTTTTTTTTAATATGACAGTGATGGTTCCTTTGCATCTACATATACATTATTTTTATGTTTAGACAACAGAGTATCTTTTTTTCAGGCAGTGCTTATGTTTTTGGCATTTGACAGTATACTGTATATGTTATATTTTATTGTATCGCTGCTTCTCTTTATGGCAGTTTAGTTCTGTCTTGTTTCTTATATTTTACATCGTTGTTTCTGCAATGTATGTTGTATTGTATGCAATATTATACTTATTGAAGTCTATTTCTGTTATTTGTAGTTTCACCTGGCTTGTTCTAATAAAACTGAGATCAAAGAAATATGGTATCTACAATTATTGGGATAAGAAAGTTTAGCTAGCTGTCCCAGAGACAGAACAGAGAAATTTTTAAGCTAACCTCTGAATGAAGATAATCTGACTTCGGATGTCTGAACAGCCCGGGGCTACGCAGTATCCATACAGTCAGAAGCCTTAAAGAAACAGGCCTGTGGCAGGTGAAGCAAGCAGCCACGCTACACAGAGACGCGCTCTGTCAAGCAGCATCAACACTAGAGCGTTCTCTATACAGCAAGACAGCTTCTTCCCCGCAGCCGTGTCTCACAGTGGAACATCTTCTTACAAAACATGTTCACGAGTGTCAGAGAGGTTACCTTGTTGATCGTGGTGTGCGCCGCCACACGTTGGCGTGCGCGTTCCTGTGCGTGCTGCTGTGCGTGTTCCTGTGGGCGCTGGCGTGCATGCTCCTGTGGGCCCTGGCATTCGTGCGTGTGCGGGTGCGTGTACAGGCACGCGCTTGTGCATTCGCTGGTGCGCATCGGCGTGTGCACGTGTGCAGCGTTTCGCGCCAATCAGCCTATTTAGGTCTGCTTTGCATTCTGCCCAGTGCTGCCTGATCAACAGCTTCCTGTGCCTTAATTCCCTTTGCCTGTTCCTGCATTCCTGAGTTTCCTGATCTACTACCCAGCTTGCCTCTGATACTCCGTTGATTGCTGCCTGTACCTGACCTCGGCTTGTTTGACCCTGCTTCTGCCTGCTCCTACTGTACCGTGTTGCCTGCCTGTTGCTGAACTCTGCCTATGTCCCGACTTGCCTGCTCTGCTTCTGCTCAGCATGCATTTGCTTGTGTCCCAGCACACCACCTGCTGCTTGAAGATCATCTTCCTTCCAGCACCTGGATCTCTCACCAGGCTCCCATACCATTCCATACTCCCGTGCCTCCTGTCCATTCTAACAGGGGCCGTGAGTAGGATACGTAAGGGAGACCACCCTCTGCCCAAGCAGAATCACTGGTCTGGTAAGTAAAGTCTGACAGTATCAGGCAGCCTACTATTGGGTCAAATAAGCCGAGGTCAGGTACAGGCAGCAATCAACAGAGTATCAGAGGCAAGCCGGGTAGTCAGATAGATCAGGAAACTCAGGAACGCAGGAACAGGCAAAGGGAACTAAGGCACAGGAAGCTTTTGATCCGGCAGCACTGGGCAGAATGCAGAGCAGACCTAAATAGGTGAATTGCACCAAACGCCGCGCACGTATGCACGCCGATGCTCACTGGTGAACACACAAGCGCGCACACGCCCGCACCCGAATGCCAGTGCACACGCCAGGGCCCACAGGAGCATGCACACCGGTGCCCACAGGAACACGCACAGCAGCGCGCACAGGAACGTGCGCCGGCGCGCACCAGTGCGCACCAGAGCGGCCAGTACCGCGACCAACAAGGTAACCTCTCTGACAATGGGTAAGCTCATCTAAGTCATCTGTTGCAAATGCAGCAGCTATCGCCCGTTCAAAAGCTGAAGCAGCAAGAACCAGAGCTGAATTTGCAGACGAGGAGCTGCAGATGAAAAAAGAAAAGGCCCACCTTGAAGCAGAAAGGGTGAGACAGGAACAAGAGAGAGAGAAGGAAAGAGTACGCATGGAACAAGAAAGAGAGAAGGAAAGAATACGTCTGGAAGAAGAGCTAGCCCAGCAGGAAGCATCTCTGAAATTGCAGCAAGCCATCTTAGAAGCTAAGATAGAGAAGCTAGCAGTGGAACGAGATGCTGCCACCACCATTGCAGAAGCAGAAGCTTTAGAAGCAGCCGTCTACGATGAGTCAAGAGTAGGCAGCAGCATACCGAGTCTAGAGGAGGACCAACAAGATTCTTCACAACGCACGTCAGATTATGTCTACCAGCACTGTGACCCAAGCAGCATCCCACAACAAGAAATTAAACATGACGTCAGTGAGTCACATCAAATAAAGCAGCAACAAGATGACCTTGAACCCCAGTGCTACACGCAAGAAAGATCTGACAGAGTTCCAGACTTTCCAGTCCCTACCAAACCTTCTACTCCACAAGGTACCCAACCTTCATACAAGCATCAAACACCAGTCTTCACTCCAAAGGTGTATGCAACAAGCCTGTGCGAACTGCCAAGCTTATGCAAGTTTGAACCCAGCGCACCTAAAGAAGAGACTTTTACCAGGTATGCCTTTACACCGCACCACAATAAACCAGCAGCCTACCCCAATGCTAATCAGGCTACTGTAGACTTTGCCAAGTTCCTGGCCAAAAGAAAGTTAGTTACCCAAGGACTTGTCAAATTTAGTGATCGCCCCCAACACTACAGGGCATGGCGATCCACTTTCCAGAGTATCATTCAAGGTCTAGGTCTATCCTGCAGGGAACAGATAGAACTCCTTGTAAAGTGGCTTGGCAATGATTCTGCTGAACATGCCAAAAGGATCAGAGACATTAATATAAACCACCCTGAGATAGGCCTTACAAACATCTGGAACAGACTGGATAGATGTAATGGCTCACCAGAGGCTATAGAGAGTATACTGTTTAAAAGGATAGAAGACTTCCCAAAAATACCTAGCAGAGGTTACCAAAGACTCAGAGAATTCAGTGACCTTTGTATGGAGTTACAAGTGGCTAAAGCAGCAGGGGACTTACCTGGCCTTTCTTATCTTGACTCTGCTAGAGGTATTAACTCCTTAGCACAAAAACTTCCTTATGGGTTACACGAAAAATGGATTATTCATGGCTGTAACAACAAATGAAAACACAATGTGCCTTTTCCACCCTTTAGTGAGTTTGTGAACTTTGTAGACAGACAAGCAGGAATGAAAGATGACCCCAGCTTCATTTTTCCAGTGTCTTATACCACTTCTTCTGGCCCTAAACAACTCAGAGCTCCAGTAGCAGTGCAGAAAACTAACATTTCTTCCCACAGATTTGCAGAGTTTCAGCCAGAGGATCAAGACAGCGACCCTACTAAGTTCTGCCCTCTACATAAGATGTCACATCCTCTTCTGGAATGCAGAGCCTTTAGGACAAAGACCATCCAGGGTCGCAAAGCTTTCCTCAAAGAGAACAACATCTGTTACAAGTGCTGCTCTTCACCCACACATTTCACTAAGGACTGTAAGGTCGTGTCAAATGTACAGAATGTGACAGCACAGAGCACAACACAGCTCTACACCCAAGGCCTACTCCAAGAACTTTCCCATCTGTTCATAGGGACAAGAAGCAAGGCGGGGAGACCAAAGACAGACGCCATAGCAATCACTTCACAGTGCACTGAAGTTTGCAAAGGAAGTACAGGTGGCAGGTCCTGCTCTAAAATCTGTCTCGTGAGAGTTTACCCAAAAGGACGCAGGGACAAAGCAGTCAAGCTCTCCGACATCTGTTAATAACCTGCTCACTAGTACCCTCGAGAATGGTCGTCCTTCTCTTTTCCAACCCTGTCAGATTCACGTCCTCATAAAGGTGCTACCACACAACAACCCTGTACCTCTTCCCTTCCTAAGTCCCCTCTGTGACAGCAATACCTATGACAAAGACCAAGGCGACTTAGGAAGCACAGTGTTCAAGAGAACAAAGGAAGACAACCAGGTAGCAATGTCCATTGAGGATAGGCTCTTCTTAGAAGTTATGGAAAAGAGTATGGAGAAAGACTGGACTAATAGCTGGGTTGCACCTCTTCCCTTTAGACCACAAAGACGATGTTTGCCTAACAACAGAGAACTAGTATATAAACGTCTCACTTCCTTAAGACACAATCTTCAAAGGAAACTAGAGATGAAAGAACATTTCCTTTCCTTCATGGGGAAAATATTCCAGAATGGTCATGCTGAGATAGCCCCAAACCTCAAAGACTCAGAGGAATGCTGATACATAACCATATTTGGGGTCTATCACCCTAAGAAGCCAGGGCAGATTAGAGTGGTGTTCGATTCTAGTGCCAAGCATGAGGGGGTATCTCTAAACAATATCCTTCTCTCTGGCCCTGACCTTAACAACAGACTATTAGGTGTACTTCTTCGCTTTCGCAAAGTGCAATTCAGTCGCATTCATGGCAGACATACAGCAAATGTTCTATTGCTTTCTTGTTAAAGAAGAACACCGAAACTGTCTGAGGTTTCTCTGGTTCAGGGACAACAACCCCTCTGGAGACATCACAGAATACCACATGAGAGTGCACATATTTGGCAACAGTCCTTCCCCTGCAGTTGCTATATATGGCCTCAGACACTCTGCTAGAGTGGGAGAGTTAGAGTATGGGTCAGATGTCAGACAGTTTGTAGACAAGGATTTCTATGTAGACGATTTCTTGAAATCACTACCTACAAATGAAGCTGCAATCAGTCTCCTCAAAAGAACTCAGGCAATGCTTGCGTGTTCCAACTTAAGACTCCACAAGATTGCTTCCAACAGTAGAGATGTTTTAGAAGCCTTTCCTGTCCAAGATTGATCTAACGAGTTAAAGGACTTAGATCTGGACGCAGACTCACTTCCCATGCAACGCAGCATTGGTTTTCTTTGGGACTTAAGATCTGACACGTTTACTTTCCAAGTAAACACAGAAGAAAAACCTTTTACCTGTAGAGGTGTCCTGTCTACCATAAACAGCCTGTATGATCCATTAGGCTTCGCAGCACCTGTCACCATCCAGGGTAAAGCACTACTGAGAGACTTAACCTGTAAGTCGCTAGATTGGGACCACCCTCTCCCCACCGACAAGAAGAACCTATGGCTAGATTGGAAGGACTCACTCACAGCTCTATCTAACCTTAAAATTCCATGACCATATACTCCTCTGTCATCTGCAGACATTCAGATGCAAAGACTTTGTGTGTTTTCTGATGCTTCTGTTGAAGCAATTGCTGCTGTAGCTTACCTGAAAACCATAGACACTAAAAGACAATGCCACCTAGGGTTTGTAATGGGGAAAGCAAAACTTGCACCACTTCCGGAACACACCATACCCATTTGGAACTTTGTGCTGCAGTAAAAAAACTTCCAAATTCCTTCTAATTTGGACATTCTCAGAGTAGAAAGATACTTGAGTGAACAAGACTGCACGTGGATCTTCAACCCACCTCACTCTTCTCACATGGGAGGTGTTTGGGAGAGGATGATAGGCATAGCCCGCAGAATTCTTGACTCTATCTTCATACAAGTAGGAACTGCAAGGCTTACTCACAAATGTTTAGTGACATTTATGGCAGAGGTTACAGCTATCATTAACGCCAGACCTTTGACATCCATTTCAAGTGACTCTGAAGATTCAGTGGTCCTCACACCTGCCATGTTACTCACGCAAAAGACTAGTCTTGCCGGTGCTTCAGCTGGAGAGTTTTGTGAGAAGGACCTTTACAAACATCAATGGAGACAAGTACAAACCCTTGCCAATACCTTCTGGAACTGGTGGAGGGAACAATATATATCTACTCTACAAGTAAGGAGAAAGTAGCACACTGAAAAGCCTAATCTTAAACCTGGTGATGTTGTGCTCATGAAAGATTGCCAGGCACTAAGGAATATGTGGCCTTTAGGTTTGATCACCAAAGTACTGCCAAGCAAGGATAATTGTGTCCGTAAGGTCGAGGTCAAGATCTTTCAACAGAATGAGGTTAAAGTATTCTTGAGACCAGTGACTGAACTTATTCTGTTGCTCTCTATGGAGGACTCTGTTAGTGACATCACTTGATGTCAGGCAGGGAATGTTCTGTCCACTAGATGTCTTGCTGATTATTTGTACCTTATTTGTATCTGTGTTGTTAAATTTACATGGAAAATGTGTAATTTACTTAAGACAATCATATGTGGTGTGCAGGCTCCATCTAGCGTTCCTTTTTGGTATTTCTGCAGTTCTGTTTAATTGTTTATTGTATGTGTAAATAAAGAATTTGTCAGCAAACAGGGAATTCTGGGTAGAATCTTGGCAGGAAGTGAACCATCCACCATTCTTTTCAACACATTGCAGGAAGCAAGTCATGTCTTTTGTAATCTATCGCCATCACTCCTTATGCCGCGTACACACGAGCTGACTTTATGGCCTACTTGGTCCGGCGTACCGGAGTCCGTCAGACAATTCAATCGTGTGTGGGCTCCAGCGGACTTTTTTTTCTCAAAAGTTTGACGGACCTAGAAATGAAATAGGCTTCAAATCTGTCCAACGGACTCTGCTATCTAGCGTACAAACCGGTCGTCTGTGTGCTAGTCCGATGGACCAAAACTGACGCATGCTCTGAAGAAAGTACAAGGTGGAAGCGCTCGGTCTGGTAAAACTAGCCTTCGTATTGAAGCTAGCATATTCCTCTTCTGTGATCTTTTAATACAGCGCATTCTTTTTTTCTTTATAATGCGAGAGTAATGAAGTTGTTTTGTTGCTCATATTCACACAGAGTTCTCACAAACTACTTTCTTCATGATTTATCCTCATGCCATGACTAATATAATAGTTTGGAAAAGCCAGATCTCCCGAAATAATGTATTAAAATTATTTTGGGACTCATCTTTATTATTTTTATATTTAATCAATATCTATTTTACAATGTGTGCAAAATTCTCAAAACTGGTATTTTATTGATGTTATTTATTTTTTTTGGAGTTTCAAGTTACCACAATAACCATAATATTTTGTATTGTTTTAATGAACCTTAATGAGGTTGGTGTCCCTTGTTAATTAGACATAGGGGGGTTATTTTCAAAAGGCTAATTCATTTTTCACTACAAGTGCAAAGTGTACTTGAAATTGCACTGAAAGAGCATTTGGAAGTGCATTCACTGTGGATCTAAGGGGCACATGCATGGAAACCCCCCAAAAAAACATTTCTCTTGCACATGATTGTATGCTAAAATCAGCAGAGCTTACTCTCATTTCAGATCTTCCCCTCAGATTTACAGCGACTGCACTTCCAACAAGTGCACTTGCAGTGCAATTTAGAAAATGCACTTTACACTAGTACTTTGCACTTGAATTGCAAAATGATTTAGCCTTTTGTAAATAACCCACATAGTCTTTTGGACATGTACCTGCCTACTCACAAACCAAATGTCCTTTTTGAATCAAAACACATAGTCAATAATGTAAGGTAAAGAAAATATCTATTTATTTTAGGAAAAAAAGAAATGAGGAAGACACTTTTGGAATGAGTGAAGCCTTTTGTCCCCCAGGAATAATGAAAAGTGTATACTGTGCCGTGACCCCGCAATCCAGCAGCCGGCACGGCTGTAGATAAAGAGCTAAGTAGGTAGAAAATAAATAAGTGCAGCGCTATGATTGCAAAAAAAAGGGAAAAATTATATGTGATTCAAACATATATGTGACAAAATGACACAAACTTTAACATAATAGATGTGAATGGATATTAAGCAATGTGCTAATATAGTGACTGCACTACACACAAATGTCCAAGTTGAACGAAATGATGAAATACAGTCCAATTAGGTTTGTGATCCAATACACATGTGGGAAGTTCCTGGCATTCCTGGGAACCTTGGAGTGAAATGATGAAAGCAAACACCACCACCGTGAAAGAGGGAGGAGGCTTACCAGATAATATTGACTTGGCGGGGCATATACCACCCAAGTCAACAGGGCTTGTTGGGTTCAAACCACCCAATGGGGGACAGCAGATCCTGCAACTCCATCAGTCGATCGGCTTTAGACGGTCATGAGATGTTAGCTGGAGGCTGCAGGAGTCTCGGGGAGCATGAAAACTTATTGTCACAGGAAGGGTATCATGTAATAGAAAAAGGGGGCTGACATAGCGTGATACCATTTAAAAAGGAGGTAGTTTATTAAAAATATAAATTCAACACTCACATTTGGAAGAAATTGATACAGCATGTAAAAGCATGAGGCGATGTTAGCGTAAGGTCCAACCAACGCGTTTCGACTGCACAGTCGTCATCTGGGGTGTGGATGCCCCGGAAAACATCGGAGATAGTGACCCCAGAGTTTGCTTGACACAGGAAGTGATCCCAAATGACATCACTCCCTGTCTCCATGTCTAAATACAAAACACAAAATCAAGGAAAAGTTTGTACATACGAATGGATTGCATGATAGCGATAGCCAGCACCTCTGAATGGTATAACGGAATGCAACCCACAGTGCGCCATGCACCAAAACACTCAGTCTGAAACCAAGCCTCGTTGAGAATTCGAGGCATGGTTGCCTGGCTGCCATCTCAAACTAAACAGGCCTCGTTTTGAAACTGAGGCTTGGATAAGTGTTGCAGCATCAGGTCTATTAGCCAAACCTCGCTATGAAGTCGAGGTCCTCCCCCAGGACACACATCAAGTTTTTGGAAAATAAAATTGGTATCTTGCAACTAGGGAGCACAGGAAGCACAGTCAGAAGTCAGACCAGACAGAAGCCAAGCAATCACCTTCGACTCTTCCGTGGAGCCTTCCCTGCACGCTGCCCTGCAGCCTTCCCTCCACGCTTCTCTGCAGCTTTCCTTGGTCGCTGTGCCTCTGGTGATGTACTTGGGCCAGAAGGAGGAGGAGGAGTAGCAGGAGGAGTGGCTTCATCTGCTATATAGGTTGTTGGAGTAAGCTCCCCTCTCAAGCCCTTCTGATATACCTGAAAAATAAGACCCTCACAGAGGAGGCATTGCCCCCTTTCAAGGTCCAGCAACATGGTGGCCATATACATTCCATATGCCTCTTCAGCATTGGGTGGGGTGCTCATGATTTTGCTGGCTTCACGAATGAGGGCTAGTGATTCCTCCTCTGTTCGGGTCATCTTCCTGGGCCTTTTGGTGGTAATGTGGAGAGGAGGCACCTGACATTCCATGAGGCTTCTACTGGGCCCAGCCACGCTCTCCTCCTCTCTCCCACGGGCAAGGCCTCCTCCTCTATACCTCTGGGCATGGCCTCCTCCTGGCTGAGCTCATCCTGGGTAAAAAAAGGGACATAGTTGTAATTTTTGGTTAAGCAATCACACACAATTTTCAGCTCATGACTTGTAAATATAATTCTAACCAAATAGTAAATCTTTTTGACCCCACCATTATTCTAGCTGCTCACCAATATTTGAAGTATATTTTTGGCCACTACTGTCTAGTGATATGTATACATATTAATAATTGTGATGAAATCATTTTTTCTGAAGCACTTTAAAAAGTTTCTAGTTGACATCATTAACATTTAGACAATCACAAATGCCCAAAAAGAGTATACCTGGCTGAAGCTGGGCGCATCCACTTCATCAAGGATCAAAGGGCCCAGTTCATCCTGGGACGCCTCAGCTGGGGTGGAGGGAATTACCAGTAATTACCAGCAGTAATTACCTCAAGCCCCAGCCCAAGACCATGCCCATCCGACGAGCTGGAGGAAGGAGGGGTGGAGGAAGTGTGCGATATTTGCACCCCACCAAGTGAGTGAGTGACAACCCAGCTTAAGTTAATCTATTTAGATGTGCATTTTATAATAAATATTTTTACCCACACATTTTAGGTGATGTTCTGGTTGTGGAAGGCCAAGCGGCAGAGCCATTTAGCACAGACAGTGCACAAAGACTGATTGGGCAGATAATGGTGTGGAATGGCCAAATTGATGGAATGCGTGACCAAATTGACAGCATGAGAAATCGACTGGACAGCATGCAACAGGAAATGAAGAACATGATTGATGTTTTGGGCAGAATCTAATAATTTTTTGCATCAAAACGTCAATCATGTTCTTCATTTCATTGTCCAGTTTATTTATTTTAAAATTTTGCAAGTTGTTAAATACTAATATAAAAATTAAGAAGATGCACACGGTATGTCATCATGTGCTATCTTCCATCAG
Source organism: Aquarana catesbeiana (assembly GCF_042186555.1). Taxonomy (NCBI): domain Eukaryota; kingdom Metazoa; phylum Chordata; class Amphibia; order Anura; family Ranidae; genus Aquarana; species Aquarana catesbeiana. The sequence continues at coordinate 177,717,482 of NC_133329.1, forward strand.
GGGATAGCAATGTACTTGTTTTGTGTTTGCAACCCCTTCGTCAGAAGAATGTTAGATTGTGAGAGGAACAAAGGGATTGCACACACAAAACACGTCCATTGCTCCCCCATAATGGGAGATAGCACATGTTGACTTGAACCTTTTTTACTCCCAATTTGTGAGAATCTGTGATTTTGTTGTTTTACCTGGGTGACATCACCAGCACCGTTTTTGACATGTTGAACTTTGTAAGTTCATGTTATTTTTTGGTATTATGTTTTTAAAAACCCTGTTGTTAAGTCTAATTTGGGAAACAATGTATATTTTTAACAAATATGGCTAAACTAAACAAAAAAAAAATAAAAATAAAGTATTGTTCCTAAAAAAAAAAAAAAAAAAAAAAAAATTCTAACAAAATGCACCTTTCAATGTGCACACAGTAAAATGTTTTTACTACTACAATGTGTGTGGCTTATTATTTATCAACAACAGGTTATTATTTTTTGGTGTGGTTACAGTGACAAAGGGCCTTATTAACTAAAGAGAAATGCACTTGCCACTACAAGTGCACTAGGAGACAGACAAAACTAAATGCAAACAAGAATCAAAACAAGAGATTTTTCATAATTTTTTTTTTTAAAAAAGATTAAAGTTGTTGTTGCATTGCAATGGCCCCCCAACCATTAAAATAACTGACATATGGGGGCGTGACGACTGCTCACCGTGATGGTCGCATAGGAGAAGAGCTTCACACAGCACAAGGGGAATCAATAGCACTGTGCCCGTTTTCAGCCCTCTACACTCACTGCCGCTAATCCCCCAGACTCCCCTGTATCCCAGGATACGAACCGGCATGAGGAGGAGACTACAGGACCAGCCACAGTCTTTAAAATCCCCGCACTTCTTTCTGGCCATGACCCGCGGGCTTCAACAAAATGGTGGCGGGAGCCCACAAGTGCCGCAAATCACCAGACCTCTAGTGTCAGCAGCGCCTGATCACACAGGAAGAGAGGAGAGAGACACAGACGCAGGTGCTGATGCAGTTTTCACACAAATCAATGACGCTAATTCTCCCTGTGGCTCTCCCTCAACTAGGAGCCCTGTTAAATCAAATCCAAGACTAGATCCAGAGACAGATCCACACAACAACAGATACTCTGCATTGTCTATGGAGGTGAGCGTATCCCAAAACACAATACCACACCAATCGCTGATCCCATTGCACTGTTTCCCACCACGGGACAACCAATTTCTGACATTACTATGAAAGAGATGCTGATGTCCTTAAGATCCTCTTTACCAAGTGGAGTCGAGGATGTGCGAAGTCACGTCATCCTTCAATGCGCTGGTGGATTCTCACTTGTCACAACAAGAGGCCATATCCAAACTCTAGTTAAAATTAGCCGATCTTGAAGATCGCTCTCGCAGAAACAACTTAAAGATCCGTGGGATACCCAAAACTGTTTCTGCACAACAACTACCTATCTATGCCCATGACCTCTTTCAAGCGGTGATCCCATCATTGTCCCCAATGGACCTCATCATCGACAGAGTCCATAGGGTACCCAAACTGTCCTTCCTGCCCCAAGAGATTCCAAGAGATGTGTTGCTGAGAGTTCATTTTTTGCAAATCAAAGAAAAAATTCTCGATGCATTCCATAAATCAGAAAACCTCCCAGAACAAGCTGCCAGCCTACAAGTGCTGCCTGACCTCTCGCAACACACATTACAACAATGTCGTAACATGGCGACACTCACCAAAGCTCTGAGGAACAACAAGATAATTTACCAATGGAAATACCCGCCAAACTCAACATCTCCTACAAAGGCTCCAATCACCTTGTCAACTCCCTGGAAGAGGGCCTTTGCCTCCTGAAAAATTGGCACATATTACCACCAGACAAGGGTCACGACCACTTCTGCAGCGCAATTCTTCCCCCCGACAAAGTCCCCCAGGATTGGCAAATTAAATTTCTACGGAAATCAGCTTCATAGCGCACCTGAGTCTTCCTGTAACGGACCTTCTCTGCCTTTGGTACCTACCACCGTACCATATTCCCACTGTTTTTGTCAGCTTCGCTGTCTTGTCCTTTAGGACCATTTTTCTTAACTTTAAGTTTGCTGATTATAGCTCAATTTCTTGCTTCCCCGTTGGGAACTTTGCAGTTCTTATTTTTCACATTGAACATTCATTCAACCCTAGGCATTGGTATATCATGTTTACACTCAATAGAATTTCGAACATATCTCTGATCACCTCAGTACTCCTCCCCCAATTTTACCCAGAACTAAACATCTTTATACCTCCAAATTTTTTTCACTTACCATACAAGAGAACCTTTCTCTCTGATCGAGAACATACAAACCGCCCTCATGGATTACTATATCACCTGGAACTATACTCATGAGTCTTAAACTAATTTCTATAAACGCAAGAGGACTCAATCATCCTGCCAAACGTAGATCCTTATGGAAAGAGACACTACACCACAAGGCCGACATCCTAGCAGTTCAAGAAACTCGCTTCCACAAATTGGCCACTCCCAAATGCTCACATGCAAGCTTTCCTCATATTTTCAAATCCTCTATTCCAGCAAAGAAGAGGGGAATAATGTTGGCCATAAGAGACACGGTTTCTTTCAAACTCAAAGAGTCATTCATTGACCCAGAAGGGCGCTATATCATATTGGTTTGTATAATTAACAAAATGCCCATCACCTTGACTAGTGTTTATGCTCCCAACTCGCATCAAATCAAATTTATCAAAGAAGTTTTCAAAAAAATTACTCAAATGCGAGCTGGGAGCATATTAATTTGTGGTGATTTCAACATGATTATCGATAACAACCTAGATACTACCTCTTCAACAAGGAGCCACTCCCATCTTTTTCAGGACCTCCTCATCAAAGAGGAACTATATGATGTCTGGCGTTGTCAAAACGCAAGTGAAAAATCGTACACATACTACTCTCCTAGGTACAACTCCTATTCCAGGCTAGATCTGTTTTTATCAGATAAGATAATGTTGCAGAGAATTTCCCACTCATCTATCCAAGACATAACGTGGTCAGACCACGCCCCCATCATAATTCAAATAGAGGGGGGAATGCCTTTGCAACAACATGTATATGGAGATGCAATGAATCGTTGATCCAAGACCCAGAATCACAAAAAGAGATAACCCAACATCTAGAAGAGTTCTTTCGCCTTAACATCCCATGCGACACTAATTCCTTTAACAATTAACATTTTAACAATTTAACATAAGGCATATATACGCGGTGTTCTTGTACAATTGAACTCCAGGTTACAGCGCGCCCGATCAGCGAAAATTACGGATCTTCTTACCGATATCCGTAATTTGGAGTCGCAAAACCAGTCAAACCCATCTACATATTTGGCCTCGAATTTATCAGGTCTTCGCTTCAGCTTTAGAGAAATGTTCTGTACCCAAAATGATCACTATATGTGTAAGCTTAAACTAAATTACTATGCGAATAATAACAAGGCAGGCAAATTTTTAGCCAACCGTCTTAAAGTACAAAGAACTAAAACTAAAATTTCACATATTTTCCATCCCATATCTTCTGCCAAAGTGGAGAACCCGCAAGCAATTGCAGATGCTTTCGCCGACTACTACTCTTCGTTGTACAATCTTAAAGATGATCTCACAACTCCTCAACCGATCAGCGAGGACATAGATAACTTCCTGGCCAAAATCATTTTACCCTCTCTTTCTATATCTCAATTACAATCAATAAATGCCCCATTCTCCTTAGCAGAGCTTGAGCGTGCTATACATTCTCTACCGACAAGTAAAGCCCCTGGTCCAGATGGACTTTCGAACGTATATTATAAAACATTCAGTCACACTCTAATGCTGCGTACACACGGTCGGACTTTACGGCAGACTTTGCCCAGCGGACTTTTCGACGTACTTTACGACGGACTTTCTGAATGAATGGACTTGCCTACACACAGTCCACCAAAGTCTGTCGAATTCGTACGTGATGACGTATGACCGGACTAAAACAAGGAAGTTCATAGCCGGTAGGCAATAGCTGCCCTAGCGTGGCTTTTTGTCCATTGAACTAGCATACAGACGAGAGGACTTTTCGACCGGACTCGATTTCGACGGATTAATTTAAAACATGTTTCAAATCTAAGTCCGTCCAACTTTTGAGAAAACAAAGTCCGCTGGAGCCCACACATGATCGAATTGTCTGACGAAATCCAGTCCGCCGGGCAAAGTCTGCCGTAAAGTCCGCTCGTGTGTACGTGGCATTATTCCCAACTTACTTCCTCTATTCAACGAAGCCATGTCCAGGGGCACCTTCCCAACAGAAATGCTTAAAGCCTTTGTCATTACCCTGCCCAAGCCTGGAAAATCCCCTGACATACCATCCAACTTTCGCCCCATTTCTTTATTAAATGTAGACATCAAATTATATGCTAAACTGTTAGCAAACAGACTTTTCGACATTATGCCAATATTGGTGAGACAAGACCAAACAGGTTTTACTAAAGAACGCCAGGCTTCTGATGCCACAAGACGTTTGCTAAATATTATTCACTACGCTGAATCTCGAAAAACGCCTTCTCTGCTTCTTTCTATTGATGCAGAGAAGGTGTTTGATAGAGTTCACTGGGGATACATGAAAGCGGTGCTACATAAATTTGGATTTCAGGGTCAAATTCTCTCCGCAGTACTCGCATTGTACTCAAATCCCTCAGCACAGGTCCTCACCTCAAGCTTATTGTCGAAAAAATTCATTATCTTGAATGGCACCCGCCAAGGTTGCCCACTCTCCCCCTTCATTTTCAACCTAATGATGAAACCCTTGGCAGAAGACATCCGATCTCATCCTCATATATCAGGCTTCAAATTCCAACAGAAATCACACGTAATCAACATTTTCGCAGACGATATCATTCTTCTCCTTACCAAGCACACCATATCGCTGCCTTTCGCCCATGATACCTTGAATTTCTTCAGCACCTTGTCATACTATAAAGTAAACTTCAGCAAATCCTTAATCCTAGATCTTGGCATCAACCACCACGCTCGCATGCACTTAAAACAACTAATTCCCTATACCTGGGCAGAAAACTCCATCCCATACCTAGGTACCCTACTGACAACAAAAACAACCCTTTTAGCAGAGACCAATATCAAACCCCTTCTATCAGACATTTGTAAAACTCTAACTCGCATAGCTAAAACTGAATTATCTTGGGTGGGAAAAATTGCTTCCTTCAAAATGCTGATCCTTCCAAAAATTTTATACGTATTTCGTACACTACCAGTCCCATTCAAATCTACTCACTTCTCTGAACTGAATAAGATTCTCAAACATTATCTCTGGCAGGGGAAAAGAGCGTAATGTTCCCACAACAACCTCATTCAACATAGAAAGGTGGGAGGGATGGGTCTACCAGACCTAAAAGACTACTACTGGGCAACTATATTAACACAAATCAAACATTGGATTATATCCCCCTCTGAACCCCTCTGGGTGGGCATCGAAGCTGCCATTGCTAAAACCCCCAACATGAAACTCTTATGCCCCATACACACAGTCGGATTTTCCGACGGAAAATGTGCGATCGGAGCGTGTTGTCGGACATTCCAACCGTGTGTGGGCTCCATCGGACATTTTCCATCGGATTTTCTGACACACAAAGTTTGAGTGCAGGCTATAAAATTTTCCGACAACAAAATCCGATCGCGTCAATTCCGACCGTGTGTGGTCAGTTCCGACGCACAAAGTGCCACGCATGCTCAGAAGAAATTCCGAGACGGAACAGCTCAGTTTGGTAAGATTAGCGTTCGCAATGGATACAGCACTTTCGTCATGCTGCAATGTAAAAAATGGTTTAATACAGCGCACTCTCTTCTTCTTTATAATGTGAGAAGAATGAAGTAGTTTTGCTGCTCATATTCACACAGGCTTCTCACAAACTTCTTTCTTTATTATTTATCGGGATTCCCTCAATATATTTTCATTTGTCACATCTGACAAAAATTTCTTTTTTGTTGTTTTATTTTATTTTATTTTTTTTCAAGGCTTTTTTTTTTTGGGTTTGTATTTTTTAAAGGCTGATCTTTGTTTTATTTTATTTTTAGTTTTACTCCAGAATATTTTTGTGTGTGTTTTGTGTGTCAGGTTACCACAACACCATTATTATCTTGAATTATTTAATCTCAAGAAGGTTGCTTGGTGTTGGTGTCTCTTGTTAATTTCACATTGTATTTTTGAAATGTACCTGAATCCTCACAAACAAACTGTCCTTTTTGAAGGAAAACACACATAGGCGAGTATAATTGAAACAAAAAATCCTTTATTAAGGGCTCAGAACCAAAGAGTGAGGCAACGCTGGAGAAACATCAGAAATTGGCGAAGACTTGGACCCCCAGGGCACACATCAAATCTTTTCCTGCAAAATTGATGGCCTGAGGAGTCTATATCTAAGGGAGTGCAGTCTGGTCCAGAAGTCCCAGAGATCCGGAAAGCAGCAGATGACATCTGTGTCCCCAGGCTGTGGTACTACAAGAGGCTGCATCTTTTGCCAGACCAGACTGGACCCAGGGTCATCACTCTCTGGTCTTCTTTCCACACTTCCTTCCTGGCTGTGGCTCTGGTGTTGGAGATGTGGCAGGAGGAGGAGTAGGACCTGGAGGAGGAGGAGGAGTAGTAGGACCTGGAGGAGGAGGAGGAGGAGGAGGAGAACTATGTGGGAGGTTACAAATGTGGGTAGCACATGTTATTTGGCCCCTCAACCCCTTATTGAGAGCTTCCAAAATTAAGGACTCACACAGGAGTCATTGGCCCTCCTCCATCTGCAGCATTTTGCAGGCAGTTAGGCCAGTAAAGTCCTCCTCCACACTGTGGGGGCTTCTCAGGGCCTCTGTAGCCTTCCAAAAGAGGCCTATGGCAGCCTCCTCCAGGTTACTCCTCTTCCTGCCACTTTGTCTTTGAAGGTGTAGGGGAGGGACCTGGATATCAGGCAGACTGATTGGTCTGGCCACCTCCTGGCTGAGACTTCCCTGTGTATGAAAAAGGGACATGGTTGTAGTTTTTGCATCATCAATCACAATCATAAATTAGTACTCCAAACTAACATCTAGTTAACATCATTGATGGGACAACCAGAAATATTTAGAGGAATGCTATACCTGGCTCAAGCTGGGCTCCTCCACATGTTGCTGCCTGGAAGGCCCAGGTTGGGCTTCAGAAGCCTCAGCTGAGGGGGAAGAAAGCGTGGAAGGAAGACTGAAGAGTGCGGGCCTGGGTTCAGTCTGACCTGCCAGAAAATGCAGCCTGTCATAGTACCACAGCCTGGGGACATAAATGTCATCTGCAGCTCCTGATCTCTGGGAATCCTGGACCTTCTTGTCCTTAGATAAGTGCTCCTCCACCAATTAGGATCTTCAAATAGGTGATGTCTGCCGTGGGGATCACCGTCTTCACAAATTCCAACAAATTATCCAGCGCTGCCTTCCTCTTTGTTTGGTTCTTATATTCAGGGTGGTTTATCTCCCATAGACAGGGCAGCTCCCTGAACATATCCATGAAGATTGCCATAGAGTCCTTATCTTTCAAGATATCCATTTTCACTGCAAGACACAACACAAGACAAACCCTAATGTCAGCCTAAAGTCTTCTAAACTTGTGCAAATACAGGCCTCAATCTAGAAGCAGTATAGGCACAATGTTAAATCTTACCTTCGTTATCATGATCGGCGCCTCCGTAACTCCTTCCTCCGCTCACAGATCGTACATACTATGCATGCGTTACGCTTTATAGACACTGCGCATGCGTGAAACTCCGCCCGCCCCTGACGTTCTTTCTAGTCTATTCCCCGCCCCTTCTCGTTCGGTGCAGTGGGGAAGAGCACATGGCGGAGTCAGAGCAGGTGTCTGATATTTACACCAACGAGGAGGAGGATAGCCCGGAGGCAGAAATGTCCCGATCCAGAAGGAGACGATTTACGGCATCAAATATGTCCTTTGGGGAGATGTTGGAGATGGTCGACATCCTGAAGAAGGCCGACTATGATGGAAAGTATGGACCTTACCCCAACCCCAATGTCCGAAAGGCCAAGATCATGGCAAAAGTGGTCAAAAGTCTGCACTGGAATTTCAGAGTACGTCGATTGAAAGATCAGCTCAGGAAGCGGTGGTCGGACCTAAAATTAAGAGAGCACGAGCAGTACCGAAAGATTCGGAGAGTGCTGCAAAAAAGTAAGTAGTTGTGTAGTTGTGCTGTGTTCCTAGTCTTTTTGTGTTTATTACATTCGTGCTGCTCCATGTGCTTTTCTTAACTGTTATCCAGTTTAAAATGTCAACTTTCATGTTCTTGGGCACATTATTCGTTCGTATCAAACATTTTTCGTTTGGCCTATAAAACACCATTGTTTTGGCCATACGCATTTGCCCACATTTTTTAGGGCCTACTTGTCTGAAAATAATTTGGTTGTGTAGATGGGTTTGTTACTAGAATGAAATGCAAACTAGATTCTGTGTAAGGAGAGGACACTCAGCAGCTGTTTAGACATCTGGATGCTGGAGCACTAGTGTGGGACACAAGAACACTCTTTTTATTATGGGGCCCACACAGGTGCTCCAGTGGATACTATAGGGGTGTCTCCATCTGTGAAGCTTGTACAAAACAGGTAAAGTATTCAAGCTTGACAAAGGACACTAAAAATTCTACATCTTGGAACTCTGCCAAAACAGACAATTGTACCCCACTTCCAAGCAATGTTTCATATTTATAGTTCTGCCATCAAATATCTGTGTGCTAAGTATACCATTTTTTTTTTACATATGGGGAGAAAAGACTCAGAGGACACCCCTCATTCGAGGAGACCAGAGACCCCCCACCTCTGGAAGAAGGGGAAATCCACCCAAGCAATGCAGAGCAGGAGGAGGAAGACGTGGTGGAAATTGGCACCACAACAGGTGAGTGTCTGCGACCACAGGCTCAGGTAAGAGATGGATCCCGGCATATTTATAATACATGTTTTTTTTTTGTTTCTATCTTTTTAGGTGATCGTGATGTTGTGGATCCAGATCCTTTCACCTCGGAAAGTGCACAGATCCTGATTGGGGAGATCATGGGGTGTAATAGGGACTTGGCAAACATCAAGAAAAACATCAATGATGTTCTTCAAAAAAATAAGAACATCATTGATGTTTTGGGAAGAGTTTAAAACCCCTCCAAATCCCTTTGTTTTATGGTGTGCTACAATTTTAACATTTTTTGTCAAATTGGAAAAAAGCCAAAGAGAAGAGGCACACAGTGTGTCAACATGTGCTATCTGCCATCACGGGAGATCAATGGAAGCATTTTGGGGATGCAACCCCTTCCTCAATAATAAAGTAGTTGTGAGGAAGGGGTTGCTCCCCCAAAACACGTCCCATGATCTCCCGTGATGGCAGCTAGCACATGTTGACATTCGGCTATTTGTGTGCATCTTCAAAATGTGGCTTTTCCGGGGGTGACTTCACCCCATCTGAACTCAATATCACAGTTTCTAAATACTCATGTCTGATATTGCCTTCAAGTTCTACCAAATGTGAACTTTGTAAGTTCAAGATTTGTGTCTTTCTTGTTGGTTTTAAACATGCCTGTTTTATCTTAAATGGACATTTCTACTTTTTCTAATGTGACCCCAAAAATTGTTATACAACAAACATGTTGGTTTGTTTTAAAAACCTTTTCTAAATGCACATGTGATTGTGCAGGTATTAAAAAGATTGTTAATCAAGAATGTGTGGATTTTTGTCTCAACGCTACAACACTTTTGGGGTGCTCTTATTGCTGCTTTCTGTGACAATGGGTGTTATTTCCTAAGGGCAAATCCACTTTGCACTACAAGTGCAGTTTCAACTGCACTTGTAGTGCAAAGTGTCTTTGCCTTTAGTAAATAACACCCAACAGTGCTTTGTAAAGTTACACAATCACGCCATTTTCAGGACTCACCACATTTCTGTCAAGGTCAACTAAAACAAACACAAGCAGTAAATGTCACCAAAGATTTGCTTATTTTTTTTTTTTTTTAATTTGAAAAAGGTTTTACACATTGTCGGACATATTGATAGCCCCCCTACCTGCAAAGAATTCAAGGTATCTTAGCCGGACATCACGGGCACTCAGGGGGGGCAAGCCAGTATGGCCACTTTCAAGAGCCGTCAGGGTTGGTTCATTTTGAATTATTGCCTCAGGCCCAACTGAGCCAGCATAGTTGACAGAATGTTGCCGTAAAAAGTTGTGTAGAACACAGCATGCCAGGATAATGTGATTCAGTTTGTACTCCGCCATATGTATGGGTGTAAGAAATAGGCGGAACCGGCTGGCCATGATTCCAAATGTGTTCCCTACCACTCTTCTGGCTCTGGCCATCCGGTAATTAAAAACCCCCTGGTCAGGGGTGTGGGTCCTCATTGGGAATGGCCGCATAAGATGGTCCCCCAGCGCAAAAGCTTCATACGCAACAAAGACGAATGGGAGTCCTTCCACATTGTCTTCTGGAGGTGGCAAGTCCAAGCTGCCATTCTGGAGACGCCTGTAGAACTCCGTGTGGGCAATGACTCCACCATCGGACATCCGGCCATTCTTCCCCATGTCCATATACAGGAACTCATAAGTAGCCGACACCACCGCCAACATCACAATACTATTGAACCCCTTATAATTATAATAGTACGACCCGGAGTTGGGTGGTGGGATGATGTGGATGTGTTTCACATCAATTGCCCCTCCACAGTTAGGAAAGTCCCACCTCTGGGCAAAGTGGGAGGCCACAGTCTGCCATTCCTGTGGCTTGGAAGGAAACTGTGGAGTCAAACAAAAAAAATTAGTCTTTTTGCAAATAAACATGGAAAGCAGATTAGACACAAACATTCTTGGCCAACATCAAGATAACATTTATTTATGGGTATTTTTAAAGACCAAAGTATAAGGTACACCGATCATATTCCCCCCCCCCCTCTCATGGGCCATTTCTAACATTATAGGGGGGGAACTCTTGGACAGGTAACCCTCTCCACTTCATTGAGAGATGAATGCCTAAATAATGAGTATTACTTTGGCCAGCCCCTCCTTAGTTACACTATTGGCAGCCCACTAGACAGGTAAGAAGTGTCATAATACAAAGATATAAACACACACTGTACACATTTGAGCACATTTGGACATTCTGCTATTATCTATCAAGATAATAATAGGATACAAAAACTTTAAACATTACCATTTTAAAGTATACAGGCAGGCCCTTGCACTACATGCTTTGGGGAATTCATCCATACATCTGACCACAAAAGAGATGGGTATAGTGTGTATGAGTTTGGCAAAGTCAGCAGATAGATGATTGAGGATAGATAGAGAATTGGTATCAGTTGACTTAGCAGTTGGGGGAAGGGAGGGTTCCAAATGATTTGGGGACCCCCCAAAAAAAGCCTCTGGCGCTCTGCCTGAAATTAAAGCACAAATCACATTTCAAAACATTTTAGGGGTGTTTAGGGTAAAGCACTACTATGGAGCTGATAAAATACATTGTTAAGTGACTACATGAGGTGAATATAGGGCCAGGAGACCATGCTGGGGAGGTAAGTAAAGGCAAATATGTATGAAGGACAACAAAAATACTTACAAAAATATCAAGCATGCATGAGGACAAAGGGGACATTCACAGCATATTACAATCATGGTAATTAGGGAATGAGGAAAGAAATACAATATATTATCAAACATTAAATACAATAAAATGTGATATTAAAGGATAAAAATGTTACCTTAATATACTCCTTCTGCAGGACCTGTATGTAGGATAATGATCCCCAGAGCCTGGGGGGAGATGCTTGTCGAGAACTTCAAGTCCTGCAGGCTTCTCCCTGTCGCCAAGTACCACAGGGTGGCGACGAGCCTCTGCTCCAGAGTGATGGCTTGCCTCATATAAGTATCCTGCCTGCTGATATAGGGGGTCAGCAAACCCAACAAACAGTGAAATACGGGGTCCGTCATCCGGAGAAAGTTCCTGAAATCATCAGGATTATTCTCACGGATCTCACGGAGCAAAAGCATATGACAGAACTGGTCACGCTAAAGCAACCAATTCTTGGTCCATGAACTCCTCCCCACCCTGTTCATGGACTGGACTTGTGTCAAGGTCAGGACCCCAACACCAAGCCCCCGCACAGCACGAACTCTACAAGGAGTACGTATACGCAACATGGCTAGAAAACGGTCGGCTGCTCAGAACGAAGTAACAGAACGCATTGAAGAACAGCAAGGCCTGTGAAGAGCGACCTGAAAAACAGTAACGAATGAACAAGAACAGAATGACAAGAGTCACGCGTCACTTACTGCACGCACTGAAGAGCAGATACAAACCCACAAGCACAAACTGAACAGCAGAAAACGATCTGAAAACCACGAGTCTGAAAAAGCGCAAATCGTCTCTCACCAAACTTTTACTAACACGAAATTAGCAAAAGGAGCCCAAAGGATGCCGCGCTTGGTTCTGAACTGGCGTTTTCTAGTCTCGTTGTACGTGGTCTTGGCGATCGGAAATTCCGAAAACTTTGTGCGACCGTGTGTATGCAAAACAAGTTTGAGCCAACATCCTTCGGAAAAAATCCATGGATTTTGTTGTCGGAATGTCCGATCGTGTGTACGGGGCATTACTGTTAGCAGATACGTGGAAACCATTCACGCTTTCCTCCCTCCCTCCAACAACCCAAGCTTCATTATTAGCATGGAGACATTTACTGTCTCAATCAAAGCATGACAGCTCAATATCCACGATCAGACTCCCAATCCAAACATTAGAAATGCTAATCCCTTACTGCTCAGTGAACATTTGGAAATAAAACGGTATAGAGTGGGAAGATTATCTTTTCGAAGAGGGATCCCCTAAACCACTTGTATCCCTACAGTCAAAACACAACATCCCTAGCTCAAGCAACTTTTTATACAGACGGGTCGCCTCCTTTCTAGCCAAAAATCCACCCCCATCAATTAAACTTAATTCAAGAGTGTGGCACTTCTACACAACCACCAATAATAACTGCAAAGGCATCTCACTTATCTACAATATGCTTCAATTTAAACAACAATTTATTAAGTCTCCTACCATATTGTCCTGAGAAAAAGACCTGAGCAAAGTCTTCGACTCTGAACAATGAACCACATCGTTTCGATACAATTACGCTGCTTCACATTGCATTAGTCATTGGGAACTCACTCAGAAAGTCCTAACGAGATGGTATACAACTCCCCATCTGCTAGCCAAAATGTTTCCCTCTCACTCCACACTTTGTTGGAGAGAGTGTGGCGTCCCTGGCACAATTCTTCACATATTTTGGCAATGCAAGAATTTGTCTAGTTTCTGAAGGAAAATCTTTAGTGTTTTAGCTGATATCACCGGAATACTACAAACCCCAGAGCCAGCGTTGGCAATCCTTCACCTAGGTATAGACAAATACCCTCTGACATCACGCATAGTGGTTGTCCACATTCTAATCACTGCAAAACTAGTTATAGCCAGACACTGGAGAAGTATTTATTCTCCTAACCCCTCAGAAGTTTTTGCAAGTCAACCTCAACTACCAGTATGAAAGACTTATAGCTATGAGAAAAACCTCTTGCACAACTTTTGACAACTATTGGAAATGTTGGAAAGAATGGTATAGGCGGTAATCCTTATAAGTGGTTACGTGTTCTCTCTTCGTTCCTAAATCCCCGCTTTTTCTTCTTTCTTTTTACTTTATTTATTTTCTCCTCCTCTCTTCTCTTGCCTTTCTTCTTTTTTTTTCTTACCTTTTCCAGTCCCCTCTCTCTTTCACCCCCTTGCCCCTCTTTCTTCCCTATATATCCTCTCTAAAATGGAGGTCCTTTAACTCAAAACTAAAAGAAAATCGCCCCTACCATACTCTGTTATGTACACCTTAGGTACTGTTGATTTATGCTGTTCAGTGTAAGTGCTGCCCAGTCTCTCCCAGCATAGTTTGATCCCAGTTGGGGTGCTGGAGGAGAAGGGGTAGGGCTTGGCAATATTCTTATACCTCCAGGTATAACTCATATAATTCATTCTGTTTGTCTTTCTCCACTATGTACATAACATAACATATCAATGATTGTTCAATGTACTTCATGTACAAAAAACTTGAATAAAAATTATTAAAAAAATAAAATAAATAAAATAACTGACATATCTGTCATGCACTTGATGGGCGGTTTGGGGGGTCAAGCCAGTACAGCCAGTATCCAGGCCTGTGAGTGTATCTTCAGCACTAAGTCCGGCCTCAGGCCCAACTGAGGTAAGATATGTCGATGAATGTCATCTCAAATAATTATGCAGAATGCAGCAAGCCACTATGACATAATTTATCTTGTATTCGGCAAGATTTATGGCCGAGAGGAACAAACGGAACCGACTGGCCGGAATCCCAAAGGCATTCTCCACAACTCTTCTTGCTCTGGCCAGCCAGTAATTAAATACCCTCCTCTCAGGGGTGAGGACCCTTTGGGGGAATGGCCTCAGCAAGTGCTCGCCAAGAGCAAACACTTCATCAGCAATACAAACTGAGGGGAGTCCATCCAGGTTCTGGTCATCAGGTGGCAAGCCCAGGCCACCAGTCTGGAGACGCTGTCTGTGCAAAGACTCCTCCGTCCGACATCCGGCCGTTCTTCCCCACGTCCACGAATAGAAACTCCAATTGTGCCAAGACCACCGCCATCAAAACTACACTATGAAACCCCTTATAGTTATAGTAGTAAGACCCAGAATGGGGTGGTGGCACAATGCGGACATGCTTCCCATCAATAGCCCGACACAGTTGGGATAGTCCCAACGTTCAGCGAACTGGGAGGCCACAGTCTGCCATTCTTGTGTGTTTGAAGGAAACTGTGGAGTCAAACAAGAAAAAAAAATATAAGTACTTTTAAACATAACTTAGCGAACAGATTGCAGAAAAACATTCTTGAACAACAGCAGTCGAACATTTTAAATATGGGTTATTTTTGAAAAAAACAAAAAAAACAAAAGGCCCACTTATAAGATCACTCACCCCCTCTGATGGACCATTGATCTATTTGTATGTGGGGGGAGGGGTTCTAATTTGGGACAAGAACACACCTGACAGTTGGAAACATTTGAGGGGGTGGGGGAGGGGTTCTAATTTGGGACAAGAACACACCTGACAGCTGGAAACATTTGAGGGGGTGGGGGAGGGGTTCTAATTTGGGACAAGAACACACCTGACAGTTGGAAACATTTGAGGGGTGGGGGAGGGGTTCTAATTTGGGACAAGAACACACCTGACAGTTGGAAACATTTGAGGGGGTGGGGGAGGGGTTAACAGTACAATGGAGCTGACAATATACATTGTTCTAGGGACTATAGGCTAGAGGTATAAATAGACCCAGGATTGCATGGTGGGGAGGTTCTTGAAGGTAAATATGCATGTAGGCCAAAAATGATTAATTTAAAAATACAGGCATGCATGAAGATAAAGGGGACATTCACAGCATATTCCAAGCATGCTAATTAGGTAACGAGGACATTTAGACAATACATTAGCAAACATTAAATACATATCATGTAATGTTAAAGGATAAAACTTACCTTCATATAGTCCTTCTGCAGGACCTAAATTATAGCAGAACAGGTCTCTGGGATTATGATCCCCAGAGCCTGGGGGGAGATGCCTGTCGAGAACTTCAAGTCCTGAAGACTTCTCCCAGTCACCAAGTAACATAAAGTGGCAACTAGCCTCTGCTCCGGAGTGATGGCTTGCCTCATGCAGGTATCCTGCCTGCAGATATAAGGGATCAGCATAGCCAGCAGACGTTCAAAAAAGGGGTCCGTCATCCTGAGGTAATTCCTGAAATCCTCAGGATTATTCTCACGGATCTCACGGAGCAAAGGCATGTGCGAGAATTGGTCATGCTGGCGCAACCAATTCTTCGTCCATGAACTCCTCCTCGCCCTGTTCATGGACTGGACTTGGGTCAAAGTAGTAACCCCAACACCAAGTCCCCACGCAGCATGAACTTTAGAACGAGTACGTCCACGCAACATACTTAGAACAAACGCACTGAAGAACAGCAAGGCCTATGAAGAGTGACCTGAAGATCAGGAACGAGTGGACCAGAACGGCCTGCTAGGCAGGTTACAAACTGACCAACACGCACTGAAAAGCAGATAAAAACCTCACAAGCACAAACTAAATCGCAGAAAATGATTGAAATAAGCTGAAGTGTGAAAAGCGCAAATCGTCTCTAACCAAACTTCTACTAACACGAGATAAACACGAGATTAGCAGAAGGAGCCCAAAGGGTGGCGTAGGTTCCTGGAGAACTGGGCTGACTTCTCAGTCGGTTACCGGCTCTTTAGTAAGGACGGGCTGCACCTTATTGGAGATGGTACAGCCTTATTGGAAAGAAAGATGGCCACGAATTTGGAAGGGCTTTTAAACTGGGTATTGGGGGGGTCAGAGGAAGCAATACCCGGCAGGGAGCAAAGAACAGAGGGTAATAGTGGAGTCAGCAGGGATAATACAGCTGTAACTTCTAATCCTGGGGTGAATGCAAGGACAATTTGGAAACAAAACCCAAGGAAAACTAAGGGGAAGTTAATATGCACCCATACAATCGCTGAGAGGAGTATACACAAATGCTAGGAGCCTAGCTAACAAAATGGAGGAACTGGAGCTGCTGTTACATGATCAGGACTTAGACTTTGTGAGAATAACTGAAACTTGGTTTGACAGCTTACACGATTGGCTGGCAAATATCCAGGGGTATTCCTTGTATTGGAAAGACAGGGGAGTTAGAAGAGGGGAAGGGGTGTGTCTATATGTAACAAATGATGCAAGGGTGGTAGAGAGGAGCGACATTGTGAATGGGAAGGGGGGAAGGTGGAATCAGTATGGGTAGAAGAGAAGAAGTGGTAAATTAATAGTCAGGGTATGTTATAGGCCACCCAACCTAAAGGAAGAGGAGGAACGGGACCTACTATCACAGTTAAAAAGGCAGTGAGACAGAGAAATGTCATCATAATGGGGGACTTTTATTATCCTGATATTGACTGGGCAGAAGGGACAGCTCACTCATTAAAGACCAATCATTTCATGAATGTCCTACTGGACAACTTCATGTCCCAATTGGTGGATTCCCCAACTAGAAAGAATGCCCTGCTAGATTTATTAATTACGAACGATCCAAGTTTGATCTCAGATGTGGAAATATGGGACAACTTGGGATCTAGCAATCATAGGATGATCACAATTAACGTAAAACATAGTAAAAGTAGGCACGAGGGTAGCACAAAAACACTAAATTTCAAACGAGCCAATTTTTCTGATCTACGGTCATTACTACATGACATCAATTGGGACCAAATCATAGATACATTGAACATGAAAGAAAAATTGGAATGCTTTAGGAACATATTAAACAAAGGTATAACACAGTGCACTTCAATGGGCAATAAATATAGAAGAGCAAAGGTTAAACCTGGGGGACTAAACCGTAATGTAAAAAGACTCATTAAAGAGAAAAAAATGGCCTTTAAACAATATAAAAGGGATGAGTCACCGTCAGCATTCCAACACTACAAGGAATGCAATAAGAAGTGTAAGAATGCAATCAGGGCGGCCAAAAAAGATTACGAGAGATACATAGTGGAGGAGAGCAAAAACAAGAGTAAAAACAATCCTAAGAAATTTTTTACATACATTAACAGTAAAAAGGCAAGATCAGAGCACATTGCCCACATAAAAGACGAGGATGAGAGGATGGTTATGGATGACACAGAGAAGGCAACTGTACTAAATGCCTTCTCCTCAGTTTTTATGCAGGAAAAGGAGGGGGATACCGACCGTGACAGTACTGTTAGGGCATACCCTCGTGGCTAACAGAGGCTGGAGTGAAGGAAAGACTTAATAAACTTAATACAAATAAATCACCAGCATACTGACAGGATTTGTACCAGCTGATTGGAGAAAAACCAATGTTGAAGCAATATTCAAAAAAGGACAAAGACAAATCCCTGGAAACTACAGGCCGTCAGCCTAACATCAATTGATGAATTATTGAAGGGAATGATAAAGGGACTATATCCAAGAATTTACTGAAGAAAAAAAATCATAAGTAGTTATCAGCATGGGTTTATGAAAGGTCATTCTTGCCAGACCAATCTGTTAACATTCTATGAGGAGGAGAGCTGCCATCTAGGCCAGTGGATTTAGTGTACCTAGATTTTGCAAAGGCATTCTATACAGTCCCCCATAAGCGTTTAATCTACAAGCTGAGGTCCACAGGCATGGACCATAAGGTTTGTTCTTGGATAAAAAAACTGGTTACAGGTAAGTGTGCTAAGAGTAGTGATAAATAATGTGTACTCACACTGGTCTGGAGTGGTAAGTGAGGTGCCCAGGGTTCTTGGCAGGGCCACCTTTAAGGCAGGGCAAAAGGGGCAGCTGCCCTGGGCCCTGTCATTGGTGTGGGGCCCAAAGCAGCTGCCTCATATTTGCCAACTATGCCAGTTTAAATTCCCTTGTCCCTTGAAGTTTTAGTCCCGTGCTGTGTCCTGATATCTCAGTGTCAAGTGCTGCTACTAATGCTGCCCAGCTCCACCCTATTGTTTTGTAGAAATGACTCACCTGCAGACCCTGTGTTTACATATAAATAACTGGCAATGATATGTAAATAGTGGTGCCATTCATATGTAAATAGCTGAATCAGGCGGCATAGATATGTAAATAATAGTGGCATTCATATGTATATCATGCAGTGAGATGATGTGCTTTCACCTCTAGCAACCAATCGGTGAGCAGTATTACTGTACAGTAATCTCTAGCAACCAGTCAACAAGCAGAAATCATGTGCTGTAACATCTAGCAACTAATCAGTGAGCCGTAACGTGTGCTGTAACCTCTAGGAACCTGTCAGTAAGCGGTAATGATACACTGTAAGCACTGTAAGTAGTAAGTAGGGCAATAATTTCACATCAGGATATAGAAATTTTACAGAAAGACCTGAACAAAAATAATGAAGTAGGCAAAAACATGGCAAATGAGGTTTAATTTAATGTGGAAAAATGTAAGGTAATGCACTTGGGGCAAAAAACATACACGCAAACTACCCACTAGGGGGAGAACCGCTGGGGGAATCAAGGATGGAGAAAAATCTGGGGGTCCTAGTAGATGACAGATTGAGCAATAGCATGCAATGTCAAGCTGCAGCTACCAAAGCTGGCAGAATATTAGCATGCATAAAAAAAGGGATATGCTCCAGGGATAAAACTATAATCCTACCACTTTATAAAACTCTGGTTAGGCCACATCTGGAGTATTCTGTCCAGTTCTGGTCACCAGTCCTCAGAAGGGATGTGCTGGAACTGGAGAGAGTCCAAAGAACAAAACTAATAAGGGGATTTGAGGACCTCAATTATGTGGAACGACTGCAAACACTAAATTTATTCTTGCTGGAGAAATGACACTTGAGAGGGGATGTGATAGCGATTTACAAATACCTTAATGGCAATGTCAGGATAGTAAAAAAAAATATTCAGTCTTAAGGAGTGTATAAGGACACGGGCCACACAATGAGATTGGAGGAGAAGTGGTTTAACCTTAACCACTTTACCACTGGGCACTTAAACCCCCTTCCTAACCAGACCAATTTTCAGCTTTCGGTGCTCTCACATTTTGAATAACAATTACTCAATCATACAACACTGTACCCATATGAAATGTTTGTTCTTTTTTTTACACAAATAGAGCTTCCTTTTGGTGGTATTTAATCACTGTTGGGTTTATAAAAGAAAAAAGACTGAAAATTCTGTAAAAAAAAAAAAATTTTCTTTGTTTCTGTTATAAAATTTAGCAAATTAGTATTTTTCTTCATAAATTTTGGCCAAAATTTATACTGCTACATATCTTTGGTAAAAAAAAGTACAAATTGGTGTATATTATTTGGTCTTTGTGAAAGTTATAGAGTCCATAAGCTATGGTGCCAATATCTGAAAACTGATCACACCTGAAGTACTGACGACCTAATCTAATTTCTTGAGTTTCTTCTTTTTGGAAAGAATACATTCCAAAGTATTTAGAAAGATGCATGGTGAGTTTTTTGAAGTTGTCATTTTTTCCCCAAAATTCTTTGCAAAAGATTTTTTTTTCTTTTTTTTTTTCACAAAATTGTCATATTAGCAGGTTATTTCTCACACACAGCATATGCATACCACAAATTACACCCCAAATAACATTCTGCTATTACTCCCGAGTATGACGATACCACCTGTGTGAGACTTTTACACAGCGTGGCCACATACAGAGGTCCAACATGCAGGGAGCACCTTCAGGCGTTCTGGAGCACCCAGGCCAATTCTGACATTTCTCTCCTACATGTAAAAATCATCATTTATTTGCTAGAAAATTACATAGAACCAGAAAACATATTTTTTTTAGCAAAGACCCTAGAGAATACAATGGCGGTCATTGCAACTTTTTATCTCGCATGGTATTTGCGCAGCAATTTTTTAAACGCTTTTTTTGGGAAAAAAAAAGTTTTGTCCTTTAAAAAAAAACAAAACAGTAAAGTTAGCCCAATGTTTTTGCATAATGTGAAGGATAAAGTTACGATGAGTAAATAGATACCTAACATGTCACCCTTCAAAATTGCACACACTCGTGGAATGGCACCAAACTTCGCTACTTAAAAATCCCCATAGGCGACGCTATAAAATTTTTTACTGGTTACATGTTTTGAGTTACAAAGGGGGTCTAGGGCCAAAATTATTGCTCTCGCTCTAACATTCACAGCGATACCTCACATGTGTGGTTTGAACACCGTTTTCATATGTGGGCAGGATTTATGTATGCGTTCGCTTCTGGATGCGAGTACACAGGGACAAGGGCGCTTTAAAATTTATTTTTTTTTTTCATTGTTCACTTTACTTTATTTATTTTAGTTTGACACTTTTTTCCAAAAAATACATTTTTTGATCACTTTTATTCCCATTACAAGGAATGTAAACATCCCTTGTAATAGGAATATGGCATGGCAGGTCCTCTTTACAGTTAGATATGGGGTCAATAAGACCCCACATCTCACCTCTAGGCTGGGAAGCCTGAAATTGAAAAAAAAAAAAGTCGGTAGAAGCACCGGAGGGCGGTGGGAGGGGGGATGTCCCCTCTCTCCTTCCGTAAGAAAAATCCAGCAGCGGAACAGCCCATATGATCATTCTTATGGTGTAGAGAATTGCCGGCTGAAAAAGCTGATATCTGAATGATGCCTATAGCTGCAGGCATCATTCAGATATCCCCACACAAAGTCAAGGACGTCATATGACGGCGGGCGGGAAGTGGTTAAAACGCATTTTCTTTTTAACACAAAGTTGTCCATTTATACAAGATTTCTAACACATAACATGTACAAACCAAAAATGACACCCCAAAATAGATTCTCCTACTCCTCCCGAGTACGGTGATACCACATGCATGAGGCTTCCACAGCCTGGCCATATACAGAGGCCGAGTAAAGCCGAGTATGGCTGAACATGGTAGAGTATGGCCGAGCATGGCCGAATATGGCTGAGCATGGCTGAGCATGGCTGGGTGGCTGAGTATGGCAAGGTATTGCAGGGTATCGCCGAGTATGACTGGGTATGGCTGGGTATGGCAGAGTATGGCTGGGTATCACTGAGTATTGCAGAGTATGGCTGGGTATCACTGAGTATTGCAGAGTATGGCTGGGTATTGCTGGGTATTGCAGAGAATGGCTGGGTATTGCAGAGTATGGCAGGGTATTACAGAGTATGGCAGGGTATTGCAGAGTATGCCAGGGTATTGCAGGGTATTGCAGAGTATGGCAGGGTATTGCAAAGTATTGCAGGGTATGGCAGGGTATTGCAGGGTATTGCAGGGTATTGCGGGGTAATGCAGAATATTGCAGAGTATTGCAGGGTAGTGCAGAGTATTGCGGGGTACTGCAGAGTATTGCAGGGTATTGCAGAATATTGCAGAGTATTGCGGGGTTTTGCAGAATATTGCAGAGTATTGCAGGGTATTGCAGAGTATTGCGGGGTACTGCAGAGTATTGCAGGGTATTGCAGAATATTGCAGAGTATTGCGGGGTATTGCAGAATTGCAGGGTATTGCAGGGTATTGCAGAGTATTGCAAAGTATTGCAGGGTATTGCAGAGTATTGTAGGATATTGCAGGGTATTGCAAAGTACTGCAGGGTATTGCAGGGTATTGCTGGGTATTGCAGTGTATTGCAGAGTATTGCAGGGTATTGGAGGGTATTGCAGAGTATTGCAGGGTATTGCAGGGTATTACAGCGTATGGAGGGATGGCTGAGCATGGATGGATGGATGGCTGATGTGACTGCAATTGTCAAAGAGCAGCACTGGGGGCACTACAGATCCAGCCAACAGCGCTACTGCCATCCGATCCCTCCCCCTCTCCTCTCACACTGTACCGATTGGTACACAGAGGGGAGAGAGGGACCGGTGTCAGGACGTCGGTTTGTTTATAAGTGATTGCTCCGTCATTTGACGGAGCGATCATGTGGTAAACGCCCACTATCAGCGGCCATTTACCGTAATGCGCTGGGTTCTCTGGACCCGGCGGTCACAGATGTTCTCAGGTGCATTCCCCAGGGGGCGCACTAGAGCGGGATTCTGGGAGGACGTCACTGTATGCCCTCCCATAGTTATGCAACCGCCCTGTAGCCATCATTCGGCTATGGGCCGGTTGTTAGGTGGTTAAACTGCGCAGGGGTTTTTTTACTGTCAGGGCAATAAGGATGTGGAACTCTCTTCCACAATTGGGGGTGGCTGCGGAGAATATGGATATTTTTAAGAGACTTTTGGATGTGCATCTTAAAGAACACAACATACAGGGATATGAAAAATTATAAACACTGACACACATTCTCCTACACAGGTTGAACTGGATGGACTATTGTCTTCATTCAACCTTATCTACTATGAAACTGTTAACATTTTTATGGGATTTTTATTAAAGAACATTTTCACTGCTCCTGTGTCCTATTTATTTTGCTATTTTTTTTTGGAAATAAGTAATAATGGTTACTAATGTTTGTATTTCCCTGGGTGGATGGATATTTGGTGGCCCATTTGTCCTAAAGGGGGCTACCACCTCTGCTGGAAGTCTGTTAACCCTCAACTATTTTTTTGGTAAAATAAAACTTTCTAAAGCAGTTCATAGATGGATCAAAATGTGTCTGTATCAGCATGGACTGTCAGACAAAAATTCTGGACATTTTTCATTTAATCAGTGCATGCAGCCAATCAGCTGCCATGCTGATCAGTGTATTCTGACAGCAGAGGAGTCTTGCTGTCAGAAGGCAACAGCGCAGCAGGGAGGATTCCTTCATCCTCCTTGAATGTGTGGATAGAGAAATCTATTAATTTTATTTATTTTTGATAAAAAAAGACCCATCTATGGCCAGCTTCAGGTTATTTTTGGCATTTCTTCCTGCTAATTTTAGTCATGCCCCCTGTGTTTTTGATCTTCATATTGACTTCATATTGAAAATACTGGCTTCCTGAACCTTATTCACACCCCTTATGTATTTAAAAGACTCAGTCATGTCCCCACTTTTTCCTCAAGACTGTACATAATAAAGTGTATGCTTTCTCTTCTGATATGTTTTATACCCCAGACCTTTTACCATTTTTCTTTTCATTGTTTTTTATTAGATTTTGAAAAAGGAAGTACAAACAGTGCCCCAAAAGGGAGCAAAATGATATGATATATGTCCTGAGGGTTCAAAGACATCATACAGTATATCAAACATCAAACATGTCCATTACCACCATAGATGACGTAATGTTGAAAGAAAATAGAAATAGACAGCACATATTGCATAAAGACATTCCTGAGGTAACGTTACACTCAGTAATTTGGAACTGAAAACCCTAAAGGTGGAACAACAGAGTGGGGTGAAAAAATAATGGACAAACAGGAGTATAAAATATACACTTATGCACCATATTGACATAAATGAAATCATCATTGAAAATATCTATACCATATCGTTTAGGGTTTCCAAGCTTGTCTCTGTTTAAAGTAAGTACACCTATCAACCGCTAGTAATGTTTCATAAATAAAATGATCTTGAACCTGTTTAATGACATCTAACACTGACAGGGTAGTAGATTTTTTCCAAAGCTTGGTAATGTTCAGTCTAGCATCTAACAGAGTGTGAATTACTATTTTATGGTAATAACGAGATAGGGATTCAATACTCAAGTTTAACAGTGCCAAGTCAGGCGAGGGAGTGATTGGTTTGAGTACAATTTGTTTAATCAAAGAAAACAGTTCTAGACAATAAGTGGCCAACATTTTAATAAGCGTCAATTCCATAAAATCTTGATTAGCCATTTGCTCTGCAATTCCTCCAACAATCAGGGAATGCATGGTCATAGAATTTGGCAATATAAGTGGGGTAAAGTATGGGTTTTGTGCTCATTCCCATAGTGAGTTGCAACATGTAGCCCTGTAGGTAGAAGGAAGGGCTGTACTCCATTGGTGAGAGGAGTACTTGTGATCTAAATCTAGTTCCCATTGATGGAAAGGATGGGGACGGGGACATTTTTTTTTTCTTGGAGGATGTTAGAGAATATTTAAATACCTTTACTACCCTTAGATTTAGGTGGATATAATAGCAAGGCTTGCTGGGGTATGGTTTTATGGAGATAAGAGTTGTGCTAGAGACAGTGGGCAATTTGAAAGTATTGGTAGTTGGTTCCTG
Source organism: Aquarana catesbeiana (assembly GCF_042186555.1). Taxonomy (NCBI): domain Eukaryota; kingdom Metazoa; phylum Chordata; class Amphibia; order Anura; family Ranidae; genus Aquarana; species Aquarana catesbeiana. The sequence goes on from NC_133329.1 coordinate 177,742,259, forward strand.
GAGGTAGACCCAGCTCTGATCTCAATTGTGAGAATGTTTTAATCTGTCCTTGTAGGAACAGGTTATCTAGGAATAGAAAGGCCTGTTTGGGCCATAGGTGTAGGTTTAGGTTGGGAATTAGTAGCTGCAAGGTAGAGAATGGCAGCTTAATGCCAGATATGAGTGGGGACAAGGCCAGATATGAGTGGGGACAAGGGGCAGCCCTGGCGTGTTCCATTTGTTATCTGGAATGAAGTAGATAGCATTTCTGCAATATAAACGTGAGTTGATGGGCTAGAATATAAGGTCATAATGGCTGAGAAGATTCTGTCAGAGAATCCAAATTTAATAAGCGCCGCTCTTAGGTTATTCCAATGGACTCTATCGAACGCCTTCTCTGCATCTAGGGAAAGAAGCAGAGAAGGCTTTCTAGTACTGTGTGCTAGATGGATTATGTTAATTAACTTAGATGGAGATTGGTATGTAATTTTGCTATACTTTATTAATGCATGCTCATATATGTAATATCCCTACCCCATTCGTTTGGTACTTACACTGCTGGCAACATTCTAATATTTTAATTATTGCTATGCAACGTAATACAGACAAAGTGCCACTCTTCACCTAAGCTCCACCCCTCAGTTGGAACATCCCTATAGTGGGTGGGGGACCCAGGCTCTCAAGGGATGTGTCCAATTAATTTATATGTATATATTAAGCTGAAGGAGCCACTACTGCTAGTCTCTAAGGAAGAAGTTATCCCTTTGAAACACATCAGCCAGCAGCGGCCCTGATGTCTTCTCCTTTGCCATCTGGAGACTGTCGGTTCAGGACTGATTGCCACGAAAGGGTGGCTTATATATGCAATATTTCTCCACATATTTGCGAGTAGTTTTAACTTTATTTTTATTAATTAATCCACCTGGGATAATGCACAAGGCTGGTGCACCCTCTTTTCTTTACTTTTTCTAAACCAAAGTATTGGTCCAGGCAACAGGCACATGGTCCATAAAAATTCCTGGGTGCAGGCAGAGATATTGTCAACACAGCAAAAGTATTGGTCTAGGCAGCAGGCAGGACCATCAAGCTTAGGGCCTCGGTCAGAAAAAATGGGGACAGGGGTAAAGGCTTCTCCCACCCAAATCCCTTTGAAGCCTCCAGACCCTGTTCTGGGGATTGCAAAACCCCTCACATATGTGAGACCTCTGTGTTATTTTGCATCCCACTACTACAATAGCAGGGCAAAAGATAAGTCCAAGTGGCAGGCAAAATACATGGTCAATTAACAGATTGAGGTCAGTGCAGGTAAAAGGCAGAAACAGATGTTAGGCAGAGGCATAGTCGATAAACAGTCCATGGTCAGTTCACTTGAAAGGCAGAAAAGTGGTGGATAAACAATGCAGATGGCAGGCAGAGGCATAGTCGATAAACGGCCAGGATCAGTTCAGATGAAAGGCAGTGATATGGTTGGTTGAGGCAGCAGGGAAATAATCACCACAGAAATTTAAAACAGGGAAATGGCAATCTGTTACAAAATATGGGCTAATAGTTTAAGGAAGTGTGATAACATCTGAAGCATTCTCCGATACATAGGCCAGGTTGGGAGGGACATTGGGGACATTGAAAACTGGTGTCTTTCCTAACTCCTCTTTTGCTGCACGCCCAAAATTTTTTTGGTATCTTCTTCTGGTTTCTGATGGTGGAATATTATATATTATAAATGACCAAACGGAAAAAGTAAATTGTGATTTTTTTATACCAGAAGAGGGACTTTTGTGTTGATAGATAGGGCTGCAGAATTTGATTGTTTAAATCCACCCCCCCATGAACTTATTGTACTCATGGATACACCCAGGTTTTTGAACGGGACCACCTCATCTGTGAAGTTCCACCAATGGAACCATCGTGGTTGTTGGACATAACGTACACATCTTTCCTATCCCTCCACTTCACGGCCAACACTTCCTTGTTCCTCAGCGCTGCAGATTCCCCCTTCATAGCCTTGTGGTGACTAGACGATGTGGGAAGCCCTTCCTATTTTTTCTTGCTGTACCGCAGGCCAACATTTTCTCAAGGTACAGGTGGTGAAAAAGGGGCAAACTCGTATAAAAATTGTTCATGTAAATGCGATACCCTTTTGGAACAGTGGGAATGCTAGGTCCCAGACAATATTTCCGCTTATTCCCATATATGTTGGGCACTCAGGGGGCTGGCACTGGGAGTCTCTGCATTTGTACACGTGGAAGGAATGCACATATCCATTGGTGCTTTCACAGAGCGTGTTGAGCTTCAATCCGTACCTGGCCCTCTTACTGGGAAAGTACTGCCTCTGAAATGGACCAGGGATTCGTCCACAGAGATATTTGGTCAGGGACATAAAGATCAGCAAACTTCTTAGGAAAAAATCAAATAGGGGTGAATTTTATATAATTTATAAAAGTTGGGATAATCTCAGGGAGGGTACTGTGAGTTATTGCTGAAATGCAGGAAGCGCGTGAGCATGTCATAGCAGGACCTGGACATGACAGCTGAAAAAATTGGCATGTGGTGGATGGGGTTGGTAGACCAATAAGCATGCAATTTGTTTTTTTGTAAGCCCCATGTTGATTGTAACTCCTCCACTGTTAGGCGTCTCCATTTGAAAGGACGGGCATAGCATGAGTTGGGGTTGTTATCTATTTATTGTTGGGCAAAAAGATTTGTTTGGTCCACAATGCTTTGAAGTAACTCATCAGGGAAAAATACATTTAAAAAAAAATCTATCTCAGAAATTTTTTTGGTGTTGGCCTGCACACCTGGCTGTTCTGTGAAAGGGGGGTTGTAGCTGACCCTGAGCTAGAAGGCAGCCACAATGCTAAGGCTTCTGGAAGATGGGTTTGGTCCCCAATTCTTTGCGTCTGGCATGAAATTCCATTGCTTGTACTGGGCCTTTCCTCCTGTTAGCCGTTAGCGTTTGCCGACTGGCGCTGATGGTGGCCGCCTGGTCTTCAGAGCATCTTTTTTTAGGATGGACTGCTTCCTCCTCCGATTTGGTCGCCGATGTACTGCCTTCGACTGGCTCGAATTCCAAACTGGATTAGGAACTTGAATAGGACAGTGAGAGATCCCCGCTGCTCTCATCCGTCAGGTTTAGGACTTTATATGCCTCTTAAGTAGTAAAAACTTTTTTGGACATGGTGGCTGTATGACGAGTGAGACTGCTGGACTGCAGGACAGGTACTGCAGGACAGGTACTGCTTGGCTGCATGACAGGTACTGCTGGGATGCATGACAGGTACTGCTGGGATGCACGACAGGTAGTGATGGGCTGCACAACAGGTAGTGATGGGCTGCACGACAGGTACTGCTGGGCTGCACATCAAGTACTAATGGGATGCATGACAGGCACTGCTGGGCTGTCATCATTTCCCTATACGCTGGTAGGGAAGTGGTTAAAGTGCATCCATGTACACATTTCCCCATCTTTATTACATTTTGTTAATAAGCTGACCCCCTCTACATGTTGTGGAGGCCAACAAGGAGAGGCAGACGTTCCTATTGCACTGTGAGGGGGCCAGCAGCCCATGTAATCCTGCCACAGCATGCAGAGGAGTTGGCAGACTGGCTTACTAAACCATGCTCATCCTCCTCATCAACCAGCACCCAATCAGAGACTAATGCACAGTTCACCGCAGCTACCAGAGTGGCTTATTTTGCCTCCTTGCCTCCTTGTCCACAAGAAGTTCAATAGCCAGTGTGGCTCTTCTGCTTGGTTCTGAGCATGCGTGGCACTTTGTACGTTGGAATAGTCTACACACGATCGGAATTTATGCAAAAGGATTTTGTTGTTGGAAAATTTTAGACCCAGCTCTCAAACTTTTTGTATCGGAAATTCCGATGGAAAAAGTCTGATGGAGCCTATACACGGTCGGAATTTCCAACAACAAGCTCCGATCGTGTGTACAGGGCATTAGTAAAGTAAAGAACCCTCTAGGTAGTTTAAGGTTAAACCTCTTTTCTTCTAATTTTAATGCGTGGACACAAGTCTTGTTAAACTCCCTTCCTCAAAAAAGTTTTATCCCTATTGTGGGGTCACCAGTAGGGATGAGCCGAACACCCCCCTGTTCGGTTCGCACCAGAACATGCGAACAAGATAAAAGTACGTTCAAACGCACGAACACCGTTAAAGTCTATGGGACATGAACATGAATAATCAAAAGTGCTAATTTTAAAGGCTTATATGCAAGTTATTGTCATAAAAAGTGTTTGGGGACCTGGGTCCTGCCCCAGGGGACATGGATCAATGCAAAAAAAAGTTTTAAAAACGGCCATTTTTTCAGGAGGAGTGATTTTAATAATGCTTAAAGTCAAACAATAAAAGTGTAATATCCCTTTAAATTTTGTAGCTGGGGGGTGTCTATAGTATGCCTGTAAAGGGGCGCATGTTTCCCATGTTTAGAACAGTCTGACAGCAAAATGACATTTCGAAGGAAAAAACCCATTTAAACCTACTCGCGGCTATTGCATTGCTGACAATACACATAGAAGTTCATTGATAAAAACAGCATGGGAATTCCCCACAGGGGAACCCCGAACCATAATTAAAAAAAAAAAAAAATGACGTGGGAGTCCCCCTAAATTCCATACCAGGCCCTTCAGGTCTGGTATGGATATTAAGGGGAACCTCGGCCAAAATAAAAAAAAAAATTACGTGGAGTTCCCCCTAAATTCTATACCAGACCCTTATCTGAGCTCCCGCTCTTCTCTTCGTTTTCTTCTCTTCTTCCTTCTTCTCTTCTTCTCTTCTTCTCTTCTTCATTTTCTTCTCCGGGCCACATCATGTGGAATGCCACAGGGAAGTCCCGTCATGTCCTGTGCGTCAGAGGGGGGCGGGGTCACCGGGTGGCCCGCCCCCTGTTATTTAAGAACCGTCAGATGAGGAGACGCCGTCACACAGCGGGAGCCTCCCTCGATGCCAGCATGGATGTGGAGCGGCCCAGAGAAGAAAATGAAGAAGAGAAGAAGAGAAGAAGGAAGAAGAGAAGAAAACGAAGAGAAGAGCGGGAGCCTCCCCCCATGCCATGGGTGCGGAGCAGCCCGAGGAGAAGAAGATAGAAGACGCCGCGGAGGAGATGCTGGACGAGAACGCCGGAGGAAGAACCAGAAGAACCAGAAGAAGAAGAAGATGAAGGAAGATAGAAGAAAGAAGAAGCATTTAAATAAAGGAATTGTCAAAAACTGTCTCTTGTCATTTTTAACATTTTTGACAGTTTTTTAGTGAAATGGTAGGGGTAAGTACCCCCTTACCATTTCACACAGGGGGGGCCGGGATCTGGGGGTCCCCTTGTTAAAGGGGGCTTCCAGATTCCGATAAGCCCCCCGCCCGCAGACCCCCACAACCACTGGCCAGGGTTGTGGGGATGAGGCCCTTGTCCTCATCAACATAGGGACAAGGTGTTTTGGGGGGCTACCCCAAAGCACCCTCCCAATGTTGAGGGCATGTGGCCTGGTACGGTTCAGGAGGGGGGGCCACACTCTCGTCCCCCCCTCTTTTCCTGCGGCCTGCCAGGTTGCGTGCTCGGATAAGGGTCTGGTATGGAATTTAGGGGGAACTCCACGTCATTTTTTTTTTTAATTTTGGCCGGGGTTCCCCTTAATATCCATACCAGACCTGAAGGGCCTGGTATGGAATTTAGGGGGACTCCCACGTCATTTTTTTTTAAATTTTGGTTCGGGGTTCCCCTGTGAGGAATTCCCATGCCGTTTTTATCAATGAACTTCTATGTGTATTGTCGGCAATGCAATAGCCGCGAGTAGGTTTAAATGGGTTTTTTCCTTCTAAATGTCATTTTGCTGTCAGACTGTTCTAAACACGGGAAACATGCACCGCTTTGCAGGCATACTATAGACACCCCCCAGCTACGAAATTTAAAGGAATATTACACTTTTATTGTTTGACTTTAAGCATTATTAAAATCACTGCTCCTGAAAAAACAGCCGTTTTTAAAACTTTTTTGCATTGATCCATGTCCCCTGGGGCAGGACCCGGGTCCCCAAACACTTTTTATGACAATAACTTGCATATAAGCCTTTAAAATGAGCACTTTTTGATTTCTCCCTTAGACTTTTAAAGGGTGTTCCGCGGCATTCGAATTTGCCGCAAACATGAGTTCGACTCGAACTCGAAGCTCATCCCTAGTCACCAGTGCGGTATTTGTAAATTGAAATCATATCCCCTCTCAAGCGTCTCTTCTCCAGAGAGAATAAGTTCAGTGCTTGCAACCTTTCCTCATAACTAATATCCTCCAGACCCTTTATTAGCTTTGTTGCCCTTCTTTGTACTCACTCCATTTCCAGTACATCCTTTCTGAGGACTGGTGCCCAGAACTGGACAGCATACTCTAGGTGCAGCCTGACCAGAGTCTTGTAGAGTGGGAGAATTATCGTTTTATCTCTGGAATTAATCCCCTTTTTAGTGCATGCCAACATTCTGTTTGCTTTGTTAGCAGCAGCTTGGCATTGCATGTTTTTGCTGAGCCTATCATCTACTAGGACCCCCAGGTCCTTTTCCATCCTAGATTCCCCCAAAGGTTTCCCCCCAGTGTATAGATTGCATTCAGGTTTTTGCCACCCAAATGCATTATTTTACATTTTTCTACATTCAACCTCATTTGCAATGTAGTTACCCACCCCATTAATTTGTTCAGACCTTCTTGCAAGGTCTCCACATCCTGTGGAGAAGTTATTGCCCTGCTTAGCTTAATATCCGCAAATACAGAGATTGAACTGTTTACCCCATCCTCCAGGTTTATGAACAAATTAAATAGGATTGGTCCCAGCACAGAACACTGGGGGACCCGACTACCCACCCCTGACCATTCCGAGTACTCCCCATTTATCATCACCCTCTGAACTCGCCCCTGAAGCCAGTTTTCAATCCATGTACTAGCCCATGCCAATGGACCTTATTTTGTACAGTAAATATTTATGGGGAACTTTGTCAAATGCTTTTGAAAAATCCAGATACACCACGTCTACGGGCCTTCCTTTTTCTAGATGACAACTCACCTCCTCATAGAATGTTAACAGATTGGTTTGGCAAGAACGATTCTTCATGAATCCATCCTGAATACTGCTAATGATACTGTTTTCATTACTAAAATCTTGTATATAGTCCCTTATCATCCTCTCCAAGAGCTTGCATACAATTGATGTTACGATAACTGGTCTGTAATTCCCAGGGCCTTTTTTAAATATTGGTGCTACATTAGCTTTTCTCCAATCAGCTGGTACCATTCCAGTCAGTAGACTGTCAGTACAAATTAGGAACAATGGTCTGGCAATTACTTGACTGAGTTCCCTAAGTACCCTCGGGTGCAAGCCATCTGGCCCCGGTGATTTATTAATGTTAATTTTCTCCAAGTCTTTTTTTAATTATGTCCTCTGTTAACCATGGAGGTGCTTCCTGTGACGTGTCATGAGGATAAACACTGCAGTTTTGATTACTGAAGCCCCCCGATTCCCTCATGAAGATCGAGGAGAAGATTACATTGAATACCATCGCCATCTCCCTATCCTTTCTAACTAAATGTCCTTCCTCATTCTTTATGGGGCCAATATGGTCTGTCCTCTCTTTTTTACTGTTTACATACTTAAAGTATTTCTTGGGATTTTTTTGCTCTCTGTAGTGATATGATATATTGGGTTGATAATTAATTAGTAGTTATTATAATGATGGTGCAAGTACTCTTCCACAGCAACCCATTTCTTCCAGAGAGATGCACTTTATTGACTTCCAACACAGAACAAAGTCCAAAGTCCACAGATGACAAAAATCCAACAGAGTAAATATAATTTAGAGTCCCATTTTTCCTAGATTTGTGCCTTCATAGTCACACACAGACAAGACTAAACTATAGACTGAACGCCATGTTATATTCACTAGACACTGAATGGCTGAGAAATTTCATTGGCCGTTTCCATTCAGGCCTTTGATATGCTTTAGTCTTTCAGACAGACAATGACCCCTAGCCGTGAACAGCTGCAGTCATAAACCGCCCCAATCTGCACTCCCGCATATAAACATCAACAAGTCACCTTTGATATGAGTAATTAGATTAACATATACCACCTGAACACCCTTTTGAGTCCTGAAATGCCTACATTCCTAATCTGTATTCTTGCATATTAACATCAACAAGTCCCCTTTGATATACTAGTACCCTGGGAGGGAGTTTCTGCTAGGTCAATATTGTACTGTATGTGTACATATATATAATAATATAATATAAAGCGCTACGTAAACTGTTGGCGCTATATAAATCCTGTATAATAATAATAATAATAATAATATCCCACAGAATACTATTTACATATTACAACATATACCCCCACGTGGGTCGGTTCTATCTACTAGAAATGACCCATAAATCAAACAACAAAAAATATCATTATGATTTAAGGTACTGAATGCTTTACAATGGCTCATATAAAATATAAAGTTGAAACTGGTTACATCTCTCTTCACCAGCCTCTAAAATATCCCCATGAAACAGTTATTAGATAATATAACTTTTAGACCATGACTGGAAAAGGATTTGGTAAACATCAGTGGCCCATATAGCTGTTAAGCCTTATTATATCACATCAAGATCTTGAATATTGCACAAAGACAAGCTGATGTCACAATCCATTCTTCGGTCTGACTTCCTCACATCTCTCACCATCTCACCGAAAGTAAACTTGGTATGCTCTGGGAGCTCCAATCCACATAAGTCCAGGATCCTCTCATCTCCAGGCTCAAGCTTTTCATTTTTAAAGATGCTTTCACACAAACATTCTACTTACATCTTTATGGTAAGAAGAACCATCAATGTACCAGCACTCACTTTCAAGGTCAAAAGGTTTGGATACAGCAGTAAAAACTGTACTGCAAACTATTTCCTTGCACTTGACATTCATGAGTCCATCTTGCAAGCATTTTACAATTCACATATGCTTATTTTCATTTCCTATTTGAGCAATAATGACCGGTTGTGTACCTGTCAAGTACCAGAGTTTGTTGATTTCCAGCCACAATTTGCATTTGTAATTTGCTGTAGGCCGACCCTTCATTGCCTTCAATAGAGCAGTTACTTGGATCATTCAGTCCATAATTACACCTGAATGGTATACCAACATATACATATACCCCCACACGATGGTTCAGATAGAATCAGCTTGACAATGTTTATCAGATCTTCTATCCAGACAAAGCAGCAGTGGAAATTCTTGCCAGTATCCTCACCATGAAAGGTAGAAAGGTCTTTTTCATCCATATATGTCATAGCCTTTAGCATATTATAAACAACTGATTCAACAAAGTTTCAAATCATGACTGGAGTGATGAATTCAACTCACCCCTCTTATAAATTTAGGAAAACCACCCAACATACTATAATTTATGCTATGTCAAGCCATTGTGCAGCATCTCACCTTAGATGTCAAATATATTGATCAATACGCATTATGTAATATGTACAGATGTTATGAAAATTATTTTAGGTTGAAATGCTTCTCTTTGGTTTTAAGATAAAATTCAGGAAATTAAGAGCAAAAGAAAATAAAATAATGAAAAAAAAAAATTTTTTTTGAATGTTCAAAAAAAAGGATCCATTGCTTGATGAATATTGAGAGAGTCCATGAATTCTTTATAATTCCTTGAATAGTGATATATTGTCTATTCATCGTTTCTCCCCCACTAGCCAGCAATGTCAGATACTTCTAGTGCTTCTGCTATTCACATGCAAACGAGCATCTCTGGACAAATATCTGCAAGACAAAAAATGCTCCAACAAAAACTCATTAGCGAGGCCCTTAAACGTTGTTTGAAGTTAAAATAAAGCACTATTTACACGTTTACAGTTTGAGCTAACTCACCCCCACTGCTAGAGAAGTGTCATCTGCATTCAAAAACAGATCTGGAGAATGTACATCTTTTACAGCCTTCAACTGCTCTAATAATTTATCACGTTCCCCTCTCATCTTGTCATACTCAATCTTCAGGTGGTCATATTTCTGTTATAACTGAGAAAATGGTATCCAGGTCTTGGACCTTTTCTTATTATTATTTTGGTCAGCTCTGTTTTTCATATTAATATCACCTATATTTGACCCGGTGTCTCCTCTCTGGGTGTTATCATAAGATATTATCTTTTGATCTTTAGGTTCAGTATTTGTCCTAAACAATGTGGCTAAATCAATTTTGACAGCCTGCTCATTTGACTTTCTCCATAAATGGTCTGCTCTCAACAATATGTCTTTTAAATCATGAGGATTTGGGGTAACTAATAAAATATTTTGTTTGATATCTTCATGCAAAGCATCTAGAAACATACTCATATGTATCAAGCCACCACGCTCAAATGCAAGATTATTACCGACCAATAATTCCATAATAGTTGCTATCTTGTGTGACAATTCATAGGAGGATTCACTTTGCATTTGTTGGATCTTCCCATGAATAGTAACATCAGAACGTACACCATACAAAACACATAATAATTCCAGTAATATGTCCCTTGTCCTCAGAGGCTGAATACAGATCTGTTTAATTCTCATCCAAAGACCACTTCCTATAGAATGTTGCAAAACTCTTTCTAAGTCAGATGGGTTGAGATTGTACATATCTCTGACCTGCTGCACGTCACAAAACCATTTTAAAAATCTGTTTAAATCATGATAGGGAACCATTACTATTTCTTTAAGAATCGCATCTAATTCTTATGATTTCAAAGGCTTCATTACAAGCTGAACTTCACCTGTATTATTATTATTGTTATAAACTGTGGTGGTCACTGTGGGTGCAGCTGGCAATGAATTATCAGATTTAATATGAAGTTCTGTTTCATTTGATAGAAAGTTTGTGTTTGTATTTTGCTGCAGATTGCTGAATCCAAGATTTGATGCATATCTGCATTTCTGAGATCTCTTCTCTAATTCCATAAGTCTTAATTTTAATCTCTCATTTTCCTCTAATAATTCATCACAACGCTTCGATTTCTCAAGCAAAGCTCCCCCAATGGCAACTGCATGCAATTTTAAATTTACTATCTCAGTGTCTGATTGGTTTTGTATCCTCTCACAAACATTGTTGCTATTATCAACTGCACTCTGTAACTGCACATTTCCTCAACCTTACCATTCAAAGAAATTTCCATTGTTAAACAGCAAGATAACAAGCCCTGCACAATACAACCTTTTCATTTACTTTCTGAAATTTTGCTATCAAAAACATTTTTCTCTAAAAATTCCTTCATCATAGTCCATGTCTGCTTACATTTTTCTGGAATTTCATATGGACCGCCATGACGCTTAATACATTTTAATACCCATCTGTTAACTTTACCAGAACTGACACTAGCTTCACACTGAGTAAGCATTTTGACTATATTACTAATAATTTAAAAAAAGGAAATATTTTACTCACCGCATTAGTTACTCCTTCAGCTTCCAGTTCAGGTCTTCTGGTACACGTCACAGTCCTTTTGTTTTGTTGTTTCCAGTCTCCAGAGAATAATTCTGGGGTTCCCAACTTGTTTAATTTTGTAGATCAGCCTCTCTTATGTCACAGCCAGACATTAGAGTCACAGCACAGCTCTTGGTTCTTCATCAAACTTCTGTCCACCTCACAGGATTGTTGTCACCACCGACTTCTGTTACTAAGTCTGAAAATGCTCTTCTGGTCACTTGAATGGCACCAATGTAGTGATATGTCCTTCAAAGAACAGGTCACGGCCCCAATGTAGTAATATGATATTTATAGTAGTATCATGGGTATATAATTAATTAGTATTTATTATAATGATGATGCAAGTATTCTTCCGCAGCAACCCAATTCTTCCAGAGAGATGCACTTTATTGACTTCCAACACAGAACAAAGTCCAAAGTCCACAGATGACAAAATCCAACAGAGTAAATATAATTTAGAGTCCCATTTTTCCTAGATTTGTGCCGTCATAGTCACACACAGACAAGACTAAACTATAGACTGAACGCCATGTTATATTCACTAGACACTGAATGGCTGAGAAATTTCATTGGCCGTTTCCATTCAGGCCTTTGATATGCTTTAGTCTTTCAGACAGACAATGACCTCTACCCGTGAACAGCTGCAGTCATAAACCGCCCCAATCTGCACTCTCGTATATCAACATCAACAAGTCCCCTTTGATATGTGTAATTAGATTAACATATACCACCTGAACACCCTTTTGAGTCCTGGAATGCCTACATTCCTAATTTGTATTCTTGCATATTAACATCAACAAATCCCCTTTGATATACTAGTACCCTGGGAGGGAGTTTCTGCTAGGTCAATATTGGTCAATATTTAAAGTCAATGGGACCCGAACATCAAAAGTGCCCATTTTGAAGGCTTATATGCAAGTAATTGGGCATACAATGGTTATAGGGGTCCAGGTCCTGCCCTGGGGGACATGTATCAATAAAAAAAAAAGTTTGTGAAAAGCATCATTTTTACATGAGCAGTGAGTTTTTGATTTTTAAAGTGAAAGCAAAAAAATTAAAAATTCCTTCCAATATAGTGCCTGGGGGGTCCCCTCAGTCTACCTGTAAAGTGGCAGATCTGTAACATGTCTAGAATCTGCTGCAGCAATAATTGCATTTATAAACCCAAAAAAATGACATTTTCCCTGCAAGCTGCCTTTATTTTGCTCAGCAACAGCTGGGGAGCCAGTGTGTATTATGAGGCCACAATGTAGTGCACTGGGAACAAGATTAGAGATTTTTTGGATACATTCTGGTGTCCCTTGACTTTGGATAGAAGTAACGGGTATGTAAAAATTGGTCTTTGGGTGTTGGTGGTGCCTTCCCACCGTGACCCTATAGAGGTACTTTTGATGAAAACAAAAATTGGCCTTGTTGTAAAAAATTGCAATGATATGCACCTGTTTGACAGGTGCAGAAAAAATACTCTTTGGGTGTCAGGGGTTCCTTCCCACCGTAACCCTATAGAGGTACTCTTGATGAAAGCAAGAACTGACCTTGCTGTAAAAAATTGCAATGATATGCAACAGGTGCTGAAAAATTGGCCTTTGGGTATTAATTGAGCCCATGAAACCTATACCAAAAACATTCTTCCAGATGAAATAATTGAACACCCTCAAAGCTAGGCAGCCTCGAAGTCCTGCAGAGATTCCACATCCCAAAAGACTTAATAAGTGATATCAGCATCGGGGGCTTCATAGCTGGTAATCAAGGGATGATTCATTTTTATAAAAGTTGAACGGTCCACGGAGTCTGTGGACAGACACGTTCTATGATCAGTAACGAAACCTTCTGCAGCACAGAATGCCCGTTCTGAAAGCATGCTGGATGCAGGGCAGCCCAACAACTCAGCGCTGGGTGGCGAGGACTAAAAAAATTCCAAAATGCCTCACTTAGGCGGACACCTTCTCCAACACTCCTCTCTTGACCAACAGAAGACTCAAAACAACGTTTTCCACCACACTGTAACCTACTGGAGTCAGGAAAAATGTTCAATAAAATCCACTTTAACGTGTCCTCAAGAGATTTTATCCTCTGCACTCTCTGTGGGGACAGGATGAGTTCTGAGACCTTCCCCTTATAACGGTAGTCAAGGAGGGTTGCCAAGCAGTAATCATCCTTCTTGTCATGGTTATGCAATAGAGTTTTGTTTGTCAGCTTACCTGTCTCCATGTGTTCATCTCTAAAGACCAGCTGACTCTCACCTGACTGGTTTTATAACCTCTCCTCTAAGCATGGCCCCACCCCAGGCCCTACCAGGGAACCCTATATTCACCTGTGCACTGCAAGCCAACCTTGGCTTATTCCATCACTATCCCTATCCTCCTGTTTCCTACTGTGGGTGTGAGCTGGGGGACCCTGGGGGTCACGACCTGGAGCCAGTTGCAGCCAGAGGCGGCTCTAGGCTTTGTGAGGCCTTAGGCAAAACTTACACATGAGGCCCCACGGACTAGGACGCTCCGTGATGAGGCCGCTATTCCTCAGGCTGCGGGCAGTATCTGATTTGTCCATCAGCTCCTAAGCCACAGAGTCCCAGTGGGGGTAGGCGGAGCCACTGGCGTCAACTTCAGTGATTGAGAACAGGCAAATTAGGCGACCGCGAGGCCCCTGTGAGTGCGAGGCCTTAGGCGACTGCCTAATTTGCCTAATTAGAGAGCCGCCTCTGGTTGCAGCCCAATCCATCCTCACCACTAGAGGCTCTGGTGAACACCTGCTGGCTCTTAGACTCCGCGCCCCAGGGAATCTTACTCTCTAACCCCGGTGGGATCCATGCTGGTGTTCCAGCGGCCCTGCCTTCCTTACCACCCAGACTCCCATCCGCAGCAGTCAGCCGTAGGGTCCACTACCTTACAGTGCACTCCTGATCCCTACGGTGTGTATCTGTCACCTAGCCTTAAGGTGACCTGACACTTCTCTTTTATGCCACGTATTCTTGCATCCTTTCAAAGGCTTTGAAGCACAAGGTTGCCCATATTTGCCGAGGCTTGAGAAGCAGACTCCCCAGGGTCACTCAGGATGACAGCATCTGGAACTTCCTCCTCCCAGCCACTATTGGAAAGCCATCGCTTACAGATTGAAGCATGTCTTCTTCTTCTTCAAAACCTATGAAAATGCGAGAATACTCCTCATCCTCCTACCCTTTCTCCTCCTGTGTGTTCTGTGACATAGGAATGATGGTGTCTGGATAAAGTGGGCCTTAAGAGGAAAGGAAGTCCTCCTCTTTCTCCTGCTGCTCCGCCTCCAGTGCCCTGTCCATAATGCCATGCAGAGTCTGCTCCAGCAGGAACACAACAGGGATTGTGTCGCTGATGCATGCACTGTCACTGCTCATCATCCTTGTGGCCTCCTCAAATGGTGACCATACAGTGCATGCATACTTAATGATAAGCCATTGGCGTGGTTGAGGCAGCCTGAGCCTGTCCTTGTGCCGTACTGGCACAGATGCTTGTTGACGGCCCTCTGCTGCATGCATAGTCACTGCAGCATTCCCAAAGTCGAGTTCCACCTGGTGGGCATGTCACAAATCAGGCAATTTATGGGCAGGTGGAATTCCTGCTGAATTTCAGCCAACCAAGCACTGGCTGTGTATGACCGCCTGAAATGGCTACAGACTCTTCTGGCCTTTTTTAGTACATCTTGCAACCCTGGGTAGGTACTTAGGAAACGCTGCACCACCAAATGGAGGACATGTGCCAAGCATGGCACATGTGTCAACTTTCCCTGTCTAAGGGCGGACGGGAGGTTTGAGCCATTATCGGACACCACCATTCCTGGCTCCAGCTGGCATGGTGTGAACCACCTCTGGGCCTGTCCCTGCAGAGCTGCAAGAATCTTTGCTCCGGTGTGGTTCCTGTCCCCTAAACACACCAGCTAAAGCACATTGGAATAGCCCTTTGAACACTTAGGGGGTACCTGATGTTCATAGGACAATTCTGCAGAGGAGGGCATGGAGGTGGTGGAGGAGGAGGAGGAGGAAGAGGAGTAGGAGGGGGTAGAGCTCACAGGTCTGGCATCATCACCACCAGTTGTATAGAGACATGGGGGCACAACAAGCTGCAGGCAGCACCAAGCCCTGTCCTGCATCCTTTCGAGTTGCAAGCAGCGTTACCCAGTGTGCTGTGAACAAAATATATAATTCCTGCCCATAATTGCTGGACCACATGTCAGCAGTATGGTGGATTTTACGACTGACTGCCTTGCCCAACTATACCAGAACATTCCCTTCCACGTGATGGTAGAGAGATGGAACGGCCTTATGTAAAAAGTAGTAGCAACTGGGAGCCTGCCAATGTGGTACAGCACATTGTGCAAATTCACGGAAGGGGGCAGAATTCACCAGGCTGAAAGGCAGAAGTTGGAGAGCCAACAGCTTTGACAAGTTTGCATTCAGACGCTGGGCATTGTGGGTGGCAGGGACTTTTTTTCCCTCTGCAGCAGATGGGGCAGAGAAATTTGCCAGCTGCAGTCTTGAGCTGGTGGTGTGCTGATGGCAGATGTGCTGCTAGGACCTGGGACACCCTGTGCTATACCATCATCCCTATCAGTGGAGGCTGCTGAAAGGTAAAGTATCACAGGTGCAGACTGAAGGAGGAGGAGGAGGGACAGATTTGTGCCCCTTTTGTGTGGCTTTTAGGTGCTCTTGCCAACGATCTGAGTGGTTGGACGTTAAATGCCTTGTTAGGCATGTAGTACCCAAATGGTTGGTGTTTTTGCCACGTTTGATGTGCCTGAGACACAGTTTGCAGATAGCAACAGTGCAATCTGCTGCAGATGTGCTTAAAAAGGTCTAGACAGCTGGGTTTTGGGGAGTGGGTCAGGAGATAGCAGCTGCAGAATGTGATGGAATAGGGTGGCTGCTCTCTACTCTTTCTTGATGCCGGCCTCCTTGGGGTTGTCCTGCCTCACCTTCAATTTCCTCCTCTGCTCTATCTGGCACCCATGTCACATCAGTGACCTCATCATCATCATCATCATCATCTCCATCTCCTCCATCTTCATCATTACCACTGGAGACAACTTGGCAATACTATGCGGATTGGGGAACATGAATGCCAATTTGTCTACCAGTGTTCCTCCCTCTCTCTAGGCTCATGTTCCTCATCCTCAACCTCAGAACCAACATCTGAATCCAGTAATGGCTGGGCATCATCAAGGTGCAAGTGGCTGACGCTGTGGTCAAATACCTCAGCTGACTCTTCAATGGCTGATGTAGAGGCTCTGGCAGGAATAGATGTGGACAAGGAGGCAGGCTTATCCACTCTGGCAACTGCAGGGGACTGCACACTTGTCTCTACTTGCGTGACAGAGGCTGAGGAAGATGAGGAAGGTTTAGTAAGCCAGTCCACCACCTCCTCTGCATCCTGTGGGTGTATAGAACTGGCAAACTCACTAAACAGAGGGAATGATGCCTTGCCTGAGGACTGACCACTATGTCCACCTTTGCCTGTAGACACATTTGTTGCTGGTCCCCTTACAGTGCCAAGGGAACGTCTGCCTCTCCTTGTTGTCCTCTCAGTTATTATTGGCAGGGAGGGGGCAGTGCTTATAAGCAAATGTAACAGAGAAAAGGTTGACCAACTAATTTAGGACCAAAAAGGCCGTGCCACGTCCAATAATCTGAAGACACAAAACAACGGGGTTCCCCTGGGTGGACTTTCCTGGCACTTGCAACAAGTAAAAAGTATAGAGGTGTGTAGGAAATCAAGGGCAATATAAAACAAGTACAAATTTTATTCGTATTCACAAGTACATATGGATAAAAACAAGCAGTAAGTAATTTTGACTAACATAGTGCATAGTATATGATAGCCATAATAAGCAAATAAACAAAACCAATGATAATGAAAAAACTCTTCTCAAGCCCGACGCGTTTCGGGGTACTTAATAACTGTACAATCCTTCTTCAGGGGCATGATCTGAGAGAGAGGGGTTCATCTGAGTAGAAAGGGAAAGAGATGAGAGAAAGAGAGGGTAAGGTAAAGGATAAAGCTATGGGCAATATTTAATAGGGGGTATAGGGTGGTGAATTCATCACCTACCTGACCATGTGTGATTATTCACTTGTGAAAGTTAGTTTTTTCTCTAAATACAAGGATAACCATGGAGGAAGGGCAGGATATAGGAAGAAGTATACGTATTATAGCTGGTATAAACGAGGATACTTAGGTGGTGAGAGGTGCAGGTTGGTGGGCTGCAGTCACCATGGAAGGATATGGCAGAAACTCCCGTCCCGCCCGTCCCGGGCGCGCACACACCAGAGCGACATGCTGAGGTCACAAAAGGCGTCCCTAGAAATAACAGAATATAGAAAGGACCTTAAGATAGGGTCCAACGTAGATGGATAGAAAGTACTAACCCAATGTGTAGATAAGTAGTTTGGTTCAAATAGGGTAATTAGTAAAGGGAAAATGTAAGGGATAGTGAGTGAATATTGGAGTACATCAAAGGCCGGTCGCATCAAAAAGAGCGGTAACAAGAAAGTGCGGCTCATAATATATCCTAGTGGCAGCATATACATGTATATAAATAAATTTGGGTTTGGAGTTTAAACAAAGTATAAAGAGTAAGTACATAGTTGTGCACATAGCGGGTAGTTGTGCTAAACATGCGTACTGGGGGTACCCATAATACATAATATGTAGCTAGTATATGGAATTTGAAAAGGATAAATTGATGCCAAGCCTATATGGAGATGCTTCCAAAAATGTTTTTTTTTTTTTGCAGGGGCCAAGGTGAAAGATGACTCAGAACTAATAATGTATAATCAGTATGGAAAGTGTATGGAAGCAAACATATTGGAGTAGGAAAAAGCGACAAGCAATAATGAAGAGACATACCTTAAAAAAGCAAGTTAGCAGACTCACAGCCAAGCGTCCGGTATGTGCAGCGGCTTGGTGTAGAGTGAGTGAGACTGGTATAAGTATTGTGGCTGTCACAATCAGCTGGCGTCAGTGATGAGGCACAGCTGTGTTGTGAACAGCGTACGTCGGGACGCACTGTATTGACCCCCCGAGGCGAGCGTGCGCGGCGCCGCCCCAATCGCGCGTGCGCGAACGTCACGGCATTTGGAGCAGCGTCACGCACACCCGCCCCACCGGCACGGAAGTGACACTCCGGCGAGAGCGCATGCTCGCCTGGAGTGCCAACATGGAGGCAGTGGGCGTGTGCTGGAAAGACGCCCAAATACCTCACTAGGCGCCGCCCAGGATTTCCTGTGGCGGCTTACCGTGCCGGGCAGCCGCTCCGGCCGGACGCGTCCCGAGGGAGGGGCGGGGAGAAGGAGAAACTGTCACAATAGGTGGCACAAAGGAGAGTATCAACAATACCAATAAATAATTAAAGAGGAATGGCTGCTGTCCAATCACAGAACATAATTATAGTGTATGCCTCCAAGTATGGGGAAAACAAAGGAAGGGGGAAGGGGATGAAAGAAGGGAAAAAAAGGGAAAGGGAACATCAGAGAGGAATAAGGGATTAAACTGGGGGTAGTGAATTGCTGCACGAAACAGTAAGCATACTGGATTAATGCACAATAGGACAACCATGAGCAATAACCAAAATATTTCAATACACATGGGCAATGTACATGTGCAAGCATGTGCAACAGATATAAGCATATAATGACAGAAAGTAAATAACAGACATAAATACATTTTATACATTGCCAAAAATACTCTAAGAGATAGATGGTGGACATGAATATGACATATTGCTACTGGAAACCAAAAGAACAGGAAATGTTATATATATATATATGGGAAAACAGAAATCATAAAAGGGGAAATAACCGAGCTGGCTGTGCGTCTAGACACGTGGTCCCCCAAAGGTGGGAGGGGGGGGGAAGGGGAGAGGGGGGGGAGGGGGAGACACGTATCAGACACACATACAGCCCGGTATACGGAAGTTCAGGAAAAAAAAAACCCAAGAGCTGTAGCAAAACAGTGAGATATCCTATGGGATGGCCATGGCCCTATTTTTCCATACCTCCAGAGTTAAAGCCTTGTAAAAAGGGCTTAAAACAGACCGCTTCATTAAGGCCTGGGGGTATGGTGGCCTTGAGGAGATGGATCCATTTCAATTCTCTCTGGAGTAAAATTTTATTCCAATCGCCCCCTCTGGGGCTAGGGTGTATGCGGTCTAGAATTAGAAATTTAATGGAGGGAAATTTACCACAGTGCACCAAGATTACATGTCGTCCAAGGGGTAAATCAGGGTCGGCTGATTTCATGGACAGGATATGCCTATAGGCTCGTCGCCAAAATTCAAGATTGGTCTTTCCTATATAGAAACAGCCACAGTTGCATTGGAGTAGATAAACTACTCCGATGGTTCTGCAGTTTGCGAAGTGTTTGGGAAAAAAGGGTTTTCCATTGGGGAGAATGGGGTTTTTTTGGGTGAGCATGTAGCCACAATAGTGGCATGAGCCACAGGCAAAAGTGCCCCTATATTTGCAGTGGATTGTAGATGGTCTAAACTCACTATTGGTGATGTGATCACCAATGGAGATAGCTCTTTTGAAAGTAAAGTTGGGTTTTGCTGGGACCAAATGGCCTAGGTTGGGGTCCAAGGCCAGTAAGTGCCAGTATTTTTCGATTATTCTTTTGGTTTGGCGGTGTTGCTGGTGATATGTTGTAATGATACTGAGTGGGTAAGAATCATTATGTTGTTTGGTAGGGTGGAAAAGTGTTTGTCTGGGTTTTTTGTTGGCTTTTTGGAACGCTCTTTTAAGAGATTTGTGGGAGTAGCCACGTCGTAATAGTCTATCTCGAAGAGCAGCAGCTTCTGTGAGAAAGTTCTTGTTGTCTGTACAGTTGCGCTTAATCCTAATGTATTGGGGGTAAGGTATGGAATCAATTAAAGGTTTAGGGTGGAAACTGGCAGCATGCAGTATGGTATTGCCGGCAGTACTTTTTCTGAATAATTTGGTGGAGAGTCTGCCCTGTCCATCCTTAAAGATCTCAATGTCCAAGAAAGTTACATGAGTGTTATCAAAGGACATGGTGAACATCAGATTGAAATCATTCTTATTCATCTGAAGTACGAACTGCTCGAGTACATCCGCAGGGCCCTCCCATAAGACAAAAATGTCGTCTATGTATCGATGCCACGCTTGGATATAGTTGGTGTAATGAGTGAGGTTGCCATCTGAGAAGAGGGCTTTCTCCCACTCCCCCAGGTACAGGTTAGCGTACGACGGGGCACAACATGTCCCCATCGCCACTCCCTGCACCTGGAGGTAGTGGGAGCCGAGAAAGGTGAAAACATTATGAGTGAGGATGTACTCGAGCAGCTCGATGATGAATTCGTTATAGCTGGGATCAGAGTGCATATCCCTCTGAAGTATATGCCTAATTGCTGCCAGGCCCAATACATGTGGAATAGAGCTATAGAGTGTCTCCACGTCAATGGTGACAAGGAGGGCTTTCTCCGAGACAGGAAGATGGTCCAGAATTTGTAAAAAATGGCTAGTGTCCTTTACATAGGATGCTAAAGATAGCACGAAAGGTCTAAGGTGTTCATCAATGAGTTTGCTGGCATTCTCGCTTATTGAGCCTACACCGGAGATAATCGGCCTGCCGGGCGGATCTACGAGATTTTTATGCACTTTGGGGAGTGCGTAGAACGTGGGGATCTTAGGAAAATTGTTTCTCACAAAAGTCCAGGTAGTCTTACTAATGGTGTGATTGAGGAAAGCAGAGTCGACCAATGCGTAAAATTCTTTATTATACTTCTCAACAATGGAGGCTGGCATACGACGGTACCAGTCTGCATTGTTGAGAATTTTCCTACACATCGTGATGTATTGGTGATCGTCTAACACCACAACATTGCCCCCCTTGTCCGAGGGCTTAATGGTGATGGTGTCATTGGCCTTTAGGGAATGCAATGCCTCTAGTTCTTTAGGGTTTAGGTTAGAGGGTTCCTGCTGTTTAATTCTGAGCTTGTCCAAATCCTTATTGACCAGTTTAAGAAAAATAGATGCATTTGGACATGTGCTTGGTGGTGGACAAAGGTCCGATTTCTTCTTTAATTTTGAGGCCCCCGGATGTGGGTAGACATCTGAGTCATCTATTTGTTGGAGGATACGTGGGAGGTCAATCTGATCAATAAGATCAGATGTATCACTCTCCTCTAATAACGCAACAAGTTGGTCCAAAGCTCGGTTTTCCTGTGGGGTAAAGGTAGTTTTGGCGTCCTGTTTCTGGTATAATTTCCTGAGAATAAGTTTACGGATAAAAAGTTGGAGATCTTTATAAAGTTCAAATTTGTCTAGTTTATGATCTGGACAGAAATTCAATCCTTTCCTCAGGATAGCAATTTCGTGGGTGGTGAGAGAATGGGAGGATAAGTTGATAATGCTCAAATCAGTATCCGAATGTGTGTCAGTGTTAGAAGAAGAACTTATAGTGTCAATTGTGCGTAGGTGTTCAGATTCGGTGGGGGTGGCTTGAGACCAGCCAATACTAGGTCTAAAAAAGAAGAATCATTGCGGTTGGGCTCATGTGTATTGTTGGTGTACAACACAGCTGTGCCTCATCACTGACGCCAGCTGATTGTGACAGCCACAATACTTATACCAGTCTCACTCACTCTACACCAAGCCGCTGCACATACCGGACGCTTGGCTGTGAGTCTGCTAACTTGCTTTTTTAAGGTATGTCTCTTCATTATTGCTTGTCGCTTTTTCCTACTCCAATATGTTTGCTTCCATACACTTTCCATACTGATTATACATTATTAGTTCTGAGTCATCTTTCACCTTGGCCCCTGCAAAAAAAAAAATTTTTGGAAGCATCTCCATATAGGCTTGGCATCAATTTATCCTTTTCAAATTCCATATACTAGCTACATATTATGTATTATGGGTACCCCCAGTACGCATGTTTAGCACAACTACCCGCTATGTGTACAACTATGTACTTACTCTTTATACTTTGTTTAAACTCCAAACCCAAATGTATTTATATACATGTATATGCTGCCACTAGGATATATTATGAGCCGCACTTTCTTGTTACCGCTCTTTTTGATGCGACCGGCCTTTGATGTACTCCAATATTCACTCACTATCCCTTACATTTTCCCTTTACTAATTACCCTATTTGAACCAAACTACTTATCTACACATTGGGTTAGTACTTTCTATCCATCTACGTTGGACCCTATCTTAAGGTCCTTTCTATATTCTGTTATTTCTAGGGACGCCTTTTGTGACCTCAGCACGCCGCTCTGGTGTGTGCGCGCCCGGGACGGGCGGGACGGGAGTTTCTGCCATATCCTTCCATGGTGACTGCAGCCCACCAACCTGCACCTCTCACCACCTAAGTATCCTCGTTTATACCAGCTATAATACGTATACTTCTTCCTATATCCTGCCCTTCCTCCATGGTTCTCCTTGTTTTTAGAGAAAAAACTAACTTTCACAAGTGAATAATCACACATGGTCAGGTAGGTGATGAATTCACCACCCTATACCCCCTATTAAATATTGCCCATAGCTTTATCCTTTACCTTACCCTCTCTTTCTCTCATCTCTTTCCCTTTCTACTCAGATGAACCCCTCTCTCTCAGATCATGCCCCTGAAGAAGGATTGTACAGTTATTAAGTACCCCGAAACGCGTCGGGCTTGAGAAGAGTTTTTTCATTATCATTGGTTTTGTTTATTTGCTTATTATGGCTATCATATACTATGCACTATGTTAGTCAAAATTACTTACTGCTTGTTTTTATCCATATGTACTTGTGAATACGAATAAAATTTGTACTTGTTTTATATTGCCCTTGATTTCCTACACACCTCTATACTTTTTACTTGTTGCAAGTGCCAGGAAAGTCCACCCAGGGGAACCCCGTTGTTTTGTATAAGCAAATGTAAAGAAGAAGTTGAAATCTGTACATAGATGCACTTTAATCAATGTAAAGAGGCATTTGGTGCACTTTAATTTGAGTACCCACACTACACAGACACGCTCCACGGATACACTATCATATACTGCAATATAATGCATCAAACATACAGTGATGCACGGAACTATATGGCACTAAACTGGCAGTAATGCGCATAAAACTATATGGCGTTAAACTAGCAGTAACGCACAAAACTATATGTTGTTAAACTGGCAGTAACGCATGCAAAACTATATGGAGTTAAACTGGCAGTACCGCACACAGAACTATATGCCTTTAAACTGGCAGTAACGCACAAAACTATATGGCATTAAACTGGCAGTAACGCACACAGAACTATATGGCATTAAACTGGCAGTAACGCACAAAACTATATGACGTTAAACTGGCAATAACACACAACACTATATGGCGTTTAACTGGCAGTAATGCATGCAAAACTATATGGTGTTAAACTGGCATTAACAAACGCAAAACCATATGGTGATAAACCAACATCTGAATCCAGTAATGGCTGGGCATCATCAAGCTGCAAGTGGCTGACGCTATGGTCAAATACTTCAGCTGACTCCTCAATGGCTGATGTTGGGGCTATGGCAGGAATAGATGTGGACAAGAAGGCAGGTTTATCCACTCTGGCAACTGCAGGGGACTGCACACTTGTCTCTACTTGCGTGACAGAGGATAAGGAGGGTGAGGAAGGTTTAGTAAGCCAGTCCACCACCTCCTCTACATGCTGTGGGTGGAAAACTCACTAAACAGAGGAAATGATGCCTTGCCTGTGGACCGACCACCACGTCCACCTTTGCCTTTGGACACATTTGTTGCTGGCCCCCTTACAGTGCCAAGGGAATGTCTGCCTCTCCTTGTTGTCCTCCCAGACATTATTGGGAGGGAGGGGGCGGTGCTTATAAGCAAAATGTAAAGAAGAAGTTGAAATCTGTACATAGATGCACTTTAATCAATGTAAAGAGGTGTTTGGTGCACTTTAATTTAGTACTCATACTACACAGACACACTCCACGGATACACTATAATATACTGCAATATAATGTGTCAAACGTACAGTGACGCACAGAACTATATGGCATTAAACTGGCAGTAACGCACAACACTATAAGGCATTAAACTGGCACTAATGCACACAAAACTATATGGCGTTAAATTGGCAGTTATGCACACAGAACTATATGGCGTTAAACTGGCAGTAATGCACAAAATGATATGGCGTTAAACTGGCAGTAACGCACGCAAAACTATATGGTGTTAAACGGGCAGTAACGCACACAGAACTATATGGCATTAAACTGGCAGTAATGCACAAAACTATATGGCGTTAAACTGGCAGTAATGCACACAAAATGATATGGTGTTAAACTGGCAGTAACGCACGCAAAACTATATGGTGTTAAACTGGCAGTAACACACACAAAACTATATGGCGTTAAACTGGCAGAAAGGCACAAAACTATATGGTGTTATACTGGCAGTAATGCACACAAAACAATATGGCATTAAACGGGCAGTAATGCACACAGAACTATATGGCGGTAAACTGGCAGTAACGCACAAAACTTAACGGCGTTAAACAGGCAGTAACGCACACAAAATGATATGGTGTTAAACTGGCAGTAATGTACGCAAGACGGTATGGTATCAAACTGGCAGTAATGCACAAAACGATATGGCATTAAACTGGCAGTAACGCATGCAAAACTATATGGTATTAACCTGGCAGTAATGCACACAAAACGATATGGCGTTAAACTGGCAGTAATGCACACAAAACTATATGGCGTTAAACTGGCAGTAACACACACAGAACTATATGGTGTTAAACTGGCAGTAACACACACAGAACTATATGGCATTAAACTGGCAGTAACGCACAAAACTATATAGCGTTAAACTGGCAGTAATGCACACAAAATGATATGGTGTTAAACTGGCAGTAACGCACTCAAAACTATAGGGTGTTAAACTGTCAGTAACACACACAAAACTATATGGCGTTAAACTGGAAGTAACGCACAAAACTATATGTGCTAAACTGGCAGTAACGCATATAAAATGATATGGCGTTAAACTGGCAGTAACACATGCAAAACAATATGGCGTTAAACTGGCAGTAACGCACACAAAACTATATGATATTAAACTGGCAATAACGCACACAGAACTATATGGCGTTAAACTGGCAGGAATTTACAAAACTATATAGTGTTAAACCGGCAGTAACGCACGCAAAACGATATGGCATTAAACTGTCAGTAAAGTATGCAAAACAATATGGTGTTAAACTGGCAGTAACACATACAGAACTATATGGCGTTAAACTGGCAGTAACGCGCAAAACTATATGGCATTAAACTGGCAGTAATGCATTCAAAATGATATGGCGTTAACCTGGCAGTAACGCACACAGAAGTAAATGACGTTAACCTGGCAGTAACGCACACAGAAGTAAATGACGTTATACTGGCAGAAACGCAATCAAATTCAACCGTCACTACACTGACGCTATCTGAACTATCCCTACACTAGCTATACACTAATGTCAAGATTACTGACACAGTCTCAGTACACTACACTGAAACTATATGAGCTGTCCCTACTCCACACTAATGTATGTAAAAACTAGAAAAGCTACAATTTCTGGGGAAATTGTGAAAAGTGTTCTTGCCTCTACAACTGGAGTGGGCGGAGTAACTGGGTGGAGTGGCTTGAGTAACTGTGAAAAGTGTTAAAAAGCTTAATATTTTAAAAAGTATAAATAGTAGTAAAAAAGTTGAAGTCCCATCATTAGCTGAAAGAGCTGAACATTTTTTTCAAAAGTTTTTTTTTTTTCAAAAATAAATTTTTTTTTTTCAAAAATGAATTTTTTTTTCAAAAATGATTTTTTTTTTTCAAAAATGATTTTTTTTTTTCAAAAATGAATTCTTTTTTTTTCAAATTAATTTTTTTTTCAAATATATTTTTTTTTTCAAAAATTATTTTTTTTTCAAAAATATATTTTTTTTTTCAAAAATAATTTTTTTTCAAAAATAAATTTTTTTTTCAAAAAAATTTTTTTTTTTCAAAAATAAATTTTTTTTTTCAAAAATATTTTTTTTTTTCAAAAATATATATTTTTTTTAATTTTTTTTTTCAAAAGTGAATTTATTTTTTAAAAAATGAATTTTTTTTTCAAAAATATTTTTTTTTTCAAAAATAATTTTTTTTTTCTTCAAAAATAATTTTTTTTTCAAAAATATATTTTTTTTCAAAAATAAATTTATTTTTTTTCAAAAATAAATTTATTTTTTTTCAAAAATAATTTTTTTTTTTTTTTCAAAAATGAATTTTTTTTTTTGCAAAAATGATTAAATGATTTTTTTTTTTCAAAAATATTTTTTTTTTACAAAAATGATTTTTTTTTTTTTTCAAAAATAATTTTTTTTTTCATAGGGTGGTCTTAATGTTTTGGCTGATCATGGGGTGGTCATAATGTTTTTTTTTTTTTTTTTTTCCATAATAATGTTTATTAACAGATGTAATTATACAGCAACTTGCACTGAATTAAAGGTATTTTACATTCCTTTTGTACATATTGATCCAGGTTACATATGTATTACATTAATATAAATAGGTACATGCATATACAAGTTTACACTCTTTGTTTGGTAAAATTGTATGGTACTGAGCATAACCTCACATAATCTGCTCAAAGGGGGTGTGGATAACCCCCCTGTGGTGGCAGGGAATGTGTTTAGTGGGAAAGGTAAAGAATAGAAAAAAGATACAAAGAGAAACGTAGTAAAAAGTTTAGTCCGTCCAATCTCCCGGCGCGGGACTCCCCCCCCCCCACGTTTCTCAAATTGTAATAATTCTGGATAATACAGTTATATAACTATTTAACCTCTTGATTAGGCCATCGTAATTGTCAAGGTTGGAGTGTTCTGTATATCTGGGTTGATTTGAAGTAAGTCCAGCAAGACCACGTGGTCATGAACTTTTGAATCCGTTCCTGAGAGATATGTACTAACTCCTCCATCTCCTCTATCCTGGAGACCCTCCGGAACCATTCCCCTATAGTGGGGATGGAGGTGGATCGCCAATGTGTTGGTATGCAGAGCCTAGCCGCATTCACCAGATGCATAGCCAAAGATTTGAAATACTCACTCTTAGTCAGGTGAGTGTGGTGGAGAAGATATTGAGCAGGCGAGTAAGCCAAAGTGTATGTTGTGATGTGTGAGATAAGGTTGTGTACTTCCTTCCAAAAGGGTTGTAATAGATCACAGTCCCACCATATGTGTAACATAGTCCCTTTAGCTTTCCCGCACTTCCAGCAGGTGTCTGGGACAGTAGGGCAAAACTTATGTAGAAGTGATGGAGTCCTATACCAGCGTGTTTGGATTTTATATCCATTCTCCTGGATGGCTACATTAGGGGAGCCCTTGTGTATGTATTCATTGATCCGTGTCCAGTCCTCTTCTGTCAAGGTCATCTGGAGGTCCGTTTCCCAAGCTTTGTGTGTTGAGTCAGGAGTGCATGTGGCGCCTTCTGAGAGTGTGTTGTATATGTGGGAGATGAGGTGTCTCTGTGGAGAGGTGCGGGTGCATATGTCCTCGAATAAAGTTAGTTGTCTGGTCCAGGTCGGGGTTGTTCCTTGAGTAGAAAGGAAATGTCGAATCTGTCTGTACGTCCAGAAGGGGAAGGATTTGAGCAGGGAAAGATCGACTAGGTTCTCGTATGATTTAGGGGTTTTGTCAGCAAAGAACTGATACGCTAGTATTTTATCGTACAGCCAAATTTGTTTAAGGAAGGAATGTGATAGCCCAGGGACGAAATCAGGGTTCCCCCTCAAGGGAGTTAAGGGGCCTGGTATAGAGGATATGTGAGAGAGTTTGGTTGCTCTTCTAAACGAATTGAGCAAAGCTGATATCAGAGGGTGTGCTGATGTCTGCTGTGGAGCCTGTCCAGGTAGAATCCAGGGTAGAGATTCCAGTGGGAGATGAGAGAATGATTTCTCCAGAGTGACCCATGTTTTACCCGACTCGTGGACATTCCAGTCTACCACCCGAGCCAGATGGCTTGCCAGGAAATACTTATGGAGGTCCGGAAGACCTATGCCCCCCTCAAGTTTTGGCCGCGTAAGTCGAGTGAATTTTATGCATGGGGGGGAACCTCTCCACAAAAATAGATTGCACATCTTCCTGTATGTAGCAAAAAAAGCGGCCGGTAGATTAATAGGTATGCATTGGATGAAATATAGAAATCTTGGTAAAGTTATCATTTTTAAGAGGGCTGAGCGGCCGAATCAGGAGATGTTGAGGGGCCCCCATTCTGTTAAGTCATATTGGGCTTTTTTCAAGGCCTGGAGGAAATTGGTCTTGTAGAGATCATCTAGTTTGGTAGGGATTTGAATGCCTAGATATGTTATTGAGCGTTGACTCCACTGAAAAGGGAAGGAGGATTGACACCGTTCAAGTTCCTGTGACGCAAGCGTGATATTTAGGGCTTGTGATTTTGCGTAATTAATTTTAAAGTGTGATAGAGTCCCAAAGTGTTCAATGTCTTTGAGCAGGTTGGGTATAGAGGTGGTTGGGGAAGACAGGGAAAGCAAAATGTCATCCGCAAACGCTGAGACTTTGTAGTCTCGTCCTTTGATTGTAATGCCTGCAATGTCAGAGTTGGCCCTTAATCTGTTAAGGAAGGGTTCCAAAGATAGCACAAAAATTAAAGGTGAAAGGGGGCAGCCCTGGCGTGTGCCGTTACTGATGGGGAAGGCGTTCGACAGGTGGCCATTTACTCTTACAGCTGCACTCGGGTTAGAGTACAGCGCTGAGATGTGGGACAGCATGCGTGGGTGGAGGCCGATCCTCTTTAGGACCTCACGCATATAGTCCCAGGCCACTCTGTCGAACGCCTTCTCAGCATAGAGACAGGAAGAAGCCATGCGTTTTTGTGGTCGTGAGTCAGTGGTGTAGGATTAACGCTCTGATAGTGTTGTCCCTAGCTTCTCGGCCAGGGACAAAGCCCACCTGGTCTAGTCCTGGCAGTAGGGTAGACAATCTGTTAGCTAAAATTTTTGCGTAGATCTTAATATCCACGTTTAATAATGAAATTGGCCTGTAATTTTGTATTTGCGTGGTATCCTTTCCTTCCTTAGGGATTACTGTGACATGTGCCTCCAGCATGCGTCCCATATTCATTGTAGAATCTGCTAGTGAGTTAAAGGCGGTTAACATTTTAGGGGCTAGAATCTGGGTAAAGCACTTATAATATTGTAAGATAAACCCATCTGGGCCCGGGCTTTTACCTGTTTTCATCTGTTTCAGAGCCAATTGTAGTTCCTCTGTGGAGAGGGGTTTTTCTAAGTCTTCCGCTTGTGTTTGTGTGAGTGGTTGTGGGCTGTATTGGGACAAAAAGTTTTGTATGTCTTCCTTTCTGCTTAGGGCTTAGGCAGAGTTCCTATTAGGGGGGACTAGGTTATATAATTTCTTGTAATATTGTTCAAAAGCACAGGCTATGTCTTCATTTTTAGACAGCAAAGTGCCTTGCCGGGTTCTAATATGGTGAATCGTGTTAGATGGTTTAGAGGCTCGTACTGCTCTGGCTAGCAGTTTACCGCATTTGTTGCCTTGTGGTCATAATGTTTTGGCTGATCATGGGGTTGTCAGCTTTTGTCACCTCCCAATCTAGTTTTGAACATTTCACCATTCATTCCTATGGGACCAATTTCACCGCAAAAACGGCGATATTTCGTGAACCATTCGGCGAAACGTTCCACAAAGAAATAGCACACCAATTAAATGACATTGAGGCCAGATTCACACTGGTATTTTTCAGCTTTTCATAAAGTTCCACAAGGTAATAGCACACCAATTCAATGACATTGAACATTTCGCCATTCATTCCTATGGGACCAATTTCGCCGCAAATACGACGATATTTCGTGAACCATTCGGTGACACGTTCCACAAAGTAATAGCACACCAATTAAATGACATTGATTCCAGATTCACACTGGTATTTTTCAGCTTTACAAGGTAATAGCATACCAATTAAATGACTTTGAACATTTCGCCATTCATTAATATGGGACCAATTATCCGCAAAAACGACGATATTTCGTGAAAAATTTGGCGAAACGTTCCACAAAGTAATAGCACACCAATCGGGAACAATCCGCACCTTCGGTATATTACTGTCTATGTAGTTTAAAAGCTGTGGGAGGAGTTAGGCTGGTATAATCATGGGGTTGTCATCTTTTGTCACCTACCACTCTAGTTTTGAACATTTCGCCATTCATTCCTATGGGACTAATTTTGCCGCAAAAACAACAATATTTTGTGAACCATTCGGTGAAACGTTCCACAAAGTGATAGCACACCAATTAAATGACTGATTCCGGATTCACAGTGGTATTTTTCAGCTTTTCACAAAGTTCCACAAGGTAATAGCACACCAATTAAATGACATTGAACATTTCGCCATTCATTCCTATGGGAGTAATTTTGACGCAAAAACAACGATATTTCGTGAACCATTTGGTGAAACATTCCACAAAGTAATAGCACACCATTTGGGAACAATCCGCACGTTTCGGTATATTACTTGTCTATGTAGTGTAAAAACTGTGGGAGGAGTTAGGGTGGTAAATTTGGCTATAATAATAATAATAACTAGAAAAGGTACAATTTCTGGGGAAATTGTGAAAGTGTTCTTGCCTCTACAACTGGAGTGGGCGGAGTAACTGGGTGGGGTGGAGTGGCTTGAGTAACTGTGAAAAGTGTTAAAAAGCTTAATATTTTAAAAAGTATAAATAGTAGTAAAAAAGTTCCATCATTCGCTGAAAGAGCTGAACATTTTTTTCAAAAGTAATTTTTTTTTTCAAAAATGAATTTTTTTTAATCAAAAATGATTTTTTTTTCTTCAAAAATGATTTTTTTTTTCAAAAGTAATTTTTTTTTTCAAAGGTAATTTTTTTTTTCAAAAATGAATTTTTTTATTTCAAAAATAATTTTTTTTTCGAAATTATTATTTTTTTTAAAGTAATTTTTTTTTCAAAAATAATTTTTTTTTTTTCAAAAATATTTTTTTTTTTCAAATATATATTTTTTTCAAAAATAATTTTTTTTTTAAAAGTAATTTTTTTTTCAAAAATAATTTTTTTTTTCAAAAATAATTTTTTTTTTCAAAAATATTTTTTTTTTCAAAAATATATTTTTTTTTTCAAAAATGATTTTTTTTTTTCAAAAATTATTTTTTTACTTTTTTCAAAAATTATTTTTTTTTTTCAAAAATATTTTTTTTTTTACATGGGGCGGTCATAATGTTTTGGCTGATCATGGGGTGGTCATAATGTTTTGGCTGATCATGGGGTTGTCAGCTTTTGTCACTTCCCACTCTAGTTTTGAACATTTCGCCATTCATTCCTATGGGACCAATTTCGCTGCAAAAACGTCATTTCGTGGACCATTCGGCAAAACATTCCACAAAGTAATAACACACCAATCGGGAACAATCCGCTCGTTTCGGTATATTATTTGTCTCTGTAGTGTGAAAACTGTGGGAGGAGTCTACAAGCATTATCAAGTCTAGCAGATGAAGTCACATGCATTTGGAGTGTCTCAGCATCTTGTGTTTACAACCACTGTTTCCTAGCAAAGCTCATGCCCTGTTTATGCTTCCCAAATACTACTTCATCAAAACTGCCCCATCAGAATTACCCCATCAAGACTGCCCCATCATATTCCTCTATTATAAATCAGTGCATGGTGTGTCTGTCCCCTCCCCCGGGCTCTGTAATCAGCTGAGATGCTCCAGCCACCTTCCCCCCTGTGTATAACAGAAGCTTTGGTAACCATGGCAACAAAACAAACACTAACAGTACACTCTGATTAATGGCTAAAATTTCCTGAAATGACCTCTAAACAAATGGCCGTATTTTAAAAACTATACATCCTACAGCGAAGATCTTTATATTGTGAGAATCACAAGACCCAGACCTAGACTTTGATGTATAGTATGTCTCTGAAATATTAAAAATGAAGGCACAGTCGCAGTTTAGAAATTGCCCTTCAAATTTGGAGGGGGCTAGAGTGTAGTTTCAATGAATGTCAATGGACGGCGTGAGTTGCAAACAAATGGTCATATTGTGAAAACTATCAGGACTATGGCTTAGCCGTGGACATGTTTAGTGACAGCAGGGATAGCTGAACGTTTTGATATAAGATTTGTGTAGGTGGGCTTGAAAATGAGGGAGTGGCGGCAGTTTAGAAATCATGTTCTGATTTTCCAGCTTTTGTCATCTCCCACTCTAGTTTCCCCATTCATTCCTATGGGACCAATTTCGCCGCAAAAACGACGATATTTCGTGAACCATTCGGCGAAACGTTCCACAAAGTAATAGCACACCATTCGGGAACAATCCGCACGTTTCGGTATATTACTTGTCTATGTAGTGTAAAAACTGTGGGAGGAGTTAGGGTGGTAAATTTGGCTATAATAATAAGAATAATATATATGTGAGATAACAGTAAGTGGTCTTGCTATGCAAGAACACTTAACTAGAAAAGGTACAATTTCTGGGGAAATTGTGAAAGTGTTCTTGCCTCTACAACTGGAGTGGGCGGAGTAACTGGGTGGGGTGGAGTGGCTTGAGTAACTGTGAAAAGTGTTAAAAAGCTTAATATTTTAAAAAGTATAAATAGTAGTAAAAAAGTTCCATCATTCGCTGAAAGAGCTGAACATTTTTTTCAAAAGTAATTTTTTTTTTCAAAAATGAATTTTTTTTAATCAAAAATGATTTTTTTTTCTTCAAAAATGATTTTTTTTTTCAAAAGTAATTTTTTTTTTCAAAGGTAATTTTTTTTTTCAAAAATGAATTTTTTTATTTCAAAAATAATTTTTTTTTCGAAATTATTATTTTTTTTAAAGTAATTTTTTTTTCAAAAATAATTTTTTTTTTCAAAAATATTTTTTTTTTTCAAATATATTTTTTTTTCAAAAATAATTTTTTTTTAAAAGTAATTTTTTTTTCAAAAATATTTTTTTTTTTCAAAAATAATTTTTTTTTTTTCAAAAATATTTTTTTTTTCAAAAATATTTTTTTTTTTTTTCAAAAATGATTTTTTTTTTTTCAAAAATTATTTTTTTACTTTTTTCAAAAATTATTTTTTTTTTCAAAAATATTTTTTTTTTTACATGGGGCGGTCATAATGTTTTGGCTGATCATGGGGTGGTCATAATGTTTTGGCTGATCATGGGGTTGTCAGCTTTTGTCACTTCCCACTCTAGTTTTGAACATTTCGCCATTCATTCCTATGGGAACCAATTTCGCCACAAAAACGTCATTTCGTGGACCATTCGGCAAAACATTCCACAAAGTAATAACACACCAATCGGGAACAATCCGCTCGTTTCGGTATATTATTTGTCTCTGTAGTGTAAAAACTGTGGGAGGAGTCTACAAGCATTATCAAGTCTAGCAGATGAAGTCACATGCATTTGGGGTGTTACAGCATCTTGTGTTTACAACCACTGTTTCCTAGCAACGCTCATGCCCTGTTTATGCTTCCCAAATACTGCTTCATCAAAACTGCCCCATCAGAATTACCCCATCAAAACTGCCCCATCATATTCCTCTATTATAAATCAGTACATGGTGTGTCTGTCCCCTCCCCCGGGCTCTGTAATCAGCTGAGATGCTCCAGCCACCTTCCCCCCTGTGTATAACAGAAGCTTTGGTAACCATGGCAACAAAACAAACACTAACAGTACACTCTGATTAATGGCTAAAATTTCCTGAAATGACCTCTAAACAAATGGCCGTATTTTAAAAACTATACATCCTACAGCGAAGATCTTTATATTGTGAGAATCACAAGACCCAGACCTAGATTTTGATGTATAGTATGTCTCTGAAATATTAAAAATGAAGGCACAGTCGCAGTTTAGAAATTGCCCTTCAAATTTGGAGGGGGCTAGAGTGTAGTTTCAATGAATGTCAATGGACGGCGTGAGTTGCAAACAAATGGTCATATTGTGAAAACTATCAGGACTATGGCTTAGCCGTGGACATGTTTAGTGGCAGCAGGGATAGCTGAACGTTTTGATATAAGATTTGTGTAGGTGGGCTTGAAAATGAGGGAGTGGCGGCAGTTTAGAAATCATGTTCTGATTTTCCAGCTTTTGTCATCTCCCACTCTAGTTTCCCCATTCATTCCTATGGGACCAATTTCGCCGCAAAAACGACGATATTTCGTGAACCATTCGGCGAAACGTTCCACAAAGTAATAGCACACCATTCGGGAACAATCCGCACGTTTCGGTATATTACTTGTCTATGTAGTGTAAAAACTGTGGGAGGAGTTAGGGTGGTAAATTTGGCTATAATAATAAGAATAATATATATGTGAGATAACAGTAAGTGGTCTTGCTATGCAAGAACACTTAACTAGAAAAGGTACAATTTCTGGGGAAATTGTGAAAGAGTTCTTGCCTCTACAACTGGAGTGGGCGGAGTAACTGGGTGGGGTGGAGTGGCTTGAGTAACTGTGAAAAGTGTTAAAAAGCTTAATATTTTAAAAAGTATAAATAGTAGTAAAAAAGTTCCATCATTCGCTGAAAGAGCTGAACATTTTTTTCAAAAGTAATTTTTTTTTTCAAAAATGAATTTTTTTTAATCAAAAATGATTTTTTTTTCTTCAAAAATGATTTTTTTTTTCAAAAGTAATTTTTTTTTTCAAAGGTAATTTTTTTTTTCAAAAATGAATTTTTTTATTTCAAAAATAATTTTTTTTTCGAAATTATTATTTTTTTTAAAGTAATTTTTTTTTCAAAAATAATTTTTTTTTTTCAAAAATATTTTTTTTTTTCAAATATATTTTTTTTTCAAAAATAATTTTTTTTTTAAAAGAAATTTTTTTTTCAAAAATATTTATTTTTTTTTTCAAAAATGATTTTTTTTTTCAAAAATTATTTTTTTACTTTTTTCAAAAATTTTTTTTTTTTTTCAAAAATATTTTTTTTTTACATGGGGCGGTCATAATGTTTTGGCTGATCATGGGGTGGTCATAATGTTTTGGCTGATCATGGGGTTGTCAGCTTTTGTCACTTCCCACTCTAGTTTTGAACA
Organism: Aquarana catesbeiana; assembly: GCF_042186555.1. Lineage (NCBI taxonomy): Eukaryota > Metazoa > Chordata > Amphibia > Anura > Ranidae > Aquarana > Aquarana catesbeiana. Next base: position 177,777,797 of record NC_133329.1, read on the forward strand.
TTTCGCCATTCATTCCTATGGGACCAATTTCGCCGCAAAAACGTCATTTCGTGGACCATTCGGCAAAACATTCCACAAAGTAATAACACACCAATCGGGAACAATCCGCTCGTTTCGGTATATTATTTGTCTCTGTAGTGTGAAAACTGTGGGAGGAGTCTACAAGCATTATCAAGTCTAGCAGATGAAGTCACATGCATTTGGAGTGTCTCAGCATCTTGTGTTTACAACCACTGTTTCCTAGCAACGCTCATGCCCTGTTTATGCTTCCCAAATACTACTTCATCAAAACTGCCCCATCAGAATTACCCCATCAAAACTGCCCCATCATATTCCTCTATTATAAATCAGTACATGGTGTGTCTGTCCCCTCCCCCGGGCTCTGTAATCAGCTGAGATGCTCCAGCCACCTTCCCCCCTGTGTATAACAGAAGCTTTGGTAACCATGTCAACAAAACAAACACTAACATTACACTCTGATTAATGGCTAAAATTTCCTGAAATGACCTCTAAACAAATGGCCGTATTTTAAAAACTATACATCCTACAGTGAAGATCTTTATATTGTGAGAATCACAAGACCCAGACCTAGATTTTGATGTATAGTATGTCTCTGAAATATTAAAAATGAAGGCACAGTCGCAGTTTAGAAATTGCCCTTCAAATTTGGAGGGGGCTAGAGTGTAGTTTCAATGAATGTCAATGGACGGCGTGAGTTGCAAACAAATGGTCATATTGTGAAAACTATCAGGACTATGGCTTAGCCGTGGACATGTTTAGTGGCAGCAGGGATAGCTGAACGTTTTGATATAAGATTTGTGTAGGTGGGCTTGAAAATGAGGGAGTGGCGGCAGTTTAGAAATCATGTTCTGATTTTCCAGCTTTTGTCATCTCCCACTCTAGTTTCCCCATTCATTCCTATGGGACCAATTTCGCCGCAAAAACGACGATATTTCATGAACCATTCGGCGAAACGTTCCACAAAGTAATAGCACACCATTCTGGAACAATCCGCACGTTTCGGTATATTACTTGTCTATGTAGTGTAAAAACTGTGGGAGGAGTTAGGGTGGTAAATTTGGCTATAATAATAAGAATAATATATATGTGAGATAACAGTAAGTGGTCTTGCTATGCAAGAACACTTAACTAGAAAAGCTACAATTTCTGGGGAAATTGTGAAAAGTGTTCTTGCCTCTACAACTGGAGTGGGCGGAGTAACTGGGTGGAGTGGCTTGAGTAATTGTGTGGTTGGAGTGGCTGGAGTAACTGTAAAAAGTGTTAAAAAGCTTAATATTTTAAAAAGTATAAATAGTAGTAAAAAAGTTGAAGTCCCATCATTAGCTGAAAGAGCTGAACATTTTTTTTCAAAAATGATTTTTTTTTTAAAAGATTATTTTTTTCAAAAATATATGTATTTTTTTTTTTGAAAAGATTTTTTTCTTCAAAAATGATTTTTTTTCAAAAATGATTGTTAAAATGTTTTTTTTTTTCATGGGGTGATCATAATGTTTTGGCTGATCATGTTGTTGTCATAATGATTTGGCTGATCATGGGGGGTCATAATGTTTTGGCTGATTATTGCGTGGTCATAATGATTTGGCTGATTATGGCATGGTCATAATGTTTTGGCTGATCATGGGGGGTCATAATGGTTTGGCTGATCGTGGGGTGGACATAATGATTTGGCTGATTATGGCGTGGTCATAATGTTTTGGCTGATAATGGGGTGGTCATAATGTTTTGGCTGATCATGTTGTGGTCATAATTTTTTGGCTGATCATGGGGGGTCAGCTTTTGTCATACCTTCATCTAGCAGATGAAGGTATGACCACATGCATTTGGGGGGTCTCAGCATCTTGTGTTTACAACCACTGTTTCCTAGCAATGCTCATGTCCTGTTTATGCTTCACAAATATTGCTCAATACACAATACACAGGTTAATGATAGATGTAATAACTGTGCAGTAATTCAAATGGCCGTATTTTAAAAACTATAAATCCTACAGTGAAGAGCTTTATATTGTGAGAATCACAATACCCAGACCTAGATTTTGATACATAGTATGTCTCTGAAATAAATAAAATTGAAGGCACGGTTGCAGTTTAGATATTGCCCTTCAAATTTGAAGGGGCTAGAGTGTAGTTTCAATGAATGTCAATGGACGGCGTGAGTTGCAAACAAATGGTCATATTGTGAAAACTATCAGGACTATGGCTTAGCCGTGGACATGTTTAGTGGCAGCAGGGATAGCTGAACGTTTTGATATAAGATTTGTGTAGGTGGGCTTGAAAATGAGGGAGTGTTCTGATTTTCCAGCTTTTGTCATCTCCCACTCTAGTTTCCCCATTCATTCCTATGGGATCAATTTTGCCGCAAAAATTACGATATTTCGTGAACCATTCAGCGAAACGTTCCACAAAGTAATAACACACCATTCGGGAACACATTTCGGTATATTACTTGTCTATGTAGTGTAAAAACTGTGGGAGGAGTTAGGGTGGTAAATTTGGCTATAATAATAATAAGAATAATATATATGTGAGATAACAATAAGTGGTCTTGCTATGCAAGAACACTTAATAATATATATGTGAGATAACAATAAGTGGTCTTGCTATGCAAGAACACTTAATAATAACTAGAAAAGCTACAATTTCTGGGGAAATTGTGAAAGTGTTCTTGCCTCTACAACTGGAGTGGGCGGAGTAACTGGGTGGGGTGGAGTGGCTTGAGTAACTGTGAAAAGTGTTAAAAAGCTTAATATTTTAAAAAGTATAAATAGTAGTAAAAAAGCTCCATCATTAGCTGAAAGAGCTGAACATTTTTTTCAAAAGTAATTTTTTTTTTTCAAAAATGAATTTTTTTTTTTCAAAAATGAATTTTTTTTATTCAAAAATGATTTTTTTTCTTCAAAAATGATTTTTTTTTCTTCAAAAATGATTTTTTTTTTCAAAAATGATTTTTTTTTAAAAGTAATTTTTTTTCTCAAAAATAATTTTTTTTTTCGAAATTATTTTTTTTTTTAAGTAATTTTTTTTTCAAAAATATTTTTTTTTTTTTCAAAAATAATTTTTTTTTTTCAAAAATAATTTTTTTTTTTTCAAAAATATATTTTTTTTTCAAAAATAATTTTTTTTTTCAAAAATAATTTTTTTTTTTTCAAAAATATATTTGTTTTTTTTTCAAAAATATATATATTTTTTTTCAAAAATATTTTTTTTTTTTTCATGGGGCGGTCATAATGTTTCAGCTGATCATGGGGTTGTCAGCTTTTGTCACCTCCCGCTATAGTTTTGAACATTTCACCATTCATTCCTATGGGACCAATTTCACCGCAAAAACGACGATATTTCGTGAACCATTCGGCGAAACGTTCCACAGAGTAATAGCACACCAATTAAATGACATTGAGGCCGGATTCACACTGGTATTTTTCAGCTTTTCTCAAAGTTCCACAAGGTAATAGGACACCAATTAAATGACATTGAACATTTCGCAATTCATTCCTATGGGACCAATATTGCCGATATTTCGTGGACCATTCGGCGAAATATTCCACAAAGTAATAACACACCAATCGGGAACAATCCGCTCGTTTCGGTATATTACTTGTCTCTGTAGTGTAAAAACTGTGGGAGGAGTCTACAAGCATTATCAAGTCTAGCAGATGAAGTCACATGCATTTGGGGTGTCTCAGCATCTTTCGTTTACAACCACTGTTTCCTAGCAACGCTCATGCCCTGTTTATGCTTCCCAAATACTACTTCATCAAAACTGCCCCATCAGAATTACCCCATCAAATCTGCCCCATCATATTCCTCTATTATAAATCAGTACATGGTGTGTCTGTCCCCTCCCCCGGGCTCTGTAATCAGAGCTGAGATGCTCCAGCCACCTCCCCCCTGTGTATAACAGAAGCTTTGGTAACCATGGCAACAAAACAAACACAGTACATGCTGATTAATGGCTAAAATTTCCTGAAATGACCTCTAAACAAATGGCTGTATTTTAAAAACTATACATCCTACAGCAAAGATCTTTATATTGTGAGAATCACAAGACCCAGACCTAGATTTTGATACATAGTATGTCTCTGAAATATTAAAATTGAAGGCACGGTCGCAGTTTAGAAATTGCCCTTCAAATTTGAAGGGGCTAGAGTGTAGTTTCAATGAATGTCAATGGACGGCGTGAGTTGCAAACAAATGGTCATATTGTGAAAACTATGAGGACTATGGCTTAGCCGTGGACATGTTTAGTGGCAGCAGGGATAGCTGAACGTTTTGATATAATATTTGTGTAGGTGGGCTTGAAAATGAGGGAGTGGCGGCAGTTTAGATATCATGTTCTGATTTTCCAGCTTTTGTCATCTCCCACTCTAGTTTCCCCATTCATTCCTATGGGACCAATTTCGCCGCAAAAATGACGATATTTCGTGAACCATTCGGCGAAACGTTCCACAAAGTAATAGCACACCATTCGGGAACAATCCGCACGTTTCGGTATATTACTTGTCTATGTAGTGTAAAAACTGTGGGAGGAGTTGGGGTGGTAAATTTGGCTATAATAATAAGAATAATATATATGTGAGATAACAGTAAGTGGTCTTGCTATGCAAGAACACTTAACTAGAAAAGCTACAATTTCTGGGGAAATTGTGAAAGTGTTCTTGCCTCTACAACTGGAGTGAGCGGAGTAACTGGGTGGGGTGGAGTGGCTTGAGTAACTGTGAAAAGTGTTAAAAAGCTTAATATTTTAAAAAGTATAAATAGTAGTAAAAAAGTTCCATCATTAGCTGAAAGAGCTGAACATTTTTTTCAAAAGTAATTTTTTTTTTTTCAAAAATGAATTTTTTTTTTTTCAAAAATGAATTTTTTTTTTAAAAAAAATGAATTTTTTTCTTCAAAAATGATTTTTTTTTCTTCAAAAATTATTTTTTTTTTTTCAAAAATGATTTTTTTTTAAAAGTAATTTTTTTTCTCAAAAATAATTTTTTTTTTCGAAATTATTTATTTTTTTAAGTAATTTTTTTTTCAAAAATATATTTTTTTTTTCAAAAATAATTTTTTTTTTTTTTCAAAAATAATTTTTTTTTTCAAAAATATATTTGTTTTTTCATGGGGCGGTCATAATGTTTCAGCTGATCATGGGGTTGTCAGCTTTTGTCACCTCCCGCTCTAGTTTTGAACATTTCACCATTCATTCCTATGGGACCAATTTCACTGCAAAAACGACGATATTTCGTGAACCATTCGGCGAAACGTTCCACAAAGTAATAGCACACCAATTAAATGACATTGAGGCCGGATTCACACTGGTATTTTTCAGGTTTTCACAAAGTTCCACAAGGTAATAGGACACCAATTAAATGACATTGAACATTTCGCAATTCATTCCTATGGGACCAATATTGCCGCAAAAAACTACGATATTTCGTGGACCATTCGGCGAAATATTCCACAAAGTAATAACACACCAATCGGGAACAATCCGCTCGTTTCGGTATATTACTTGTCTCTGTAGTGTAAAAACTGTGGGAGGAGTCTACAAGCATTATCAAGTCTAGCAGATGAAGTCACATGCATTTGGGGTGTCTCAGCATCGTGTGTTTACAACCACTGTTTCCTAGCAACGCTCATGCCCTGTTTATGCTTCCCAAATACTACTTCATCAAAACTGCCCCATCAGAATTACCCTATCAAAACTGCCCCATCATATTCCTCTATTATAAATCAGTACATGGTGTGTCTGTCCCCTCCCCCGGGCTCTGTAATCAGAGCTGAGATGCTCCAGCCACCTCCCCCCTGTGTATAACAGAAGCTTTGGTAACCATGGCAACAAAACAAACACAGTACATGCTGATTAATGGCTAAAATTTCCTGAAATGACCTCTAAACAAATGGCTGTATTTTAAAAACTATACATCCTACAGCAAAGATCTTTATATTGTGAGAATCACAAGACCCAGACCTAGATTTTGATACATAGTATGTCTCTGAAATATTAAAATTGAAGGCACGGTCGCAGTTTAGAAATTGCCCTTCAAATTTGAAGGGGCTAGAGTGTAGTTTCAATGAATGTCAATGGACGGCGTGAGTTGCAAACAAATGGTCATATTGTGAAAACTATCAGGACTATGGCTTAGCCGTGGACATGTTTAGTGGCAGCAGGGATAGCTGAACGTTTTGATATAAGATTTGTGTAGGTGGGCTTGAAAATGAGGGAGTGGCGGCAGTTTAGAAATCATGTTCTGATTTTCCAGCTTTTGTCATCTCCCACTCTAGTTTCCCCATTCATTCCTATGGGACCAATTTCGCCGCAAAAATGACGATATTTCGTGAACCATTCGGCGAAACGTTCCACAAAGTAATAGCACACCATTCGGGAACAATCCGCACGTTTCGGTATATTACTTGTCTATGTAGTGTAAAAACTGTGGGAGGAGTTGGGGTGGTAAATTTGGCTATAATAATAAGAATAATATATATGTGAGATAACAGTAAGTGGTCTTGCTATGCAAGAACACTTAACTAGAAAAGCTACAATTTCTGGGGAAATTGTGAAAGTGTTCTTGCCTCTACAACTGGAGTGAGCGGAGTAACTGGGTGGGGTGGAGTGGCTTGAGTAACTGTGAAAAGTGTTAAAAAGCTTAATATTTTAAAAAGTATAAATAGTAGTAAAAAAGTTCCATCATTAGCTGAAAGAGCTGAACATTTTTTTCAAAAGTAATTTTTTTTTTTCAAAAATGAATTTTTTTTTTTCAAAAATGAATTTTTTTTTTTTTTTAAATGAATTTTTTTCTTCAAAAATGATTTTTTTTTCTTCAAAAATTATTTTTTTTTTTCAAAAATGATTTTTTTTTAAAAGTAATTTTTTTTCTCAAAAATAATTTTTTTTTTCGAAATTATTTATTTTTTTAAGTAATTTTTTTTTCAAAAATATTTTTTTTTTTTCAAAAATATTTTTTTTTTTTTTCAAAAATAATTTTTTTTTTCAAAAATATATATTTTTTTTTTCAAAAATATATATATTTTTTTTCAAAAATATATTTGTTTTTTCATGGGGCGGTCATAATGTTTCAGCTGATCATGGGGTTGTCAGCTTTTGTCACCTCCCGCTCTAGTTTTGAACATTTCACCATTCATTCCTATGGGACCAATTTCACCGCAAAAACGACGATATTTCGTGAACCATTCAGCGAAACGTTCCACAAAGTAATAGCACACCAATTAAATGACATTGAGGCCGGATTCACACTGGTATTTTTCAGGTTTTCACAAAGTTCCACAAGGTAATAGGACACCAATTAAATGACATTGAACATTTCGCAATTCATTCCTATGGGACCAATATTGCCGCAAAAAACTACGATATTTCGTGGACCATTCGGCGAAATATTCCACAAAGTAATAACACACCAATCGGGAACAATCCGCTCGTTTCGGTATATTACTTGTCTCTGTAGTGTAAAAACTGTGGGAGGAGTCTACAAGCATTATCAAGTCTAGCAGATGAAGTCACATGCATTTGGGGTGTCTCAGCATCGTGTGTTTACAACCACTGTTTCCTAGCAACGCTCATGCCCTGTTTATGCTTCCCAAATACTACTTCATCAAAACTGCCCCATCAGAATTACCCCATCAAAACTGCCCCATCATATTCCTCTATTATAAATCAGTACATGGTGTTTCTGTCCCCTCCCCCGGGCTCTGTAATCAGAGCTGATATGCTCCAGCCACCTACCCCCTGTGTATAACAGAAGCTTTGGTAACCATGGCAACAAAACAAACACTAACAGTACACTCTGATTAATGGCTAAAATTTCCTGAAATGACCTCTAAACAAATGGCTGTATTTTAAAAACTATACATCCTACAGCGAAGATCTTTATATTGTGAGAATCACAAGACCCAGACCTAGATTTTGATACATAGTATGTCTCTGAAATATTAAAAATGGAGGCACAGTCGCAGTTTAGAAATTGCCCTTCAAATTTGAAGGGGCTAGAGTGTAGTTTCAATGAATGTCAATGGACAGTGTGAGTTGCAAACAAATGGTCATATTGTGAAAACTATCAGGACTATGGCTTAGCCGTGGACATGTTTAGTGGCAGCAGGGATAGCTGAACGTTTTGATATAAGATTTGTGTAGGTGGGCTTGAAAATGAGGGAGTGGCGGCAGTTTAGAAATCATGTTCTGATTTTCCAGCTTTTGTCATCTCCCACTCTAGTTCCCCATTCATTCCTATGGGACCAATTTCGCCGCAAAAACGACGATATTTTGTGAACCATTTGGCGAAACGTTCCACAAAGTAATAGCACACCATTCGGGAACAATCCGCACGTTTCGGTATATTACTTGTCTATGTAGTGTAAAAACTGTGGGAGGAGTTAGGGTGGTAAATTTGGCTATAATAATAAGAATAAGAACTAGAAAAGGTACAATTTCTGGGGAAATTGTGAAAGTGTTCTTGCCTCTACAACTGGAGTGGGCGGAGTAACTGGGTGGAGTGGCTTGAGTAACTGTTGTGTGGTTGGAGTGGCTGGAGCTCCTGTGAAAAGCGTTAAAAAGCGTAATATTTTAAAAAGTATAAATAGTAGTAAAAAAGTTGAAGTCTCATCATTAGCTGAAAGAGCACAAACATTTTTTTTTTCAAAAATGATTTTTTTTTTTTCAAAAGTGATTTTTTTTTAAAAATATTTTTTTTTTCAAAAATATATATTTTTTTTCAAAAATATATTTTTTTTTTCAAAAATTTTTTTTTTCAAAAATATATTTTTTTTCAAAAATATATTTTTTTTTTCAAAAATATTTTTTTTTTTCAAAAATATATTTTTTTTTCAAAAATGAATTTTTTTTTCAAAAATGATTTTTTTTTTTTCAAAAATATATATTTTTTTCAAAAATGAATTTGTTTTTTTTTCAAAAATGATTTTTTTTTTTTTCAAAATATTTTTTTTTTTTACATGGGGCGGTCATAATGTTTTGGCTGATCATGGGGTGGTCATAATGTTTTGGCTGATCATGGGGTTGTCAGCTTTTGTCACCTCCCACTCTAGTTTGGAACATTTCGCCATTCATTCCTATGGGACCAATTTCGCCGCAAAAACGTCATTTCGTGGACCATTCGGCGAAACATTCCACAAAGTAATAGCACACCAATCGGGAACAATCCGCTCGTTTCGGTATATTATTTGTCTCTGTAGTGTGAAAACTGTGGGAGGAGTCTACAAGCATTATCAAGTCTAGCAGATGAAGTCACATGCATTTGGAGTGTCTCAGCATCTTGTGTTTACAACCACTGTTTCCTAGCAACGCTCATGCCCTGTTTATGCTTCCCAAATACTGCTTCATCAAAACTGCCCCATCAGAATTACCCCATCAAAACTGCCCCATCGTATTCCTCTATTATAAATCAGTACATGGTGTGTCTGTCCCCTCCCCCGGGCTCTGTAATCAGCTGAGATGCTCCAGCCACCTCCCCCCCTGTGTATAACAGAAGCTTTGGTAACCATGGCAACAAAACAAACACTAACAGTACACTCTGATTAATGGCTAAAATTTCCTGAAATGACCTCTAAACAAATGGCCGTATTTTAAAAACTATACATCCTACAGCGAAGATCTTTATATTGTGAGAATCACAAGACCCAGACCTAGATTTTGATGTATAGTATGTCTCTGAAATATTAAAATTGAAGGCACAGTCGTAGTTTAGAAATTGCCCTTCAAATTTGAAGGGGCTAGAGTGTAGTTTCAATGAATGTCAATGGACGGCGTGAGTTGCAAACAAATGGTCATATTGTGAAAACTATCAGGACTATGGCTTAGCCGTGGACATGTTTAGTGGCAGCAGGGATAGTTGAACGTTTTGATATAAGATTTGTGTAGGTGGGCTTGAAAATGAGAGAGTGGCGGCAGTTTAGAAATCATGTTCTGATTTTCCAGCTTTTGTCATCTCCCACTCTAGTTTCCCCATTCATTCCTATGGGACCAATTTCACCGCAAAAATGACGATATTTCGTGAACCATTTGGCGAAACGTTCCACAAAATAATAGCACACCATTCGGGAACAATCCGCACGTTTCGGTATATTACTTGTCTATGTAGTGTAAAAACTGTGGGAGGAGTTAGGGTGGTAAATTTGGCTATAATAATAATAATAACTAGAAAAGCTACAATTTCTGGTGAAATTGTGAAAGTGTTCTTGCCTCTACAACTGGAGAGGGCGGAGTAACTGGGTGGGGTGGAGTGGCTTGAGTAACTGTGAAAAGTGTTAAAAAGCTTAATATTTTAAAAAGTATAAATAGTAGTAAAAAAGTTTCATCATTAGCTGAAAGAGCTGAACATTTTTTTCAAAAGTAAATTTTTTTTCAAAAATGAATTTTTTTTTTTCAAAAATGAATTTTTTTTATTCAAAAAATGATTTTTTTTTCTTCAAAAATGAATTTTTTTTCCAAAAATTATTTTTTTTTTCAAAAGTAATTTTATTTTTCAAAAGTAATTTTTTTTTTCAAAAATATTTTTTTTTTTTCAAAAATGAATTATTTTTTTTCAAAAATATTTTTTTCTTATAAAAAATATATTTTTTTTTTCTAAAATGAATTTTTTTTTCAAAAATGAATTATTTTTTTTCAAAAATGAATTTTTTTTCAAAAATATTTTTTTTTTATGGGGCGGCCATAATGTTTTGGCTGATCATGGGGTTGTCAGCTTTTGTCACCTCCCACTCTAGTTTTGAACATTTCGCCATTCATTCCTATGGGACCAATTTCGCCGCAAAAACAACGATATTTCGTGAACCATTCGGCGAAACGTTCCACAAAGTAATAGCACACCATTCGTTAACAATCCGCACGTTTCGGTATATTACTTGTCTATGTAGTGTAAAAACTGTGGGAGGAGTTAGGGTGGTAAATTTGGCTATAATAATAAGAATAATATATATGTGAGATAACAGTAAGTGGTCTTGCTATGCAAGAACACTTAACTAGAAAAGGTACAATTTCTGGGGAAATTGTGAAAGTGTTCTTGCCTCTACAACTGGAGTGGGCGGAGTAACTGGGTGGGGTGGAGTGGCTTGAGTAACTGTGAAAAGTGTTAAAAAGCTTAATATTTTAAAAAGTATAAATAGTAGTAAAAAAGTTCCATCATTCGCTGAAAGAGCTGAACATTTTTTTCAAAAGTAATTTTTTTTTTCAAAAATGAATTTTTTTTAATCAAAAATGATTTTTTTTTCTTCAAAAATGATTTTTTTTTTCAAAAGTAATTTTTTTTTTCAAAGGTAATTTTTTTTTTCAAAAATGAATTTTTTTATTTCAAAAATAATTTTTTTTTCGAAATTATTATTTTTTTTAAAGTAATTTTTTTTTCAAAAATAATTTTTTTTTTCAAAAATATTTTTTTTTTTCAAATATATTTTTTTTTCAAAAATAATTTTTTTTTTAAAAGTAATTTTTTTTTCAAAAATATTTCTTTTTTTTCAAAAATAATTTTTTTTTTTTCAAAAATATTTTTTTTTTTTTCAAAAATGATTTTTTTTTTTACAAAAATTATTTTTTTACTTTTTTCAAAAATTATTTTTTTTTTCAAAAATATTTTTTTTTTTTACATGGGGCGGTCATAATGTTTTGGCTGATCATGGGGTGGTCATAATGTTTTGGCTGATCATGGGGTTGTCAGCTTTTGTCACTTCCCACTCTAGTTTTGAACATTTCGCCATTCATTCCTATGGGACCAATTTCGCCGCAAAAACGTCATTTCGTGGACCATTCGGCAAAACATTCCACAAAGTAATAACACACCAATCGGGAACAATCCGCTCGTTTCGGTATATTATTTGTCTCTGTAGTGTGAAAACTGTGGGAGGAGTCTACAAGCATTATCAAGTCTAGCAGATGAAGTCACATGCATTTGGGGTGTTACAGCATCTTGTGTTTACAACCACTGTTTCCTAGCAACGCTCATGCCCTGTTTATGCTTCCCAAATACTGCTTCATCAAAACTGCCCCATCAGAATTACCCCATCAAAACTGCCCCATCATATTCCTCTATTATAAATCAGTACATGGTGTGTCTGTCCCCTCCCCCGGGCTCTGTAATCAGCTGAGATGCTCCAGCCACCTTCCCCCCTGTGTATAACAGAAGCTTTGGTAACCATGGCAACAAAACAAACACTAACAGTACACTCTGATTAATGGCTAAAATTTCCTGAAATGACCTCTAAACAAATGACCGTATTTTAAAAACTATACATCCTACAGCGAAGATCTTTATATTGTGAGAATCACAAGACCCAGACCTAGATTTTGATGTATAGTATGTCTCTGAAATATTAAAAATGTAGGCACAGTCGCAGTTTAGAAATTGCCCTTCAAATTTGGAGGGGTCTAGAGTGTAGTTTCAATGAATGTCAATGGACGGCGTGAGTTGCAAACAAATGGTCATATTGTGAAAACTATCAGGACTATGGCTTATCTGTGGACATGTTTAGTGGCAGCAGGGATAGCTGAACGTTTTGATATAAGATTTGTGTAGGTGGGCTTGAAAATGAGGGAGTGGCGGCAGTTTAGAAATCATGTTCTGATTTTCCAGCTTTTGTCATCTCCCACTCTAGTTCCCCATTCATTCCTATGGGACCAATTTCGCCGCAAAAACGACGATATTTTGTGAACCATTTGGCGAAACGTTCCACAAAGTAATAGCACACCATTCGGGAACAATCCGCACGTTTCGGTATATTACTTGTCTATGTAGTGTAAAAACTGTGGGAGGAGTTAGGGTGGTAAATTTGGCTATAATAATAAGAATAAGAACTAGAAAAGGTACAATTTCTGGGGAAATTGTGAAAGTGTTCTTGCCTCTACAACTGGAGTGGGCGGAGTAACTGGGTGGAGTGGCTTGAGTAACTGTTGTGTGGTTGGAGTGGCTGGAGCTCCTGTGAAAAGCGTTAAAAAGCGTAATATTTTAAAAAGTATAAATAGTAGTAAAAAAGTTGAAGTCTCATCATTAGCTGAAAGAGCACAAACATTTTTTTTTTCAAAAATGATTTTTTTTTTTTCAAAAGTGATTTTTTTTTAAAAATATTTTTTTTTTCAAAAATATATTTTTTTTTTCAAAAATATATTTTTTTTTTCAAAAATTTTTTTTTTCAAAAATATATTTTTTTTCAAAAATATATTTTTTTTTTCAAAAATATTTTTTTTTTTCAAAAATATATTTTTTTTTCAAAAATGAATTTTTTTTTCAAAAATGATTTTTTTTTTTTCAAAAATATATATTTTTTTCAAAAATGAATTTGTTTTTTTTTCAAAAATGATTTTTTTTTTTTTCAAAATATTTTTTTTTTTTACATGGGGCGGTCATAATGTTTTGGCTGATCATGGGGTGGTCATAATGTTTTGGCTGATCATGGGGTTGTCAGCTTTTGTCACCTCCCACTCTAGTTTGGAACATTTCGCCATTCATTCCTATGGGACCAATTTCGCCGCAAAAACGTCATTTCGTGGACCATTCGGCGAAACATTCCACAAAGTAATAGCACACCAATCGGGAACAATCCGCTCGTTTCGGTATATTATTTGTCTCTGTAGTGTGAAAACTGTGGGAGGAGTCTACAAGCATTATCAAGTCTAGCAGATGAAGTCACATGCATTTGGAGTGTCTCAGCATCTTGTGTTTACAACCACTGTTTCCTAGCAACGCTCATGCCCTGTTTATGCTTCCCAAATACTGCTTCATCAAAACTGCCCCATCAGAATTACCCCATCAAAACTGCCCCATCGTATTCCTCTATTATAAATCAGTACATGGTGTGTCTGTCCCCTCCCCCGGGCTCTGTAATCAGCTGAGATGCTCCAGCCACCTCCCCCCCTGTGTATAACAGAAGCTTTGGTAACCATGGCAACAAAACAAACACTAACAGTACACTCTGATTAATGGCTAAAATTTCCTGAAATGACCTCTAAACAAATGGCCGTATTTTAAAAACTATACATCCTACAGCGAAGATCTTTATATTGTGGGAATCACAAGACCCAGACCTAGATTTTGATGTATAGTATGTCTCTGAAATATTAAAATTGAAGGCACAGTCGTAGTTTAGAAATTGCCCTTCAAATTTGAAGGGGCTAGAGTGTAGTTTCAATGAATGTCAATGGACGGCGTGAGTTGCAAACAAATGGTCATATTGTGAAAACTATCAGGACTATGGCTTAGCCGTGGACATGTTTAGTGGCAGCAGGGATAGTTGAACGTTTTGATATAAGATTTGTGTAGGTGGGCTTGAAAATGAGAGAGTGGCGGCAGTTTAGAAATCATGTTCTGATTTTCCAGCTTTTGTCATCTCCCACTCTAGTTTCCCCATTCATTCCTATGGGACCAATTTCGCCGCAAAAACAACGATATTTCGTGAACCATTCGGCGAAACGTTCCACAAAGTAATAGCACACCATTCGTTAACAATCCGCACGTTTCGGTATATTACTTGTCTATGTAGTGTAAAAACTGTGGGAGGAGTTAGGGTGGTAAATTTGGCTATAATAATAAGAATAATATATATGTGAGATAACAGTAAGTGGTCTTGCTATGCAAGAACACTTAACTAGAAAAGGTACAATTTCTGGGGAAATTGTGAAAGTGTTCTTGCCTCTACAACTGGAGTGGGCGGAGTAACTGGGTGGGGTGGAGTGGCTTGAGTAACTGTGAAAAGTGTTAAAAAGCTTAATATTTTAAAAAGTATAAATAGTAGTAAAAAAGTTCCATCATTCGCTGAAAGAGCTGAACATTTTTTTCAAAAGTAATTTTTTTTTTCAAAAATGAATTTTTTTTAATCAAAAATGATTTTTTTTTCTTCAAAAATGATTTTTTTTTTCAAAAGTAATTTTTTTTTTCAAAGGTAATTTTTTTTTTCAAAAATGAATTTTTTTATTTCAAAAATAATTTTTTTTTCGAAATTATTATTTTTTTTAAAGTAATTTTTTTTTCAAAAATAATTTTTTTTTTCAAAAATATTTTTTTTTTTCAAATATATTTTTTTTTCAAAAATAATTTTTTTTTTAAAAGTAATTTTTTTTTCAAAAATATTTCTTTTTTTTCAAAAATAATTTTTTTTTTTTCAAAAATATTTTTTTTTTTTTCAAAAATGATTTTTTTTTTTACAAAAATTATTTTTTTACTTTTTTCAAAAATAATTTTTTTTTTCAAAAATATTTTTTTTTTTTACATGGGGCGGTCATAATGTTTTGGCTGATCATGGGGTGGTCAGCTTTTGTCACTTCCCACTCTAGTTTTGAACATTTCGCCATTCATTCCTATGGGACCAATTTCGCCGCAAAAACGTCATTTCGTGGACCATTCGGCAAAACATTCCACAAAGTAATAACACACCAATCGGGAACAATCCGCTCGTTTCGGTATATTATTTGTCTCTGTAGTGTGAAAACTGTGGGAGGAGTCTACAAGCATTATCAAGTCTAGCAGATGAAGTCACATGCATTTGGGGTGTTACAGCATCTTGTGTTTACAACCACTGTTTCCTAGCAACGCTCATGCCCTGTTTATGCTTCCCAAATACTGCTTCATCAAAACTGCCCCATCAGAATTACCCCATCAAAACTGCCCCATCATATTCCTCTATTATAAATCAGTACATGGTGTGTCTGTCCCCTCCCCCGGGCTCTGTAATCAGCTGAGATGCTCCAGCCACCTTCCCCCCTGTGTATAACAGAAGCTTTGGTAACCATGGCAACAAAACAAACACTAACAGTACACTCTGATTAATGGCTAAAATTTCCTGAAATGACCTCTAAACAAATGACCGTATTTTAAAAACTATACATCCTACAGCGAAGATCTTTATATTGTGAGAATCACAAGACCCAGACCTAGATTTTGATGTATAGTATGTCTCTGAAATATTAAAAATGTAGGCACAGTCGCAGTTTAGAAATTGCCCTTCAAATTTGGAGGCGGCTAGAGTGTAGTTTCAATGAATATCAATGGACGGCGTGAGTTGCAAACAAATGGTCATATTGTGAAAACTATCAGGACTATGGCTTAGCCGTGGACATGTTTAGTGGCAGCAGGGATAGCTGAACATTTTGATATAAGATTTGTGTAGGTGGGCTTGAAAATGAGGGAGTGGCGGCAGTTTAGAAATCATGTTCTGATTTTCCAGCTTTTGTCATCTCCCACTCTAGTTTCCCCATTCATTCCTATGGGACCAAATTCGCCGCAAAAACGACGATATTTCGTGAACCATTCAGCGAAACGTTCCACAAAGTAATAGCACACCATTCGGGAACAATCCGCACGTTTCGGTATATTACTTGTCTATGTAGTGTAAAAACTGTGGGAGGAGTTAGGGTGGTAAATTTGGCTATAATAATAATAAAAATAACTAGAAAAGGTACAATTTCTGGGAAAATTGTGAAAGTGTTCTTGCCTCTACAACTGGAGTGGGCGGAGTAACTGGGTGGGGTGGAGTGGCTTGAGTAACTGTGAAAAGTGTTAAAAAGCTTAATATTTTAAAAAGTATAAATAGTAGTAAAAAAGTTCCATCATCATTCGCTGAAAGAGCTGAACATTTTTTTCAAAAGTAATTTTTTTTTTCAAAAATGATTTTTTTTTCTTCAAAAATGAATTTTTTTTTCTTCAAAAATGATTTTTTTTTTCAAAAGTAATTTTTTTTTTCAAAGGTAATTTTTTTTTTCAAAAATGAATTTTTTTATTTCAAAAATAATTTTTTTTTCGAAATTATTTTTTTTTAAAGTAATTTTTTTTTCAAAAATAATTTTTTTTTTCAAAAATATTTTTTTTTTCAAATATATTTTTTTTTTCAAAAATAATTTTTTTTTTAAAAGTAATTTTTTTTTCAAAAAAATTTTTTTTTTTTTCCAAAATAATTTTTTTTTTTCAAAAAATTTTTTTTTTTTTCAAAAATTTTTTTTTTTTTTCAAAAATATTTTTTTTTTTTCAAAAATGATTTTTTTTTTTTTCAAAAATTTTTTTTTTATTTTTTTCAAAAATGATTTTTTTTTTTCAAAAATATTTTTTTTTTTACATGGGGCGGTCATAATGTTTTGGCTGATCATGGGGTGGTCATAATGTTTTGGCTGATCATGGGGTTGTCAGCTTTTGTCACCTCCCACTCTAGTTTTGAACATTTCGCCATTCATTCCTATGGGACCAATTTCGCCGCAAAAACGTCATTTCGTGGACCATTCGGTGAAACATTCCACAAAGTAATAACACACCAATCGGGAACAATCCGCTCGTTTCGGTATATTACTTGTCTCTGTAGTGTAAAAACCGTGGGAGGAGTCTACAAGCATTATCAAGTCTAGCAGATGAAGTCACATGCATTTGGGGTGTCTCAGCATCTTGTGTTTACAACCACTGTTTCCTAGCAACGCTCATGCCCTGTTTATGCTTCCCAAATACTACTTCATCAAAACTGCCCCATCAGAATTACCCCATCAAAACTGCCCCATCATATTCCTCTATTATAAATCAGTACATGGTGTGTCTGTCCCCTCCCCCGGGCTCTGTAATCAGAGCTGAGATGCTCCAGCCACCTCCCCCCTGTGTATAACAGAAGCTTTGGTAACCATGGCAACAAAACAAACACAGCACACTCTGATTAATGGCTAAAATTTCCTGAAATGACCTCTAAACAAATGGCCGTATTTTAAAAACTATACATCCTACAGCGAAGATTTTTATATTGTGAGAATCACAAGACCCAGACCTAGATTTTGATACATAGTATGTCTCTGAAATATTAAAAATGAAGGCACGGTCGCAGTTTAGAAATTGCCCTTCAAAATTTGAAGGGGCTAGAGTGTAGTTTCAATGAATGTCAATGGACGGCGTGAGTTGCAAACAAATGGTCATATTGTGAAAACTATCAGGACTACGGCTTAGCCGTGGACATGTTTAGTGGCAGCAGGGATAGCTGAACGTTTTGATATAAGATTTGTGTAGGTGGGCTTGAAAATGAGGGAGTGGCGGCAGTTTAGAAATCATGTTCTGATTTTCCAGCTTTTGCCATCTCCCACTCTAGTTTCCCCATTCATTCCTATGGGACCAATTTCGCTGCAAAAACTACGATATTTCGTGAACCATTCGGCGAAACGTTCCACAAAGTAATAGCACACCATTCGGGAACAATCCGCACGTTTTGGTATATTACTTGTCTATGTAGTGTAAAAACTGTGGGAGGAGTTAGGGTGGTAAATTTGGCTATAATAATAATAAGAATAATATATATGTGAGATAACAATAAGTGGTCTTGCTATGCAAGAACACTTAACTAGAAAAGCTACAATTTCTGGGGAAATTGTGAAAAGTGTTCTTGATTCTACATCTGGAGTGGGCGGAGTAACTGGGGGGAGTGGCTGGAGTAACTGTTGTGTGTTTGGAGTAACTGTGGAAAGGTTGAACTGGGCAGATGGGCAGAGTAACTGTGTGGAGTGTTTGTAGTGAGTAAAGATAGTAAACATTACACTAACCAATTGATTGATCAATTTTAAAAAGTGCACAAGTGCTAATGATGTAGAAGGTAGAAATATCGGTAAATGACTTTGTCGGACACAGACTTAAGGGTTACCAGGATTTATTCCGCCCCAGCCAAAGCGTAGCACCTGACGGACTCGTGTCCCAAAATCAAGTGTGTCAAAAACAGTTTACACAGTGTACATATAATTTCAATATATTGCATCACAAGCGAACTGGCGGTATATTTCCGTTATACATTGTATTAACATTTTGAACAGTCAACTTTTTGAACTTTTTGGATATAAGGCAATTCATTAAAGCATATACTTTAAACCCTTACAAATTTTCAGTTTCTCTGCAGTTTTGCTATTTGCTGTTTCTTTATCTTACTAATCAGCAAGCAGGCTATAGCACAGGAAGGAGAGGGTGAGTGTGATGAGGACAGTGTGATAGGGCGAGCTGACGTGCTGCATCTACCGTCTGCAGGACGGGTGATCATTTTAGCTGGCCGGCTTCTTATGCTTATTTGAATCTGCTACACTGTAAGTGTTATTTTAATTCTTTTAATAAACCTCATAACCAGGATTACGCTATGTTGTTTCCCTCTCTTTTCCCGGGGTACCCCTAAATGAGGACAACCCCCCAGCTAGGAGTCTTTTATTAATCTCCATGATAAGAGTGATTTCCTGTGACTTGGTGGACTAGCGGTATCATCACCCTTTGGCTGTATGAAGTGGTATGTCGTTTCCTACAAGCCCATCCAATGCAAGGCCCTGACCGGGTTAAGGTCGCAAGCCCCCTTGTGCTTGCCGTTTGGTAAGCGCGCATTTTATTTTCAGCTACCACAGTGGTGCGGTGGAGGAATTTTTTCTATTTTACATTTCCTGCTTTAAAGACTGAGGTTTGAGCCTATGTCTTTTCACAACATTTTGAACAGTCAACTTTTTGAACTTTTTGGATACAAGGCAATTCATTAAAGCATATACTTTAAACCCTTACAAATTTTCAGTTTCTCTGCAGTTTTGCTCCTTGCTGTTTCTTTGTCTTACTAATCAGCAAGCAGGCTATAGCACAGGAAGGAGAGGGTGAGTGTGATGAGGACAGTGTGATAGGGCGAGCTGACGTGCTGCATCTACTGTCTGCAGGACGGGTGATCGTTTTAGCCAGCCGGCTTCTTATGCTTATTTGAATCTGCTACACTGTAAGTGTTATTTTAATTCTTTTAATAAACCTCAAAACGAGGATTACGCTATGTTGTTTCCCTCTCTTTTCCTGGGGTACCCCTAAATGAGAACAACCCCCCAGCTAGGAGTCTTTTATTAATCTCCATGATAAGAGTGATTTCCTGTGACTTGGTGGACTAGCGGTATCATCACCCTTTGGCTGTATGAAGTGGCATGTCGTTTCCTACAAGCCCATCCTATGAAAGGCCCTGACCGGGTTAAGGTCGCAAGCCCCCTTGTGCTTGCCGTTTGGTAAGCGCGCATTTTATTTTATTGTCAGCTACGACAGTGGTGCGGTGGAGGAATTTTTTCTATTTTACATTTCCTGCTTTAAAAAAATGGTGTCTGAGCCTATGTATTTTCACAACATTTATTTGGACTTTAGTCACTGTGTTAGGACTGTCCAGTGAACACTTATTGATTTAGGTTTCAAGAACTGTGTTAGTTATTTAATTTGGGTTCTAACCAATTAGTCCCATTCAACACTGGTACTAGTATTTACTCCTATTTACAGCGCTGCTATATTTGTTATATTGTTTTATTAGTGTGTGTATCTCACATAGAGTGGTTGCTTTTGTTATTATGTAGTTTTTTTTTTTGTTTTTTTTTTCACTAAGTTATTTTCATCACTATTTTGGTTATCCCCTATTTGGTCATTCACAATATTTCACGAACAGGTACCCTTTTTGGGTGCACTACAGCACGGTATTCCTCTTACTATATGATGAGGAGAGATGTCTGTGATGGATGGGGGGGAGTAAGTGAGTTCAGTGTCTAACAAGTACACCGAACATGAAATATAGAGAATGATTTTTAGCTAATTGTAAATGGTCCCACATAACTATGGCCACATAAACTGGACCTCATTGCCACTTTATTATATGTTTGATGACCACTGTCTCACAACCACTGTTTCCTGGCAACACTCATGCCCTGTTTATGCAGGCTCTAAGCGTGTTCACAACCACTGCTCAAAACACAATACACAGGATCATGATAGCTGTAATAACTGTGCAGTACTCCTGACTGGAGACACTGCTGCACCCTGGAGATGTAAATGTGATCCAACAGTGTGTTTTTTTCTGTGGTGGCTGCCCAGACCAGTTGGGTATATCCTCTTGAGTGAAGAAGGTCAGATATTGGCTTCTTTTCTCTGCACAGAAAATATTCATTGAAATCTCCACAGAGTATTATAGGTTGGCAATCCATTATTTCCAAAGATTCCAAGAGGCCCAGCAGGTTAGTAAGGAATTGGCCAATACTGTAATCCGGTGGCCTGTAAACGACAGCGATCAAAGCTTGTACAGGGGACTCCAGTTTGACAACCAAGAACTCCAAGTCAGTCACATTGTGATGATACTGCTTTTCATAGGCCTTGAAATGGTTTCTGACATACAAGGCGACACCTCCGCCACTTTTACTTGCAATGTCAGTAAGGTTCGTGTACGAGAGGTGTCTGTTGCGTTTGAACAGGTTGTAGCCCTCCAGCTGGAGACTTTCAGCAACAGAAGAGCCTGAGAGATGAGTTTCAGTGAAACATAAAACATCTCCAAGTGTCAACTCATGGTGAGATTTGATATCTTCAATGTGAGCTGGTAATCCTTCCGTGTTGTGATGGATAATTGTTAATGTTTGCTGTTTGTCTGTTGTCTGTAGAAACTTTAAGAGGGGCATAACACTTTCCAGTGATGCATTCTTCATTGAATCCAGGGAAGCTGTGATTTCAGGATCAGCAAAGATCTTCTTCTCATCAAAGTCGGTTATGTACAGTCCTTGTAGTGTAGTCGTTCTACTCAGAGCAACATAGGCCATTCCCGGTTGGAAGGCCTGTTTCAATGAGACCACTGCCGACTGTATCGACATCCCCTGACACTTATGAATCATACATCCAAAAGCCAACTTCAGGGGGAACTGCCTGCGAACAACTCCTTTCTGTCTCAGGTTTTCCTCTACCCTTTCTATGTACACCAAGTTGTCAGCATCACAAGACGACTTGTTACGGTATCTCTGTCCTGCATTTGGATTGTCCAGCACAAGCCCAAGCTTGTTTACCGTAGTAGCACCATTCTCAGTCTGGATGATTATTCTTGCAATCTTGCCAAATGTCCCGTTAACAAGCCCGTCTTCTACATCAATGTTTCTTGTGATCATGATACGGGCACCTTCAGCTGCTTGCAGTGTGTCAATCAGATTGTCTTTGTGTCCTTTGAAAGGTTGGTGTTGCCTCAGCATCACTCCTGTCTTAGGGTCTTTTCTGTAATCGTCGGCATCTATGTTGGTGACGTTTGAATGGAGAACAGACACAGTTGCAGCATTATGTTTGTGAACCTCTTTGTTGGTGGCAAATATGTGTAGCATGTCATTAGGGCAGTGGGTGGGATCTGTAAAAGCCTGAGCAAGCAGAGCTTTGTCATCATTGCTTAAGGTGCCAGTCTTCTGCTTGACTCTGATTCTATTCAAAAGCTCAGCAAATGAAATGTCATCCTTCTGTCGCATGATCTCTGTCAGCGTGATCATCTGAAAGTTGTCTTTCCAGAGGTCATTGGTATTTTCCTCAAATACACAGAGTGGCTTACTTTTTCCCAGCGGGGGGACCTGGTAAAAGTCTCCTACTGCTAGTACTGACATACCACCAAAAGGTTTCTTACTGCCTTTGATTTGCTGTAATCTCCAGTTGATGTAGGCAAACAGGGGCTTTGAAATCATTGACACCTCGTCAATAACAATGATCTCCGCATTTGACAGCTGTGCCCTCACTTCATCTATTAGATTTCCAAGTCCTTGGTAGGGTGGCTTCAAGCTTCTTGGCAACTTCAGCAGAGAATGCAAAGTGTTGCCTGAAATGTTGAAAGCTGCTGTTCCTGTAAATGCAGTTAGTAAAACGCTGGGCATGGATATGTCTGCTTCCTCACGTAGTCTGGTAAGTTTACAGAGTATCTTTGTCGCCTCAGCATAGATGCACTTTATCAGGTGTGATTTGCCTGTCCCTGCACCACCAGTGACAAAGTAATAGAATGGGTCAGGATTTAGGCCACGCACACGGTTAGTGCACCAGTCACAAACTGAGTAGAATGTCTGAGCTTGTGTCCGGTTAAGGTTTCTGTACATTTTCCGAAGGAAATCAGGGCACATTTGTGGGGCTTTCACAGTAAGCGCAATTCCACCTGTTTGTTTGTGACGTGTATACTCCGGAACATCATCTTGTTCATTCTCATGAAGTGGCTCCCCTTCTTTGCGTTCCTCTACACATTCCAACCTATCCAACTCAGCTTCTGGGGCAAAGGTGTTCCAAGCATCTTAAACAGGTCCGTTTTTTACAAAGTCATCCAAGACTTGTTCCACAATTTTGTTGTGTTGTTCGAACTTCTTTTGGTTGCTGGTAACAATTGCAGACACTGCTTGGATTGCTTCTTCTCCTGGTAAGCTCACACAGGCGCCTTTGTAAAAATCCTGGTGTGTTGGGAACCTTACAGTTTTCAGTGATGACTCTGAACGGTGGGAGAGGTACAGTTTAAGCAGTCTGCCGTAGTAGTTCTCAGGGTCCTTCTTCTCTGAGAAGCGTGCGTACCTGATGATTGCAGGCTTCCCTCTCGTGCGTTTTTGAATCATTCCCATTTCATTCAATAGGCTGACACGCTTGCTGTCTTCCTTTTGCTTGCCATCTTCCTTCTGCTTGCCATAGACAACCCTGTAATGGGATGCAAAGTCTGCCAGACACATGGACTCAAACTCTGGTGTTTCAGGTCTGGCTCTGTATTTGTCGACAAAACTCGTCATCCACACATTAAGAGAATCGGCTGGTTTGTTCTGTAATGCACTGAGCGGGAGACTCATTTTCAGTGCGTTGTCACCAGTTGGCAGAAAAACAACCTCACGTGAGCAAGACTTCATTTTCAGGCTGCACGTACGGGCCACAGACTCCTGGGCGCTGACCTCTCTGTGTTTTGAATAAGCCTGAAGAACCTCTTTCATTTCTTCTCGTTCTGTCGCTGTTTCTGGGCTCATTTCTTTGACTATTGTTTTGAGATAGTCACTCAGCTCCCGTTCTGGCTTGGATATGTAGGACAACATGTACATGATGCAACCATACTCATCAAGAATGTACTGGATGTCCATGTTGGCGTTCCAGGCCGTCAGCAAATGTGGATTATAGTTGTTCACCCAGCAGTCCTTGACATCACGCTTCATTAGAATCACGCTTGAGGAGGTCAATGCCTGAATGTAGGAGTTGTACTGATTCAAAGTCATATCACACTGTGCCAGTAGCTGTGACATGTCTTCAAGCTGCACTTTTGGGTTATTAAGCAAATCCCAGACTGGTTTCAGTTTGTTTTTGGCTGCTTGTGGTTTCATTGCACAATCTCCTTGTTCTTCTGGCATCGGGTAAGTTATCCTCGTTTTTCTAATAGGTGGCTTTGGAAATCCAAATCTGCATACTCTGTTACCTTTCTTGCATGATTTTGAATGAGATCTGCTGTGCATTTGAAGTTCTGTTACAAATCTGTGAAGTAAGGCCTGTTTGGCTTCATCAGGCAGCTGGCATGAGATGTTATGATCTATAAAGGCACACACCTTGTCATCACTGTCTTGTCCAAATATAGGAGCTCCTGCTACCCAACAGAGACAATGTATATGAGGGCTCCCCCTCGCCTGAAATTCAACCCGGTAAAAGTAATCGATAACTTCGCCAATTGGCTGTGCAGGACCCAACAGCAGCTCTCGCATCAGAGCATCAACCCGTTTGTCAAACATGCGCATGGTGGTCACTGGGTTGCCTCGAAGAATGTCACACTTTTCAGCCCAGTCTAGCCCCACAAAATCCACCTTTTGACCTTGTTGTGCCTTTATTGCCGTTATTACCTCTGGCCATCTGAATTCTGCAGCAGAGAAGGTAAGAAAAAATGTTGGCTTACCCAATTGTCGGACCATGGCTAGCAAATTCTTCAGATTTTTATCCCAGTAAGCTGGACTCCCTCTCAGTGGTTGCATGAACCTTGTGGCATCTCGGTTTCGCACCAACCTCTCAACCTCACACTTGTCCTGTAGCAGCTTGTTGGATATTTTCCGTCCATCCCTGGTATTGGGTTTTCCTTTCCTTAACTGGATGGACATGCTGCTTTTGGCCATGTGTGTTTCTGTGACAAACTGCGCAAAGAAGAGGTAGCTTGTGTCTCTTGCAAAACGAGTATCAACACAAAAAAGCCTTGCATTGAAATACATGCTCGGGGACAGTTTGACTTGTCTTGCCTGGTCCAATGTATTCTGTCCAGTAGGGAACTGAACAGGGAAAGCCATTGCCTCAAGCCTAGGAACTTTAAAGAAGCTGACAGGTGTGTTTCCTTGTGCAGGTGCAATGCTGAATATTCCATCACCGTGTGTCAGTGCTTCCTCTCCAAGGTCAGATGGCTGCAAACAACTGTCTAGGCCAATTCCAGGTCTTAGTGTATCCTTCTCATCCTCTGCATTGGGAGGTTGTTGGTCATGGCCTTCCTGTTGCTCAGAAGCAGCCGGTAAACATGCAGACTGTACCTCTGATGGATCACAATTTTCGATGCGTTCAAGTATCTCCATCATTTCAGTTTCGTCACAACTGTCGAGTTCCATCCCATCATCATTATCATCATCAGCGATTGTCTCATCCACTCTAATTGAAATGTCACTGTAGTCGGGGTGTGTGTCAATGAGTTTTGACAGACCTGCTACTACATTTCCCATGTTGACATAATGAAACAGCTGGTGGCCTTTGTAAGTCAGACGTCTTTTCAGCTTCACTCTGTGTAACTGGGATGTGCTGTGCGATCTTGGTAGAGTATTGACCGTGGTTTCCACCTCGGATGGCACACACACTACAGCGCCATGTATAGCTGCCTGTCGACCTTTGGGAAGTGTGATGATCTTGGCAAATGGCAGTATTTTGGCCAAAAGTTGTCTTTCCAGCACATTCAAATCGCAGAGCTCTGGGGGAATGGGCGCCAGCTCCATGTTGTTAGCTACAGCGATGGAAGATTTGTGTCCTGCTTTTAAATGTGAATCACAGTTGTGACAAATCCATTCTTTGGTCCTTTCATCTGGTACGGTGCATTGTTCAGGTCCTTGACAGTGATTGTTGCACACATGGACATATTTCCCTGTCAAACAGGCAGCAACAATGTGTAGATTCTTCTTGTAATTGCTGTGAATGCAATGTTTCACTTGGTTAGGGAAAAGGGTGCGATGACACATCGTGCACACAAATGTTGGCCCAGCTTTAATGCATTCATGGAAAGTGGATATAGCTGTCTGCATTAGGCTGTTGTCCACTGGTTGACTGCATTCCCGCATGACACGAGTCCATCGTCTGTATTTCATTCTTATTTTGAAGGCACATTGCATCTTATGGGTTATGCGAAAATCTGCTTGAGTTTGACGCTTCATTTTCATGTAACTCATGCAATGTTGCAAGTGACGTTTTCTGAAAGCAGGATCATTATGATATTTTCTGGTGATGTATTGCTTCTGCTTCAAGTTGAAATCGACATTTGTCGCATATTTTCTGGTGATGTATTGCTTCTTCTTCAAGTTGTAATCTGCATTTGTCGCATATTTTCTGGTGATGTACTGCTTCTGCTTCAAGTTGAAATCTGCATTTGTCGCATATTTTCTGGTGATGTATTGCTTTTTCTTCAAGTTGTAATCTGCATTTGTCGCATATTTTCTGGTGATGTATTGCTTCTGCTTCAAGTTGAAATCTGCATTTGTCGCATATTTTCTGGTGATGTACTGCTTCTGCTTCAAGTTGAAATCTGCATTTGTCGCATATTTTCTGGTGATGTATTGCTTCTGCTTCAAGTTGAAATCAGCATTTGTCGCATATTTTCTGGTGATGTACTGCTTCTGCTTCAAGTTGAAATCTGCATTTGTTGCATATTTTCTGGTGATGTATTGCTTCTGCTTCAAGTTGAAATCTGCATTTGTCGCATATTTTCTGGTGATGTATTGCTTCTGCTTCAAGTTGAAATTGGCATCTGTTGCATATTTGCGAATGATATATTGCTTCTGCTTCAACTTAAAATCAGCATCTGCTCTGTATCGGCTGGTGATGTATGTCCTTTTCTTATTGGTGACAGACATCTTTGTAGCCTTGGAATCATGCCTTCTTTCATTTCTGTGTCTTGTCTTCAGTTTTTGTTGTCTCTGTGCATTTAATTTGGAAAATGCCTTACTGTCCTTCCATATGCCCTGTGAGGATTTTGCATCAAGTGACCGTGGAGAATGCTTGCTGGCTGGGAATCCAGTGTGTGTTGCATCTTTGGTCATCTGTGTCACTTTGTTCTCCACATGCTTTGCATTATGTGGTTTGTCAGATTGCACCGGTGGGGACAGCAAACCATCTGACAGACGTCTTGCACGATGAAATGAGACTGGCATGAAGTCATACTGCAGTCCATCAATAGGGCCTCTGGTGTCTGTAAGGAGCAATTCATACAACTTATAAATCCTTGCCCCCATATCACTCAAATGTGTAAAAGTGATCATAACAGCTTTTCCTTTTCCAGTGGCAGGAAGTCCATCCTTATTTCGACTATGAGAATCAAACAGTCCATATCTCCCAGACTTGTCTCTGAACAATGCAATGCAATATGGCACTACTATAAAAAGTGCATGTGTAACATCTGCATTGAGGCACTGAAGTCTTGTGGAGAGGTCAACAAACCAACCTTGGTTGTCACCGTCTACCGTGGCTCTCATACATCCCGATAACACTGGAGATTTAACAACGTTATACTCATATTTGTCAGTGTTGAGTCTGAGGGGCACTTCTTCCATTGTCAAGTGCTGATGCTGATAGACATTTCTTTGTTTTAGCTGTTTTATTGTTGAGCCATACAAGCTGTTGCCCTTCTTCAGTATTTGATCAAGATCACCCTTTCTCACATCATCAAGCTCACTGTGGTATGCCAAAAATGTCAGAGCCATGCATGTACACTGTTTGTTCCTTAACCTTCCATAGCCATGATGACCCTGATGAAATGATGCCTGCACAGAAATCTCACTTGGTACACATGGTTTTTGCATGCCATGGTTTTCAGAAGTGCCCATCACACTGTCACTGTGCTCTTGAACTTGACACTGAGTTGAACATGAAAATGACACCACAGGTTCACTATGTACCTCCTGGGCACATTCACTGTCACAAACCTCCATATCCACTATGCTGCTGTGGGGCTCCGGATCCAGTTTAGTCCAGCGTATCTTTGCAGCTTTAGATCTCTTTCCTTTAGATGGCATGATGATATTTGTGGAAGGAGCTATAATTCCCCTCAGAGCTTTGTTCGAAGAGCTATAATTCTCCTCAGAGTTGTGTGGGAGGAGCTATAATTCACCTCACAGCGGTGTGGGAGAAACTATAATTCCCCTCAGAGTTGTGTGGGAGGAGCTATAACTTCCTTCCAAGCTGTGTGGGAGGAGCTATAATGCTATAATTGTCCTTAGAGCTGTGTGAGAGGAGCTATAATTCCCCTCAGAGCTGTGTGGAAGGAGCTATAATTCCCCTCACAGCGGTGTGGGAGAAACTATAATTCCCCTCAGAGTTGTGTAGGAGGAGCTATAATTCTCCTCAGAGTTGTGTGGGAGGAGCTATAATGCTAAGCTATAATGCTATAATTCCCCTCTGAGCTGTGTGGGAGGAGCTCTAATTCCCCTCAAAGCTGTATTGGAGGAGCTATAACTTCCCTCCAAGCTGTGTGGGAGGAGCTATAATGCTATAATTGTCCTTAGAGCTGTGTGAGAGGAGCTATAATTCCCCTCAGAGCTTTGTGATTTTTTTTTTCAAAAATGTTTTATTTTTTCAAAAATGTTTTTTTTTTCAAAAATGATTTTGTTTTTTTGTTTTTTCAAAAATGATTTTTTTTTAAGATTTTTTAAATGATTTTATTTTTTCAAAAATGATTTTTTTTTTAAATGATTTTTTTTTTCAAAAATATATATTTATTTTTTCAAAAAACTTTTTTTTTTTCAAAAATTATTATTTTTTTTTTTTTTAATTTTTTTTTTTTCAAATTTTTTTTTTTTTTTGATGGGGTGGTCATAATGTTTTGGCTGATCATGGGGGGGGGGTCATAATGTCAGCTTTTGTCACCTCCCTCTCTAGTTTTGAACATTTCACCATTCATTCCTATGGGACCAATTTCGCCGCAAAAACGATATTTTGTGAACCATTCGGTGAAACGTTCCACAAAATAATTTTTTTTTTCATGGGGCGGTCATAATGTTTTGGCTGATCATGGGGTGGTCATAATGTTTTGGCTGATCATGGGGTTGTCAGCTTTTGTCACCTCCCACTCTAGTTTTGAACATTTCGCCATTCATTCCTATGGGACCAATTTCACCGCAAAAACGTCGATATTTCGTGAACCATTCAGCGAAACGTTCCACAAAGTAATAGCACACCAATTAAATGACATTGAGGCCGGATTCACACTGGTATTTTTCAGCTTTTCACAAAGTTCCACAAGGTAATAGCACACCAATTAAATGACATTGAACATTTCACCATTCATTCCTATGGGACCAATTTCGCCGCAAAAACGACGATATTTCGTGGACCATTCGGCGAAACGTTCCACAAAGTAATAGCACACCAATCGGGAACAATCCGCACGTTTCGGTATATTACTTGTCTCTGTAGTGTAAAAACTGTGGGAGGAGTCTACAAGCATTATCAAGTCTAGCAGATGAAGTCACATGCATTTGGGGTGTCTCAGCATCTTGTGTTTACAACCACTGTTTCCTAGCAACGCTCTTGCCCTGTTTATGCTTCACAAATACTGCTCAATACACAATAGACAGGACCATGATAGATGTAGAAACTGCAGCAATGCAAATGGCCGTATTTTAAAAACTATAAATCCTACAGCGAAGATCTTTATATTGTGAGAATCACAAGACCCAGACCTAGATTTTGATATATAGTATGTCTCTGAAATATTAAAATTGAAGGCACGGTCGCAGTTTAGAAATTGCCCTTCAAATTTGAAGGGGCTAGAGTGTAGTTTCAATGAATGTCAATGGACGGTGTGAGTTGCAAACAAATGGTCATATTGTGAAAACTATCAGGACTATGGCTTAGCCGTGGACATGTTTAGTGGCAGCAGGGATAGCTGAACGTTTTGATATAAGATTTGTGTAGGTGGGCTTGAAAATAAGGGAGTGGCGGCAGTTTAGAAATCATGTTCTGATTTTTCAGCTTTTGTCACCTCCCACTCTAGTTTCCCCATTCATTCCTATGGGACCAATTTCGCCACTAAAACAACGATATTTCGTGAACCATTTGGCGAAACGTTCCACAAAATAATAGCACACCATTCGGGAACAATCCGCACGTTTCGGTATATTACTTGTCTATGTAGTGTAAAAACTGTGGGAGGAGTTAGGGTGGTAAATTTGGCTATAATAATAATAACTAGAAAAGGTACAATTTCTGGGGAAATTGTGAAAAGTGTTCTTGCCTCTACAACTGGAGTGGGTGGAATGACTGGATGGAGTGGCTTGAGTAACTGTGAAAAGTGTTAAAAAGCTTAATATTTTAAAAAGTATAAATAGTAGTAAAAAAGTTGAAGTCCCATCATTAGCTGAAAGAGCTGATCATTTTTTTCAAAAGTTTTTTTTTTTCAAAAATGAATTATTTTTTTTCAAAAATGATTTTTTTTTCTTTTAAATGAATTATTTTTTTTCAAAAATGATTTTTTTTTTCAAAAATGATTTTTTTTTGCAAAAATAATTTTTTCTTTTAAAAAATGTATTTTTTTCAAAAATGAATTATTTTTTTTCAAAAATGATTTTTTTTTCAAAAATGATTTATTTTTTCAAAAATATTTTTTTTTTATGGGGCGGTCATAATGTTTTGGCTGATCATGGGGTTGTCAGCTTTTGTCACCTCCCACTCTAGTTTTGAACATTTCGCCATTCATTCCTATGGGACCAATTTCGTCACAAAAACAATGATATTTCGTGAACCATTCGGCGAAACGTTCCAAGAAAGTAATAGCACACCAATTAAATGACATTGATTCCGGATTCACACTGGTATATTTCAGCTTTGCACAAAGTTCCACAAGGTAATAGCACACCAATTAAATGACATTGAACATTTTACCATTCATTCCTATGGGACCAATATTGCCGCAAAAACGACGATATTTCATAGTTACATAGTAGTAGGTGAGGTTGAAAAAAGACACAAGTCCATCAAGTCCAACCTATGTGTGTGATTATGTGTCAGTATTACATTACATATCCCTGTATATTGCGGTCATTCAGGTGATTATCTAATAGTTTCTTGAAGCTATCAATGCTCCCCGCTGAGACCACCGCCTGTGGAAGGGAATTCCACATCCTTGCCGCTCTTACAGTAAAGAACCCTCTATGTAGTTTAAGGTTAAACCTCTTTTCTTCTAATTGTAATGAGTGGCCACGAGTCTTATTAAACTCTCTTCTGCGGAAAAGTTTTATCCCTATTGTGGGGTCACCAGTACAGTATTTGTAAATTGAAATCATATCCCCTCTCAAGCGTCTCTTCTCCAGAGAGAATAAGTTCAGTGCTCGCAACCTTTCCTCATAACTAAGATCCTCCAGACCCTTTATTAGCTTTGTTGCCCTTCTTTGTACTCGCTCCATTTCCAGTACGTCCCTCCTGAGGACTGGTGCCCAGAACTGGACAGCATACTCCAGGTGCGGGCGGACCAGAGTCTTGTAGAGCGGGAGAATTATCGTTTTATCTCTGCAGTTGATCCCCCTTTTAATGCATGCCAATATTCTGTTTGCTTTATTAGCAGCAGCTTGGCATTGCATGCCATTGCTGAGCCTATCATCCACTAGGACCCCCAGGTCCTTTTCCATCCTAGATTCCCCCAGAGGTTCTCCCCCCAGTGTATAGATTGCATTCATATTTTTGCCACCCAAATGCATTATTTTACATTTTTCTACATTGAACCTCATTTGCCATGTAGTCGCCCACCCCATTAATTTGTTCAGGTCTTTTTGCAAGATTTCCACATCCTGCGGAGAAGTTATTGCCCTGCTTAGCTTAGTATCGTCTGCAAATACAGAGATTGAACTGTTTATCCCATCCTCCAGGTCGTTTATGAACAAATTAAATAGGATTGGTCCCAGCACAGAACTCTGGGGAACCCCACTACCCACCCCTGACCATTCTGAGTACTCCCCATTTATCACCACTCTCTGAACACGCCCTTGTAGCCAGTTTTCAATCCATGTACTCACCCTATGGTCCATGCCAACGCACCTTATTTTGTACAGTAAACGTTTATGGGGAACTGTGTCAAATGCTTTTGCAAAATCCAGATACACCACGTCTACGGGCCTTCCTTTATCTAGATGGCAACTCACCTCCTCATAGAAGGTTAATAGATTGGTTTGGCAAGAACGATTCTTCATGAATCCATGCTGATTACTGCTAATGATATCATTCTTATTACTAAAATCTTGTATATAGTCCCTTATCATCCCCTCCAAGGGTTTACATACTATTGATGTTAGGCTAACTGGTCTGTAATTCCCAGGGATGGTTTTTGGGCCCTTTTTAAATGTTGGTGCTACATTGGCTTTTCTCCAATCAGCTGGTACCATTCCAGTCAATAGACTGTCTGTAAAAATTAGGAACAACGGTCTGGCAATCACCTGACTGAGTTCCCTAAGTACCCTCGGATGCAAGCCATCTGGTCCCGGTGATTTATTAATGTTAAGTTTCTCAAGTCTATTTTTAATTCCGTCCTCTGTTAACCATGTAGGTGCTTCCTGTGTTGTGTCATGAGGATAAACACTGCAGTTTTGGTTACTGAAGCCCCCCGATTCACTCGTGAAGACTGAGGAGAAGAATATATTCAATACCTTTGCCATCTCCCCATCCTTTGTAACCAGATGTCCTTCCTCATTCTTTATGGGGCCAATATGGTCTGTCCTCCCTTTTTTACTGTTTACATACTTAAAGAATTTCTTGGGATTTTTTTTGCTCTCCTCCTCTATGTGTCTTTCATGTTCTATCTTAGCCAACCTAATTGCACCCTTACATTTCTTATTGCATTCTTTATAAATTCTGAATGCTGTGGATGATCCCTCCACCTTGTATTTTTTGAAGGCCTTCTCCTTTGCTTTTATATGCATTTTTACATTGGAGTTAAGCCATCCAGGATGTTTGTTCGCTCTTTTAAATTTATTACCCAATGGGATACATTGGCTAATGCCCTTATTTAATATGCTCTTAAAGCAAACCCATCTCTCCTCCGTATTCTTTGTTCCTAATATTTTATCCCAATTTATGCCTTTTAGCAAGGTTTGTAGTTTAGGGAAGTTGGCTCTTTTGAAATTCAGTGTCTTTGTGTTCCCTTCATGTCTCCTATTTGTGTGATTTATACTGAAACTAATTGACCTGTGATCGCTGTTACCTAAATTGCCCCGTATTTCCACATCTGTTATCAGGTCTGTATTGTTGGTAATCAGAAGATCTAGTAATGTTTTATTTCTAGTTGGTGCGTCTACCATCTGACCCATAAAATTGTCCTGCAAGACACTAAGGAACTGGCGAGCCTTAAATGAATGCGCGGTTCCCTCCGCCCAGTCTATGTCTGGATAATTAAAATCCCCCATTATGATAACACTTCCCATCCTTGCTGCTAATCCAGTTTGTGATAGGAGATCCGTCTCCACTTCCTCCCTCAGGTTAGGGGGCCTATAGCATACTCCCAGTATTATTTTCCCCTTAGCTTCATCCCTTTGGAGCTCTACCCATAGAGATTCCACCTCCTCCCTAGCCCCCTCAGTGATGTCATCTCTCACATTCACTTGTACATTATTCTTGATATATAGGCATACCCCTCCGCCTTTTTTACCCTCTCTGTCCTTGCGGTATAGGGTATACCCTAGAATGTTTGCCAGCCAATCATGAGAGCTGTTGAACCAGGTCTCTGAAATTCCCACAAAATCCAAATCCTCCTTGTACAACAGTATCTCTAGTTCACCCATCTTGTCCGCCAGGCTCCTGGCATTGGTGAACATGCCACATAGTTTAGACCGGTCGCATATTGTCCTCGTATTGGGTGTTTCAAGATTGCAACTTGGACTTGCTACTATACTCACCTTGTGTTTTTGTGCTTTGGTTAACCTACCACTAATGCCCCCAATACTACCCTCTGGAATATCTTCCACGCTGGCTATCACTGTCTCTGGACCCTCCCCCCCATTGCCTAGTTTAAAAACCCCTCTAACTTTTTGGCCATCTTCATTCCCAGCAGATCTGCACCCTCCTCATTTAGGTGCAGTCCGTCCCTTCTATAGTACCGGTTACCGACTGAGAAGTCGGCCCAGTCCTCCAGGAACCCAAACCCCTCCTTACTACACCAGCTCTTCAGCCACTTGTTTACTTCCCTAATCTCCCTCTGCCTCTCTGGTGTGGCTCGATGTACCGGTAGTATTCCTGAGAACACTACCTTGGAGGTCCTTTTCCTCAATTTAGCTCCTAAGTCCCTAAAATCGTTCTTTAGGACACTCCATCTGCCTCTGACTTTGTCATTGGTGCCAACGTGCACCATGACAGCCGGGTCTTCCCCAGCCCCTCCCAGTAATCTGTCCACAAGATCCATGATGTGCCGAACCCGAGCGCCCGGTAGACAACATACTGTTCGGCGCTTCAGGTCTTGGTTACAGATTGCCCTCTCTGTCCTTCTAAGAATTGAGTCCCCTACCACCAGAATCTGTCTTTCCTTTCCCTTTGCTGCCCCCCACTCTCACTGGAGGAGTTCTTCCCCTGGCAGCTAGGAGAGTCCCTCATCTCCAGCAGTGCTGGTCCCTGACTGGTTACACCAATGTCACTCAATGGAGCGTACTTATTGGGATGCTCCAGTCCTGGATCGGCCTCCCTGGCACTTCCCCCTCTACCCCTCCTGACTGTCACCCATCTACTCTTTGCCAATGCCTGCACCTCTTTGTCTCCACCCGCCTCTGTGCTGGCCCCTGCCGGCACCTGCGGTGTACGTTCCTGGCTCACCTTTAGTATGGAGGGACTTCTCAGTGCTGACAGTTGCTTCCCCAGATTCAGAACCTGGGCTTCCAGGGAAACAATGTGCTTACATTTTGCACAGCAGTATTCGCCCTCGATCGGATGATCAAGGAACGCATACATGCGGCAAGATGTACAAAGAGTCGCCTCTCCACACCCGCCGGGCATCGTACCTATTAAATTTGGTGAGGATTTGGGGATTTTACCCTGTCCAAATTACCTAACAACTAGCTTCCTGGCACTAATACTCAAGACAATACACAGGTACACGACAAGACAATACACAGTTACACAATACACAAGTACTAACGATCCACACACACTACTCAGATAACACTCAGATACTCACACTACACAGGCACTATGACCCCTGTTATAACTTCCTGTTTTTTAATCTTGTTTTTAACTCCCACTTAATCCAGCTCCACTTACACCAAGCTCCACAGCTTCAGACTGAGCACGCTCAGACTGAGTCCTACAACAAGTTAAATAGGCACCTGTGAGCAATTAACCACACCCCTTAATTGATAGACTGATGAAACAAGAAAAAAAAAAAAAAAAAAAAGCTATTTAAAAAGTGACAGCAAAAGGCAAATTAAAAACTAAAAGGAAAAGTCCCCAAAATGAAACCCAGCAAACACCAACAGACAGCAAACACACACCAACAGACAGCAACACACACCAACAGACAGCAACACACACCAACAGACAGCAACACACACCAACAGACAGCAAGACTTGTATACTCTAACACTCGTTTTTAACTCCCACTTAATCCAGCTCCACTTACACCAAGCTCCACAGCTTCAGACTGAGCACGCTCAGACTGAGTCCTACAACAAGTTAAATAGGCACCTGTGAGCAATTAACCACACCCCTTAATTGATAGACTGATGAAACAAGAAAAAAAAAAAAAGCTATTTAAAAAGTGACAGCAAAAGGCAAATTAAAAACTAAAAGGAAAAGTCCCCAAAATGAAACCCAGCAAACACCAACAGACAGCAAATACACACCAACAGACAGCAACACACACCAACAGACAGCAACACACACCAACAGACAGCAACACACACCAACAGACAGCAAGACTTGTATACTCTAACACTCGTTTTTAACTCCCACTTAATCCAGCTCCACTTACACCAAGCTCCACAGCTTCAGACTGAGCACGCTCAGACTGAGTCCTACAACAAGTTAAATAGGCACCTGTGAGCAATTAACCACACCCCTTAATTGATAGACTGATGAAACAAGAAAAAAAAAAAAAGCTATTTAAAAAGTGACAGCAAAAGGCAAATTAAAAACTAAAAGGAAAAGTCCCCAAAATGCAACCCAGCAAACACCAACAGACAGCAAACACACACCAACAGACAGCAACACACACCAACAGACAGCAAGACTTGTATACTCTAACACTTGTTTTTAACTCCCACTTAATCCAGCTCCACTTACACCAAGCTCCACAGCTTCAGACTGAGCACGCTCAGACTGAGTCCTACAACAAGTTAAATAGGCACCTGTGAGCAATTAACCACACCCCTTAATTGATAGACTGATGAAACAAGAAAAAAAAAAAGCTATTTAAAAAGTGACAGCAAAAGGCAAATTAAAAACTGAAAGGAAAAGTCCCCAAAATGCAACCCAGCAAACACCAACAGACAGCAAACACACACCAACAGACAGCAACACACACCAACAGACAGCAACACACACCAACAGACAGCAACACACACCAACAGACAGCAAGACTTGTATACTCTAACACTTGTTTTTAACTCCCACTTAATCCAGCTCCACTTACACCAAGCTCCACAGCTTCAAACTGAGCGCGCTAAGACTGAGTCCTACAACAAGTTAAATAGGCACCTGTGAGCAATTAACCACACCCCTTAATTGATAGACTGATGAAACAAGAAAAAAAAAAAAAGCTATTTAAAAAGTGACAGCAAAAGGCAAATTAAAAACTAAAAGGAAAAGTCCCCAAAATGCAACCCAGCAAACACCAACAGACAGCAAACACACACCAACAGACAGCAACACACACCAACAGACAGCAACACACACCAACAGACAGCAACACACACCAACAGACAGCAAGACTTGTATACTCTAACACTTGTTTTTAACTCCCACTTAATCCAGCTCCACTTACACCAAGCTCCACAGCTTCAGACTGAGCACACTCAGACTGAGTCCTACAACAAGTTAAATAGGCACCTGTGAGCAATTAACCACACCCCTTAATTGATAGACTGATGAAACAAGAAAAAAAAAAAAGCTATTTAAAAAGTGACAGCAAAAGGCAAATTAAAAACTAAAAGGAAAAGTCCCCAAAATGCAACCCAGCAAACACCAACAGACAGCAAACACACACCAACAGACAGCAACACACACCAACAGACAGCAACACACACCAACAGACAGCAAGACTTGTATACTCTAACACTTGTTTTTAACTCCCACTTAATCCAGCTCCACTTACACCAAGCTCCACAGCTTCAAACTGAGCACGCTAAGACTGAGTCCTACAACAAGTTAAATAGGCACCTGTGAGCAATTAACCACACCCCTTAATTGATAGACTGATGAAACAAGAAAAGAAAAAAAAAAAGCTATTTAAAAAGTGACAGCAAAAGGCAAATTAAAAACTAAAAGGAAAAGTCCCCAAAATGAAACCCAGCAAACACCAACAGACAGCAAACACACACCAACAGACAGCAACACACACCAACAGACAGCAACACACACCAACAGACAGCAACACACACCAACAGACAGCAAGACTTGTATACTCTAACACTTGTTTTTAACTCCCACTTAATCCAGCTCCACTTACACCAAGCTCCACAGCTTCAGACTGAGCACGCTCAGACTGAGTCCTACAACAAGTTAAATAGGCACCTGTGAGCAATTAACCACACCCCTTAATTGATAGACTGATGAAACAAGAAAAAAAAAAAAAGCTATTTAAAAAGTGACAGCAAAAGGCAAATTAAAAACTGAAAGGAAAAGTCCCCAAAATGCAACCCAGCAAACACCAACAGACAGCAAACACACACCAACAGACAGCAACACACACCAACAGACAGCAACACACACCAACAGACAGCAAGACTTGTATACTCTAACACTTGTTTTTAACTCCCACTTAATCCAGCTCCACTTACACCAAGCTCCACAGCTTCAAACTGAGCGCGCTAAGACTGAGTCCTACAACAAGTTAAATAGGCACCTGTGAGCAATTAACCACACCCCTTAATTGATAGACTGATGAAACAAGAAAAAAAAAAAAAGCTATTTAAAAAGTGACAGCAAAAGGCAAATTAAAAACTAAAAGGAAAAGTCCCCAAAATGCAACCCAGCAAACACCAACAGACAGCAAACACACACCAACAGACAGCAACACACACCAACAGACAGCAACACACACCAACAGACAGCAACACACACCAACAGACAGCAAGACTTGTATACTCTAACACTTGTTTTTAACTCCCACTTAATCCAGCTCCACTTACACCAAGCTCCACAGCTTCAGACTGAGCACACTCAGACTGAGTCCTACAACAAGTTAAATAGGCACCTGTGAGCAATTAACCACACCCCTTAATTGATAGACTGATGAAACAAGAAAAAAAAAAAAGCTATTTAAAAAGTGACAGCAAAAGGCAAATTAAAAACTAAAAGGAAAAGTCCCCAAAATGCAACCCAGCAAACACCAACAGACAGCAAACACACACCAACAGACAGCAACACACACCAACAGACAGCAACACACACCAACAGACAGCAAGACTTGTATACTCTAACACTTGTTTTTAACTCCCACTTAATCCAGCTCCACTTACACCAAGCTCCACAGCTTCAAACTGAGCACGCTAAGACTGAGTCCTACAACAAGTTAAATAGGCACCTGTGAGCAATTAACCACACCCCTTAATTGATAGACTGATGAAACAAGAAAAGAAAAAAAAAAAGCTATTTAAAAAGTGACAGCAAAAGGCAAATTAAAAACTAAAAGGAAAAGTCCCCAAAATGAAACCCAGCAAACACCAACAGACAGCAAACACACACCAACAGACAGCAACACACACCAACAGACAGCAACACACACCAACAGACAGCAACACACACCAACAGACAGCAACACACACCAACAGACAGCAAGACTTGTATACTCTAACACTTGTTTTTAACTCCCACTTAATCCAGCTCCACTTACACCAAGCTCCACAGCTTCAGACTGAGCACGCTCAGACTGAGTCCTACAACAAGTTAAATAGGCACCTGTGAGCAATTAACCACACCCCTTAATTGATAGACTGATGAAACAAGAAAAAAAAAAAAAGCTATTTAAAAAGTGACAGCAAAAGGCAAATTAAAAACTAAAAGGAAAAGTCCCCAAAATGCAACCCAGCAAACACCAACAGACAGCAAACACACACCAACAGACAGCAACACACACCAACAGACAGCAACACACACCAACAGACAGCAAGACTTGTATACTCTAACACTTGTTTTTAACTCCCACTTAATCCAGCTCCACTTACACTAAGCTCCACAGCTTCAAACTGAGCACGCTAAGACTGAGTCCTACAACAAGTTAAATAGGCACCTGTGAGCAATTAACCACACCCCTTAATTGATAGACTGATGAAACAAGAAAAAAAAAAAAAAGCTATTTAAAAAGTGACAGCAAAAGGCAAATTAAAAACTAAAAGGAAAAGTCCCCAAAATGCAACCCAGCAAACACCAACAGACAGCAAACACACACCAACAGACAGCAACACACACCAACAGACAGCAACACACACCAACAGACAGCAACACACACCAACAGACAGCAACACACACCAACAGACAGCAACAGACAGCAACACACACCAACAGACAGCAACACACACCAACAGACAGCAACACACACCAACAGACAGCAAGACTTATATACTCTAACACTTGTTTTTAACTCCCACTTAATCCAGCTCCACTTACACCAAGCTCCACAGCTTCAAACTGAGAAAAAAAGTTTCGTGAACCATTCGGCGAAAAAAGTTCCACAAAGTAATAGCACACCAATTAAATGAATTGAACATTTCACCATTCATTCCTATGGGACCAATTTCACCGCAAAAACTACGATATTTTGTGAACCATTTGGTGAAACGTTCCACAAAGTAATAGCGCACCAATCGGGAACAATCCGCACGTTTCGGTATATTACTTGTCTCTGTAGTGTAAAAACTGTGGGAGGAGTCTACAAGCATTATCAAGTCTAGCAGATGAAGTCACATGCATTTGGGGTGTCTCAGCATCTTGTGTTTACAACCACTGTTTCCTAGCAACGCTCATGCCCTGTTTATGCTTCACAAATACTGCTCCATACACAGTACACAGGATAATGATAGATGTAGTATCTATGCAGTAATTCAAATGGACGTGTTTTAAAAACTATAAATCCTACAATGAAGATCTTTATATTGTGAGAATCACAAGACCCAGACCTAGATTTTGATGTATAGTATGTCTCTGAAATATTAAAAATGGAGGCACGGTCGCAGTTTAGAAATTGCCCTTCAAATCTGAAGTGGCTAGAGTGTAGTTTCAATGAATGTCAATGGACGGCGTGAGTTGCAAACAAATGGTCATATTGTGAAAACTATCAGGACTATGGCTTAGCCGTGGACATGTTTAGTGGCAGCAGGGATAGCTGAACGTTTTGATATAAGATTTGTGTAGGTGGGCTTGAAAATGAGGGAGTGGCAGCAGTTTAGAAATCATGTTCTGATTTTTCAGCTTTTGTCACCTCCCACTCTAGTTTCCCCATTCATTCCTATGGGACCAATTTTGCCGCAAAATCGACGATATTTCGTGAACCATTTGGCGAAACGTTCCACAAAGTAAAAGCACACCATTTGGGAACAATCCGCATGTTTCGGTATATTACTTGTCTATGTAGTGTAAAAACTGTGGGAGGAGTTAGGGTGGTAAATTTGGCTATAATAATAATAAGAAGAAGAAGAATAATATATATGTGAGATAACAGTAAGTGGTCTTGCTATGCAAGAACACTTAATAACTAGAAAATGCATTTCCTGTAGAAAATGCGTGGGAATGCTGAATAGCTAAATTGCTAAAATGGCCGCCATCAAAACTGCCCCATCATACTGCCATCAAAACTGCCCCATCAGAATTGCCCCATCAAAATTGTCCCCATTAAAACTGCCCCATCATATTGCCACCATCAAAACTGCCCCATCAGAATTGCTCCATCAAAATTGTCCCATCATATTGCCACTATCTGAATTGCCCCATCATATTGCCACCATCAAAACTGCCCCATCGGAATTGCCCCATCAAAACTGCCCCATCATATTGCCCCCATCAAAACTGCCCCCATCAAAACTGCCCCATCATATTGCCACCTTTAAAACTGCTCCATTAAAATTGTCCCCATCAAAACTGCCCCATCATATTGCCACCATCAAAACTGCCCCATCATATTGCCATCAAAACTGCCCCATCAGAATTGCCCCATCAAAATTGTCCCAATTAAAACTGCCCCATCATATTGCCACCATCAAAACTGACCCATCAGAATTACCCCATCAAAACTGACCCATCATATTCCTCTATTATAAATCAGTACATGGTGTGTCTGTCCCCTCCCCCGGGCTCTGTAATCAGAGCTGAGATGCTCCAGCCACCTCCCCCTGTGTATAACAGAAGCTTTGGTAACCATGGCAACAAAACAAACACAGTACACTCTGATTAATGGCTAAAATTTCCTGAAATGACCTCTAAACAAAAAGCTTTTTCTCAAAAACTGTAAAAGATATCAAACTGAAAAGCTATAGCCAGATAGCTGAATATTTTGTGAACATTTTAAAGTTTGTTTGGTGTCTGTAGGTGAAAGTATAAGGGAGCTAAAACTTTTGGGAGCGGAAGAAGAATTTAAGGATTTCAAGCATGCTCCCATAGACTTCAATGTTAAAAAAAGTGATAAAAAGCTTAATATTTTAAAAAGTATAAATGGTAGAAAAAAAGTTGAAAAAGAGCACACATCAGCTAAAAGAGACGAACATTTTGATAGTTGAATGGTTTTAATAGCTGAAAGTATGCAGAAGTTACGCAGAACCAAAAAACGTACAGAATAAGAAGAAAAAGAAGAATAAATAAAATCGCAGTCCCACTAATAAGAATAATATATATGTGAGATAACAGTAAGTGGTCTTGCTATGCAAGAACACTTAATAACTAGAAAAGCTACAATTTCTGAGGAAATTGTGAAAGTGTTCTTGCCTCTACAACTGGAGTGGGCGGAGTAACTGGGTGGGATGGAGTGGCTTGAGTAACTGTGAAAAGTGTTAAAAAGCTTAATATTTAAAAAAGTATAAATAGTAGTAAAAAAGTTCCATCATTAGCTGAAAGAGCTGAACATTTTTTTCAAAAGTAATTTTTTTTTTTCAAAAATGAATTTTTTTTTTTCAAAAATGAATTTTTTTAATTCAAAAATGATTTTTTTTTTTCAAAAATAATTTTTTTTTTTCAAAAATGATTTTTTTTTTCAAAAATGAATTATTTTTTTTCAAAAATTATTATTTTTTTTTCAAAAATATTTTTTTTTTTTTTAAAAATGAATTTTTTTTCTTTTCAAAAATGATTTTTTTTTTTCAAAAATAATTTTTTCTTTTAAAAAATGTATTTTTTGTTTTTCAAAAATAATTTTTTTTTTTCAAAAATGAATTTTTTTTTTCAAAAATGATTTTTTTTTTCAAAAATAATTTTTTCTTTTAAAAAATGTAATTTTTTTTTTCAAAAATGATTTTTTTTTTTTCAAAAATGATTTTTTTTTTTCAAAAATATTTTTTTTTTATGGGGTGGTCATAATGTTTTGGCTGATCATGGGGTTGTCAGCTTTTGTCACCTCCCACTCTAGTTTTGAACATTTCGCCATTCATTCCTATGGGACCAATTTCGTCGCAAAAACGACGATATTTCGTGAACCATTCGGCGAAACGTTCCAGAAAGTAATAGCACACCAATTAAATGACATTGATTCCGGATTCGCACTGGTATATTTCAGCTTTTCACAAAGTTCCACAAGGTAATAGCATACCAATTAAATGACATTGAACATTTCACCATTCATTCCTATGGGACCAATATTACGGCAAAAACGACGATATTTCGTGAACCATTCGGCGAAAAAAGTTCCACAAAGTAATAGCACACCAATTAAATGACATTGAACATTTTGCCATTCATTCCTATGGGACCAATTTTGCCGCAAAAACTACGATCTTTCGTGAACCATTCGGTGAAACGTTCCACAAAGTAATAGCACACCAATCGGGAACAATCCGCACGTTTCGGTATATTACTTGTCCATGTAGTGTAAAAACTGTGGGAGGAGTTAGGGTGGTAAATTTGGCTATAATAATAATAAGAACTAGAAAAGGTACAATTTCTGGGGAAATTGTGAAAAGTGTTCTTGCCTCTACAACTGGAGTGGGCGGAGTAACTGGGTGGGGTGGAGTGGCTTGAGTAACTGTGAAAAGTGTTAAAAAGCTTAATATTTTAAAAAGTATAAATAGTAGTAAAAAAGTTCCATCATTCGCTGAAAGAGCTGAACATTTTTTTCAAAAGTAATTTTTTTTTTCAAAAATGAATTTTTTTTAATCAAAAATGATTTTTTTTTCTTCAAACATGATTTTTTTTTTCAAAAGTAATTTTTTTTTTCAAAGGTAATTTTTTTTTCAAAAATGAATTTTTTTATTTCAAAAATAATTTTTTTTTCGAAATTATTTTTTTTTTTAAAGTAATTTTTTTTTCAAAAATAATTTTTTTTTTCAAAAATAATTTTTTTTTTTCAAAAATATTTTTTTTTTTCAAATATATTTTTTTTTCAAAAATAATTTTTTTTTTAAAAGAAATTTTTTTTTCAAAAATATTTTTTTTTTTCAAAAATTATTTTTTTACTTTTTTCAAAAATTTTTTTTTTTTTTCAAAAATATTTTTTTTTTTACATGGGGCGGTCATAATGTTTTGGCTGATCATGGGGTGGTCATAATGTTTTGGCTGATCATGGGGTTGTCAGCTTTTGTCAGTTCCCACTCTAGTTTTGAACATTTCGCCATTCATTCCTATGGGACCAATTTCGCCGCAAAAACGTAATTTCGTGGACCATTCGGCAAAACATTCCACAAAGTAATAACACACCAATCGGGAACAATCCGCTCGTTTCGGTATATTATTTGTCTCTGTAGTGTGAAAACTGTGGGAGGAGTCTACAAGCATTATCAAGTCTAGCAGATGAAGTCACATGCATTTGGAGTGTCTCAGCATCTTGTGTTTACAACCACTGTTTCCTAGCAACGCTCATGCCCTGTTTATGCTTCCCAAATACTGCTTCATCAAAACTGCCCCATCAGAATTACCCCATCAAAACTGCCCCATCATATTCCTCTATTATAAATCAGTACATGGTGTGTCTGTCCCCTCCCCCGGGCTCTGTAATCAGCTGAGATGCTCCAGCCACCTTCCCCCCTGTGTATAACAGAAGCTTTGGTAACCATGGCAACAAAACAAACACTAACAGTACACTCTGATTAATGGCTAAAATTTCCTGAAATGACCTCTAAACAAATGGCCGTATTTTAAAAACTATACATCCTACAGCGAAGATCTTTATATTGTGAGAATCACAAGACCCAGACCTAGATTTTGATGTATAGCATGTCTCTGAAATATTAAAAATGAAGGCACGGTCGCAGTTTAGAAATTGCCCTTCAAATTTGGAGGGGGCTAGAGTGTAGTTTCAATGAATGTCAATGGACGGCGTGAGTTACAAACAAATGGTCATATTGTGAAAACTATCAGGACTATGGCTTAGCCGTGGACATGTTTAGTGGCAGCAGGGATAGCTGAACGTTTTGATATAAGATTTGTGTAGGTGGGCTTGAAAATGAGGGAGTGGCGGCAGTTTAGAAATCATGTTCTGATTTTCCAGCTTTTGTCATCTCCCACTCTAGTTTCCCCATTCATTCCTATGGGACCAATTTCGCCGCAAAAACGACGATATTTCGTGAACCATTCGGCGAAACGTTCCA
Organism: Aquarana catesbeiana; assembly: GCF_042186555.1. NCBI lineage: Eukaryota > Metazoa > Chordata > Amphibia > Anura > Ranidae > Aquarana > Aquarana catesbeiana. The sequence goes on from NC_133329.1 coordinate 177,822,687, forward strand.
CAAAGTAATAGCACACCATTCGGGAACAATCCGCACGTTTCGGTATATTACTTGTCTATGTAGTGTAAAAACTGTGGGAGGAGTTAGGGTGGTAAATTTGGCTATAATAATAATAAGAACTAGAAAAGGTACAATTTCTGGGGAAATTGTGAAAGTGTTCTTGCCTCTACAACTGGAGTGGGCGGAGTAACTGGGTGGGGTGGAGTGGCTTGAGTAACTGTGAAAAGTGTTAAAAAGCTTAATATTTTAAAAAAGTATAAATAGTAGTAAAAAAGTTCCATCATTCGCTGAAAGAGCTGAACATTTTTTTCAAAAGTAATTTTTTTTTTCAAAAATGAATTTTTTTTAATCAAAAATGATTTTTTTTAATCAAAAATGATTTTTTTTTCTTCAAAAATGATTTTTTTTTTCAAAGGTAATTTTTTTTTTCAAAAATGAAATTTTTTATTTCAAAAATAATTTTTTTTTCGAATATATATTTTTTTCAAAAATAATTTTTTTTTTTAAAAGTAATTTTTTTCTTCAAAAATATTTTTTTTTTTCAAAAATAATTTTTTTTTTTCAAAAATATTTTTTTTTTCAAAAATATTTTTTTTTTTTTCAAAAATGATTTTTTTACTTTTTTCAAAAATTATTTTTTTACTTTTTTCAAAAATTTTTTTTTTTTTCAAAAATATTTTTTTTTTTACATGGGGCGGTCATAATGTTTTGGCTGATCATGGGGTGGTCATAATGTTTTGGCTGATCATGGGGTTGTCAGCTTTTGTCACTTCCCACTCTAGTTTTGAACATTTCGCCATTCATTCCTATGGGACCAATTTCGCCGCAAAAACGTCATTTCGTGGACCATTCGGCAAAACATTCCACAAAGTAATAACACACCAATCGGGAACAATCCGCTCGTTTCGGTATATTATTTGTCTCTGTAGTGTGAAAACTGTGGGAGGAGTCTACAAGCATTATCAAGTCTAGCAGATGAAGTCACATGCATTTGGAGTGTCTCAGCATCTTGTGTTTACAACCACTGTTTCCTAGCAACGCTCATGCCCTGTTTATTCTTCAAAAATACTGCTTCATCAAAACTGCCCCATCAGAATTACCCCATCAAAACTGCCCCATCATATTCCTCTATTATAAATCAGTACATGGTGTGTCTGTCCCCTCCCCCCGGGCTCTGTAATCAGCTGAGATGCTCCAGCCACCTTCCCCCCTGTGTATAACAGAAGCTTTGGTAACCATGGCAACAAAACAAACACTAACAGTACACTCTGATTAATGGCTAAAATTTCCTGAAATGACCTCTAAACAAATGGCCGTATTTTAAAAACTATACATCCTACAGCGAAGATCTTTATATTTTGAGAATCACAAGACCCAGACCTAGATTTTGATGTATAGTATGTCTCTGAAATATTAAAAATGAAGGCACGGTCGCAGTTTAGAAATTGCCCTTCAAATCTGGAGGGGGCTAGAGTGTAGTTTCAATGAATGTCAATGGACGGCGTGAGTTGCAAACAAATGGTCATATTGTGAAAACTATCAGGACTATGGCTTAGCCGTGGACATGTTTAGTGGCAGCAGGGATAGCTGAACGTTTTGATATAAGATTTGTGTAGGTGGGCTTGAAAATGAGGGAGTGGCGGCAGTTTAGAAATCATGTTCTGATTTTCCAGCTTTTGTCATCTCCCACTCTAGTTTCCCCATTCATTCCTATGGGACCAATTTCGCCGCAAAAACGACGATATTTCGTGAACCATTCGGCGAAACGTTCCACAAAGTAATAGCACACCATTCGGGAACAATCCGCACCTTTCGGTATATTACTTGTCTATGTAGTGTAAAAACTGTGGGAGGAGTTAGGGTGGTAAATTTGGCTATAATAATAAGAATAATATATATGTGAGATAACAGTAAGTGGTCTTGCTATGTAAGAACACTTAATATATATGTGAGATAACAATAAGTGGTCTTGCTATGCAAGAACACTTAATAATATATATGTGAGATAACAGTAAGTGGTCTTGCTATGCAAGAACACTTAATAACTAGAAAAGGTACAATTTCTGGGGAAATTGTGAAAGTGTTCTTGCCTCTACAACTGGAGTGGGCGGAGCAACTGGATGGAGTGGCTTGAGTAACTGTGAAAAGTGTTAAAAAGCTTAATATTTTAAAAAGTATAAATAGTAGTAAAAAAGTTGAAGTCCCATCATTAGCTGAAAGAGCTGAACATTTTTTTGAAAAGTTTTTTTTTTTTCAAAAATGAATTATTTTTTTTCAAAAATGATTTTTTTTTTCAAAAATGATTTTTTTTTTCAAAAATGATTTTTTTTCAAAAATAATTTTTTTTTTCAAAAACTGCCATCAAAACTGCCCCATCAGAATTGTCCCATCAAAACTGCCCCATCATATTGCCACCATCAAAACTGCCCCATCAGAATTGCCCCATCAAAACTGCCCCATCAGAATTGCCCCATCAAAACTGCCCCATCATATTGCCACCATCAAAACTGCCCCATCAGAATTGCCCTATCAAAATAGCCCCATCATATTGCCACCATCAAAACTGCCCCATCAGAATTGCCCCATCATATTGCCACCATCAAAACTGCCCCATCAGAATTGCCCTATCAAAACTGCCCCATCATATTGCCACCATCAAAACTGCCCCATCATAATTGCCCCACCAAAACTGCCCCATCATATTGCCACCATCAAAACTGCCCCATCATAATTGCCCCATTAAAACTGCCCCATCAGAATTGCCCTATCAAAACTGCCCCATCATATTCCTCTATTATAAATCAGTACATGGTGTGTCTGTCCCCTCCCCTGGGCTCTGTAATCAGAGCTGAGATGCTCCAGCCACCTCCCCCCCTGTGTATAACAGAAGCTTTGGTAACCATGGCAACAAAACAAACACAGTACACTCTCATTAATGGCTAAAATTTCCTGAAATGACCTCTAAACAAAAAGATTTTTCCAAAAAACTATAAATCCTACAGCGAAGATCGTTATATTGTGAGAATCACAAGACCCAGACCTAGATTTTGATGTATAGTATGTCTCTGAAATATTAAAAATAGAGGCACGGTCGCAGTTTAGAAATTGCCCTTCAAATTTGAAGGGGCTAGAGTGTAGTTTCAATGAATGTCAATGGACGGTGTTAGTTGCAAACAAATGGTCATATTGTGAAAACTATCAGGACTATGGCTTAGCCGTGGACATGTTTAGTGGCAGCAGGGATAGCTGAACTTTTTGATATAAGATTTGTGTAGGTGGGCTTGAAAATGAGGGAGCGGCGGCAGTTTAGAAATCATGTTCTGATTTTTCACCTTTTGTCACCTCCCACTCTAGTTTCCCCATTCATTCCTATGGGACCAATTTCGCCGCAAAAACTACGATATTTCGTGAACCATTCGGTGAAACGTTCCACAAAATAATAGCACACCATTCGGGAACAATCCGCACGTTTTGGTATATTACTTGTCTGTGTAGTGTAAAAATTGTGGGAGGAGTTAGGGTGGTAAATTTGGCTATAATAATAAGAATAATAAGAACTAGAAAAGGTACAATTTCTGGGGAAATTGTGAAAGTGTTCTTGCCTCTACAACTGGAGTGGGCGGAGTAACTGGAGGGAGTGGCTTGAGTAACTGTGAAAAGTGTTAAAAAGCTTAATATTTTAAAAAGTATAAATAGTAGTAAAAAAGTTCCATCATTCGCTGAAAGAGCTGAACATTTTTTTCAAAAGTAATTTTTTTTTTCAAAAATGAATTTTTTTTAATCAAAAATGATTTTTTTTTCTTCAAAAATGATTTTTTTTTTCAAAACTAATTTTTTTTTTCAAAGGTAATTTTTTTTTTCAAAAATGAATTTTTTTATTTCAAAAATAATTTTTTTTTCGAAATTATTATTTTTTTTAAGTAATTTTTTTTTCAAAAATAATTTTTTTTTTTCAAAAATATTTTTTTTTTCAAATATATTTTTTTTTCAAAAATAATTTTTTTTTTTAAAAGTAATTTATTTTTCAAAAATATTTTTTTTTTTTCAAAAATAATTTTTTTTTTTCAAAAATATTTTTTTTCAAAAATATTTTTTTTTTTTTTTCAAAAATGATTTTTTTTTTTTCAAAAATTATTTTTTTACTTTTTTCAAAAATTACTTTTTTTTTTCAAAAATATTTTTTTTTTTTACATGGGGCGGTCATAATGTTTTGGCTGATCATGGGGTGGTCATAATGTTTTGGCTGATCATGGGGTTGTCAGCTTTTGTCACTTCCCACTCTAGTTTTGAACATTTCGCCATTCATTCCTATGGGACCAATTTCGCCGCAAAAACGTCATTTCGTGGACCATTCGGCAAAACATTCCACAAAGTAATAACACGCCAATCGGGAACAATCCGCTCGTTTCGGTATATTATTTGTCTCTGTAGTGTGAAAACTGTGGGAGGAGTCTACAAGCATTATCAAGTCTAGCAGATGAAGTCACATGCATTTGGAGTGTCTCAGCATCTTGTGTTTACAACCACTGTTTCCTAGCAACGCTCATGCCCTGTTTATGCTTCCCAAATACTGCTTCATCAAAACTGCCCCATCAGAATTACCCCATCAAAACTGCCCCATCATATTCCTCTATTATAAATCAGTACATGGTGTGTCTGTCCCCTCCCCCGGGCTCTGTAATCAGCTGAGATGCTCCAGCCACCTCCCCCCTGTGTATAACAGAAGCTTTGGTAACCATGGCAACAAAACAAACACTAACAGTACACTCTGATTAATGGCTAAAATTTCCTGAAATGACCTCTAAACAAATGGCCGTATTTTAAAAACTATACATCCTACAGCGAAGATCTTTATATTGTGAGAATCACAAGACCCAGACCTAGATTTTGATGTATAGTATGTCTCTGAAATATTAAAAATGAAGGCACAGTCGCAGTTTAGAAATTGCCCTTCAAATTTGGAGGGGGCTAGAGTGTAGTTTCAATGAATGTCAATGGACGGCGTGAGTTGCAAACAAATGGTCATATTGTGAAAACTATCAGGACTATGGCTTAGCCGTGGACATGTTTAGTGGCAGCAGGGATAGCTGAACGTTTTGATATAAGATTTGTGTAGGTGGGCTTGAAAATGAGGGAGTGGCGGCAGTTTAGAAATCATGTTCTGATTTTCCAGCTTTTGTCATCTCCCACTCTAGTTTCCCTATTCATTCCTATGGGACCAATTTCGCCGCAAAAACGACGATATTTCGTGAACCATTCGGCGAAACGTTCCACAAAGTAATAGCACACCATTCGGGAACAATCCGCACGTTTCGGTATATTACTTGTCTATGTAGTGTAAAAACTGTGGAAGGAGTTAGGGTGGTAAATTTGGCTATAATAATAAGAATAATATATATGTGAGATAACAGTAAGTGGTCTTGCTATGCAAGAACACTTAATAAGAATAAGAACTAGAAAAGGTACAATTTCTGGGGAAATTGTGAAAGTGTTCTTGCCTCTACAACTGGAGTGGGCGGAGTAACTGGGTGGGGTGGAGTGGCTTGAGTAACTGTGAAAAGTGTTAAAAAGCTTAATATTTTAAAAAGTATAAATAGTAGTAAAAAAGTTCCATCATTAGCTGAAAGAGCTGAACATTTTTTTCAAAAGTAATTTTTTTTTTCAAAAATGATTTTTTTTATTCAAAAATGATTTTTTTTTCTTCAAAAATGAATTTTTTTTTCTTCAAAAATGATTTTTTTTTCAAAAGTAATTTTTTTTTTCAAAAATATTTTTTTTTTTTCAAAAATAATTTTTTTTTTCAAAAATTATTTTTTTTTTCTTTTCAAAAATTATTTTTTTTTTTCAAAAATATTTTTTTTTTTTCAAAAATATTTTTTTTTTTTCAAAAATATTTTTTTTTTTACATGGGGCGGTCATAATGTTTTGGCTGATCATGGGGTTGTCAGCTTTTGTCACCTCCCACTCTAGTTTTAAACATTTCGCCATTCATTCCTATGGGACCAATTTCGCCGCAAAAACGTCATTTCGTGGACCATTCGGCGAAACATTCCACAAAGTAATAGCACACCAATCGGGAACAATCCGCTCGTTTCGGTATATTACTTGTCTCTGTAGTGTAAAAACTGTGGGAGGAGTCTACAAGCATTATCAAGTCTAGCAGATGAAGTCACATGCATTTGGGGTGTCTCAGCATCTTGTGTTTACAACCACTGCTTCCTAGCAACGCTCATGCCCTGTTTATGCTTCCCAAATACTGCTTCATCAAAACTGCTCCATCAGAATTACCCCATCAAAACTGCCCCATCATATTCCTCTATTATAAATCAGTACATGGTGTGTCTGTCCCCTCCCCCGGGCTCTGTAATCAGAGCTGAGATGCTCCAGCCACCTTCCCCCCTGTGTATAACAGAAGCTTTGGTAACCATGGCAACAAAACAAACAGTACACTCTGATTAATGGCTAAAATTTCCTCTAAACAAATGGCCGTATTTTAAAAACTATACATCCTACAGCGAAGATCTTTATATTGTGAGAATCACAAGACCCAGACCTAGATTTTGATGTATAGTATGTCTCTGAAATATTAAAAATGAAGGCACAGGCGCAGTTTAGAAATTGCCCTTCAAATTTGGAGGGGGCTAGAGTGTAGTTTCAATGAATGTCAATGGACGGCGTGAGTTGCAAACAAATGGTCATATTGTGAAAACTATCAGGACTATGGCTTAGCCGTGGACATGTTTAGTGGCAGCAGGGATAGCTGAACGTTTTGATATAAGATTTGTGTAGGTGGGCTTGAAAATGAGGGAGTGGCGGCAGTTTAGAAATCATGTTCTGATTTTTCAGCTTTTGTCATCTCCCACTCTAGTTTCCCCATTCATTCCTATGGGACCAATTTCGCCGCAAAAACGAAGATATTTCGTGAACCATTCGGCGAAACGTTCCACAAAGTAATAGCACACCATTCGGGAACAATCCGCACGTTTCGGTATATTACTTGTCTATGTAGTGTAAAAACTGTGGGAGGAGTTAGGGTGGTAAATTTGGCTATAATAATAAGAATAATATATATGTGAGATAACAGTAAGTGGTCTTGCTATGCAAGAACACTTAACTAGAAAAGCTACAATTTCTGGGGAAATTGTGAAAAGTGTTCTTGCCTCTACAACTGGAGTGGGCGGAGTAACAAACACAGTACACTCTGATTAATGGCTAAAATTTCCTGAAATGACCTCTAAACAAAAAGCTTTTTCTCAAAAACTGTAAAAGATATCAAACTGAAAAGCTACAGCCAGATAGCTGAATATTTTGTGAACATTTTAAAGTTTGTTTGGTGTCTGTAGGTGAAAGTATGAAGGAGCTGAAACTTTTGGGAGCGGAAGAAGAATTTAAGGATTTCAAGCATGCTCCCATAGACTTCAATGTAAAAAAAAGTGATAAAAAGCTTAATATTTTAAAAAGTATAAATGGTAGAAAAAAAGTTGAAAAAGAGCACACATCAGCTAAAAGAGACGAACATTTTGATAGTTGAATGGTTTTAATAGCTGAAAGTATGCAGAAGTTACGCAGAACCAAAAAACGTACAGAATAAGAAGAAAAAGAAGAATAAATAAAATCGAATAACAATAGTGGGACTGCTAAAGCAGTCCCACTAATAAGAATAATATATATGTGAGATAACAGTAAGTGGTCTTGCTATGCAAGAACACTTAATAGCTAGAAAAGCTACAATTTCTGAGGAAATTGTGAAAGTGTTCTTGCCTCTACAACTGGAGTGGGCGGAGTAACTGGGTGGGATGGAGTGGCTTGAGTAACTGTGAAAAGTGTTAAAAAGCTTAATATTTAAAAAAGTATAAATAGTAGTAAAAAAGTTCCATCATTAGCTGAAAGAGCTGAACATTTTTTTCAAAAGTAATTTTTTTTTTTCAAAAATGAATTTTTTTTTCAAAAATGAATTTTTTTTTTTCAAAAATGAATTTTTTTAATTCAAAAATGATTTTTTTTTTCAAAAATAATTTTTTTTTTCAAAAATGATTTTTTTTTTTCAAAAATGAATTTTTTTTTTTCAAAAATGATTTTTTTTTTCAAAAATATATTTTTTTTAAAAAAAAATGAATTTTTTTTCTTTTCAAAAATGATTTTTTTTTCAAAAATGATTTTTTTTTTCAAAAATAATTTTTTCTTTTAAAAAATGTATTTTTTATTTTTCAAAAATAATTTTTTTTTTTCAAAAATGAATTTTTTTTTTCAAAAATGATTTTTTTTTTTTCAAAAAAAATTTTTTCTTTTAAAAAATGTATTTTTTTTTTTTAAAAATGATTTTTTTTTTCAAAAATGATTTTTTTTTTTCAAAAATATTTTTTTTTTATGGGGCGGTCATAATGTTTTGGCTGATCATGGGGTTGTCAGCTTTTGTCACCTCCCACTCTAGTTTTGAACATTTCGCCATTCATTCCTATGGGACCAATTTCGTCGCAAAAACGACGATATTTCGTGAACCATTCGGCGAAACGTTCCAGAAAGTAATAGCACACCAATTAAATGACATTGATTCCGGATTCACACTGGTATATTTCAGCTTTTCACAAAGTTCCACAAGGTAATAGCATACCAATTAAATGACATTGAACATTTCACCATTCATTCCTATGGGACCAATATTGCTGCAAAAACGACGATATTTCGTGAACCATTCGGCGAAAAAAGTTCCACAAAGTAATAGCACACCAATTAAATGACATTGAACATTTCGCCATTCATTCCTATGGGACCAATTTTGCCGCAAAAACTACGATCTTTCCTGAACCTTTTGGTGAAACGTTCCACAAAGTAATAGCACACCAATCGGGAACAATCCGCACGTTTTGGTATATTACTTGTCCATGTAGTGTAAAAACTGTGGGAGGAGTTAGGGTGGTAAATTTGGCTATAATAATAATAAGAATAAGAACTAGAAAAGCTACAATTTCTGGGGAAATTGTAAAAAGTGTTCTTGCCTCTACAGCTGGAGTGGATGGAGTAACTGGGTGGAGTGGCTTGAGTAATTGTGTGGTTGGAGTGGCAGGAGTAACTGTAAAAAGTGTTAAAAAGCTTAATAATATAAAAAGTATAAATAGTAGTAAAAAAGTTGAAGTCCCATCATTAGCTGAAAGAGCTGAACATTTTTTTTCAAAAATGATTTTTTTTTTCAAAAAATATATGTATTTTTTTTCAAAAGATTTTTTTCTTCAAAAATGATTTTTTTTTTAAAATGATTTTTTTTCAAAAATGATTGTTAAAATTTTTTTTTTCATGGGGTGATCATAATGTTTTGGCTGATCATGTTGTGGTCATAATGTTTTGGCTGATCGTGGGGTGGACATAATGTTTTGGCTGATCATGGGGGGTCATAATATTTTGGCTGATCATGGGGGGGTCATAATATTTTGGCTGATCATGGGGCGGTCATAATGTTTTGGCTGATCATGGGGCGGTCATAATGATTTGGCTGATTATGGCGTGGTCATAATGTTTTGGCTGATCATGGGGTGGTCATAATGTTTTGGCTGATCATGTTGTGGTCATAATGTTTTGGCTGATCTTGGGGTGGTCATAATGGTTTGGCTGATAATGGGGGGGTCATAATGGTTTGGCTGATCGTGGGGTGGACATAATATTTTGGCTGATCATGGGGGGGTTATAATATTTTGGCTGATCATGGGGGGGTCATAATATTTTGGGTGATCATGGGGGGGGTCATAATGTTTTGGCTGATCATATTGTGGTCATAATGTTTTGGCTGATCATGGGGGGGTCATAATGTTTTGGCTGATCATGGGGGATCAGCTTTTGTCATACCTTCATCTAGCAGATGAAGGTATGACCACATGCATTTGGGGGGTCTCAGCATCTTGTGTTTACAACCACTGTTTCCTAGCAACGCTCATGTCCTTTTTATGCTTCACAAATACTGCTCAATACACAATACACAGGACCATGATAGATGTAGTAACTGTGCAGTAATTTAAATGGCTGTATTTTAAAAACTATAAATCCTACAGCGAAGATCTTTATATTGTGAGAATCACAAGACCCAGACCTAGATTTTAATGGATAGTATGTCTCTGAAATATTAAAAATAAAGGCACGGTCGCAGTTTAGAAATTGCCCTTCAAATTTGAAGGGGCTAGAGTGTAGTTTCAATGAATGTCAATGGACAGTGTGAGTTGCAAACAAATGGTCATATTATGAAAACTATCAGGACTATGGCTTAGCCGTGGACATGTTTAGTGGCAGCAGGGATAGCTGAACGTTTTGATATAAGATTTGTGTAGGTGGGCTTGAAAATGAGGGAGTGGCGGCAGTTTAGAAATCATGGTCTGATTTTCCAGCTTTTGTCACCTCCCACTCTAGTTTCCCCATTCATTCCTATGGGACCAATTTCACCGCAAAAATGACGATATTTCGTGAACCATTTGGCGAAACGTTCCACAAAATAATAGCACACCATTCGGGAACAATCCGCACGTTTCGGTATATTACTTGTCTATGTAGTGTAAAAACTGTGGGAGGAGTTAGGGTGGTAAATTTGGCTATAATAATAATAATAACTAGAAAAGCTACAATTTCTGGTGAAATTGTGAAAGTGTTCTTGCCTCTACAACTGGAGAGGGCGGAGTAACTGGGTGGGGTGGAGTGGCTTGAGTAACTGTGAAAAGTGTTAAAAAGCTTAATATTTTAAAAAGTATAAATAGTAGTAAAAAAGCTTCATCATTAGCTGAAAGAGCTGAACATTTTTTTCAAAAGTAAATTTTTTTTCAAAAATGAATTTTTTTTTTTCAAAAATGAATTTTTTTTATTCAAAAAATGATTTTTTTTTCTTCAAAAATGAATTTTTTTTTCAAAAATTATTTTTTTTTTCAAAAGTAATTTTATTTTTCAAAAGTAATTTTTTTTTTCAAAAATATTTTTTTTTTTTCAAAAATGAATTATTTTTTTTCAAAAATATTTTTTTCTTATAAAAAATATATTTTTTTTTTCTAAAATGAATTTTTTTTTCAAAAATGAATTATTTTTTTTCAAAAATGAATTTTTTTTCAAAAATATTTTTTTTTTATGGGGCGGCCATAATGTTTTGGCTGATCATGGGGTTGTCAGCTTTTGTCACCTCCCACTCTAGTTTTGAACATTTCGCCATTCATTCCTATGGGACCAATTTCGTCGCAAAAACGACGATATTTCGTGAACCATTCGGCGAAACGTTCCAGAAAGTAATAGCACACCAATTAAATGACATTGATTCCGGATTCACACTGGTATATTTCAGCTTTTCACAAAGTTCCACAAGGTAATAGCACACCAATTAAATGATATTGAACATTTCACTATTCATTCCTATGGGACCAATATTGCCGCAAAAACGACGATATTTCGTGAACCATTCGGCGAAAAAAGTTCCACAAAGTAATAGCACACCAATTAAATGACATTGAACATTTCACCATTCATTCCTATGGGACCAATTTTGCCGCAAAAACTACGATGTTTCATGAACCATTCGGTGAAACGTTCCACAAAGTAATAGCACACCAATCGGGAACAACCCGCACGTTTCGGTATATTACTTGTTTCTATAGTGTAAAAACTGTGGGAGGAGTCTACAAGCATTATCAAGTCTAGCAGATGAAGTCACATGCATTTGGGGTGTCTCAGCATCTTGTGTTTACCACTGTTTCCTAGAAACGCTCATGCCCTGTTTATGCTTCACAAATACTGCTCCATACACAGTACACAGGACCATGATAGATGTAGTAACTATGCAGTAATTCAAATGGCCGTATTTTAAAAACTATAAATCCTACAGCGAAGATCTATACAGCGAAGACCCAGACCTATATTTTGATGTATAGTATGTCTCTGAAATATTAAAAATGAAGGCACAGTCGCAGTTTAGAAATTGCCCTTCAAATTTGGAGGGGTCTAGAGTGTAGTTTCAATGAATGTCAATGGACGGCGTGAGTTGCAAACAAATGGTCATATTGTGAAAACTATCAGGACTATGGCTTATCTGTGGACATGTTTAGTGGCAGCAGAGATAGCTGAACGTTTTGATATAAGATTTGTGTAGGTGGGCTTGAAAATGAGGGAGTGGCGGCAGTTTACAAATCATGTTCTGATTTTTCAGTTTTTGTCACCTCCCACTCTAGTTTCCCCATTCATTCCTATGGGACCAATTTCGCTGCAAAAACGACGATATTTCGTGAACCATTCGGCGAAACGTTCCACAAAATAATAGCACACCATTCGGGAACAATCCGCACGTTTCGGTATATTACTTGTCTATGTAGTGTAAAAACTGTGGGAGGAGTTAGGGTGGTAAATTTGGCTATAATAATAATAATAATAACTAGAAAAGCTACAATTTCTGGGGAAATTGTGAAAGTGTTCTTGCCTCTACAACTGGAGTGGGCGGAGTAACTGGGTGGGGTGGAGTGGCTTGAGTAACTGTGAAAAGTGTTAAAAAGCTTAATATTTAAAAAAGTATAAATAGTAGTAAAAAAGTTCCATCATTCGCTGAAAGAGCTGAACATTTTTTTCAAAAGTAATTTTTTTTTCAAAAATGAATTTTTTTTAATCAAAAATGATTTTTTTTTCTTCAAAAATGATTTATTTTTTCGAAATTATAATTTTTTTTAAAGTAATTTTTTTTTCAAAAATAATTTTTTTTTTTCAAAAATATTTTTTTTTTTCAAATATATTTTTTTTTCAAAAATAATTTTTTTTTAAAAGAAATTTTTTTTTCAAAAATATTTTTTTTTTTCAAAAATAATTTTTTTTTTTTTTTCAAAAATATTTTTTTTTTCAAAAATATTTTTTTTTTTTTTCAAAAATGATTTTTTTTTTTCAAAAATTATTTTTTTACTTTTTTCAAAAATTTTTTTTTTTTTTCAAAAATATTTTTTTTTTTTACATGGGGCGGTCATAATGTTTTGGCTGATCATGGGGTGGTCATAATGTTTTGGCTGATCATGGGGTTGTCAGCTTTTGTCACTTCCCACTCTAGTTTTGAACATTTCGCCATTCATTCCTATGGGACCAATTTCGCCGCAAAAACGTCATTTCGTGGACCATTCGGCAAAACATTCCACAAAGTAATAACACACCAATCGGGAACAATCCGCTCGTTTCGGTATATTATTTGTCTCTGTAGTGTGAAAACTGTGGGAGGAGTCTACAAGCATTATCAAGTCTAGCAGATGAAGTCACATGCATTTGGGGTGTCTCAGCATCTTGTGTTTACAACCACTGTTTCCTAGCAACGCTCATGCCCTGTTTATGCTTCCCAAATACTACTTCATCAAAACTGCCCCATCAGAATTACCCCATCAAAACTGCCCCATCATATTCCTCTATTATAAATCAGTACATGGTGTGTCTGTCCCCTCCCCCGGGCTCTGTAATCAGCTGAGATGCTCCAGCCACCTTCCCCCCTGTGTATAACAGAAGCTTTGGTAACCATGGCAACAAAACAAACACTAACAGTACACTCTGATTAATGGCTAAAATTTCCTGAAATGACCTCTAAACAAATGGCCGTATTTTAAAAACTATACATCCTACAGCGAAGATCTTTATATTGTGAGAATCACAAGACCCAGACCTAGATTTTGATGTATAGTATGTCTCTGAAATATTAAAAATGAAGGCACAGTCGCAGTTTAGAAATTGCCCTTCAAATTTAGAGGGGGCTAGAGTGTAGTTTCATTGAATGTCAATGGACGGCGTGAGTTGCAAACAAATGGTCATATTGTGAAAACTATCAGGACTATGGCTTAGCCGTGGACATGTTTAGTGGCAGCAGGGATAGCTGAACGTTTTGATATAAGATTTGTGTAGGTGGGCTTGAAAATGAGGGAGTGGCGGCAGTTTAGAAATCATGTTCTGATTTTCCAGCTTTTGTCATCTCCCACTCTAGTTTCCCCATTCATTCCTATGGGACCAATTTCGCCGCAAAAACGACAATATTTCGTGAACCATTCAGCGAAACGTTCCACAAAGTAATAGCACACCATTCGGGAACAATCCGCACGTTTCGGTATATTACTTGTCTATGTAGTGTAAAAACTGTGGGAGGAGTTAGGGTGGTAAATTTGACTATAATAATAAGAATAATATATATGTGAGATAACAGTAAGTGGTCTTGCTATGCAAGAACACTTAACTAGAAAAGGTACAATTTCTGGGGAAATTGTGAAAGTGTTCTTGCCTCTACAACTGGAGTGGGCGGAGTAACTGGGTGGGGTGGAGTGGCTTGAGTAACTGTGAAAAGTGTTAAAAAGCTTAATATTTTAAAAAGTATAAATAGTAGTAAAAAAGTTCCATCATTCGCTGAAAGAGCTGAACATTTTTTTCAAAAGTAATTTTTTTTTTCAAAAATGAATTTTTTTTAATCAAAAATGATTTTTTTTTCTTCAAAAATGATTTTTTTTTTCAAAAGTAATTTTTTTTTTCAAAGGTAATTTTTATTTTCAAAAATGAATTTTTTTTATTTCAAAAATAATTTTTTTTTCGAAATTATTTTTTTTAAAGTAATTTTTTTTTTCAAAAATAATTTTTTTTTTTCAAAAATATTTTTTTTTTCAAATATATTTTTTTTTCAAAATAATTTTTTTTTTAAAAGAAATTTTTTTTTCAAAAATATTTTTTTTTTTCAAAAATAATTTTTTTTTTTTCAAAAATATTTTTTTTTTTTCAAAAATTATTTTTTTACTTTTTTCAAAAATTTTTTTTTTTTTTCAAAAATATTTTTTTTTTTACATGGGGCGGTCATAATGTTTTGGCTGATCATGGGGTGGTCATAATGTTTTGGCTGATCATGGGGTTGTCAGCTTTTGTCACTTCCCACTCTAGTTTTGAACATTTCGCCATTCATTCCTATGGGACCAATTTCGCCGCAAAAAGTCATTTCGTGGACCATTCGGCAAAACATTCCACAAAGTAATAACACACCAATCGGGAACAATCCGCTCGTTTCGGTATATTATTTGTCTCTGTAGTGTGAAAACTGTGGGAGGAGTCTACAAGCATTATCAAGTCTAGCAGATGAAGTCACGTGCATTTGGAGTGTCTCAGCATCTTGTGTTTACAACCACTGTTTCCTAGCAACGCTCATGCCCTGTTTATGCTTCCCAAATACTGCTTCATCAAAACTGCCCCATCAGAATTACCCCATCAAAACTGCCCCATCATATTCCTCTATTATAAATCAGTACATGGTGTGTCTATCCCCTCCCCCGGGCTCTGTAATCAGCTGAGATGCTCCAGCCACCTTCCTCCCCTGTGTATAACAGAAGCTTTGGTAACCATGGCAACAAAACAAAACACTAACAGTACACTCTGATTAATGGCTAAAATTTCCTGAAATGACCTCTAAACAAATGGCCGTATCTTAAAAACTATACATCCTACAGTGAAGATCTTTATATTGTGAGAATCACAAGACCCAGACCTAGATTTGATTTTGATGTATAGTATGTCTCTGAAATATTAAAAATGAAGGCACAGTCGCAGTTTAGAAATTGCCCTTCAAATTTGGAGGGGGCTAGAGTGTAGTTTCAATGAATGTCAATGGACGGCGTGAGTTGCAAACAAATGGTCATATTGTGAAAACTATCAGGACTATGGCTTAGCCGTGGACATGTTTAGTGGCAGCAGGGATAGCTGAACGTTTTGATATAAGATTTGTGTAGGTGGGCTTGAAAATGAGGGAGTGGCGGCAGTTTAGAAATCATGTTCTGATTTTCCAGCTTTTGTCATCTCCCACTCTAGTTTCCCCATTCATTCCTATGGGACCAATTTCGCCGCAAAAACTACGATATTTCGTGAACCATTCGGCGAAACGTTCCACAAAGTAATAGCACACCATTCGGGAACAATCCGCACGTTTCGGTATATTACTTGTCTATGTAGTGTAAAAACTGTGGGAGGAGTTAGGGTGGTAAATTTGGCTATAATAATAATAAGAACTAGAAAAGGTACAATTTCTGGGGAAATTGTGAAAAGTGTTCTTGCCTCTACATCTGGAGTGAGCGGAGTAACTGGGGGGAGTGCCTGGAGTAACTGTTGTGTGGTTGGAGTAACTGTGGAAAGGTTGAACTGGGCAGATGGGCAGAGTAACTGTGTGGAGTGTTTGTAGTGAGTAAAGATAGTAAACATTACACTAACCAATTGATTGATCAAATTTAAAAAGTGCACAAGTGCTAATGATGTAGAAGGTAGAAATATCGGTAAATGACTTTGTCGGACACAGACTTAAGGGTTACCAGGATTTATTCCGCCCCAGCCAAAGCATAGCACCTGACGGACTCGCGTCCCAAAATCAAGTGTGTCAAAAACAGTTTACACAGTGTACATATAATTTCAATATATTGCATCACAAGCGAACTGGCGGTATATTTCCGTTATACATTAACATTAACATTAACATTTTGAACAGTCAACTTTTTGAACTTTTTGGATACAAGGCAATTCATTAAAGCATATACTTTAAACCCTTACAAATTTTCAGTTTCTCTGCAGTTTTGCTCCTTGCTGTTTCTTTGTCTTACTAATCAGCAAGCAGGCTATAGCACAGGAAGGAGAGGGTGAGTGTGATGAGGACAGTGTGATAGGGCGGGCTGACGTGCTGCATCTACCGTCTGTAGGACGGGTGATCGTTTTAGCCAGCCGGCTTCTTATGCTTATTTGAATCTGCTACACTGTAAGTGTTATTTTAATTCTTTTAATAAACCTCAAAACCAGGATTACGCTATGTTGTTTCCCTCTCTTTTCCCGGGGTACCCCTAAATGAGAACAACCCCCCAGCTAGGAGTCTTTTATTAATCTCCATGATAAGAGTGATTTCCTGTGACTTGGTGGACTAGTGGTATCATCACCCTTTGGCTGTATGAAGTGGCATGTCGTTTCCTAGAAGCCCATCCAATGAAAGGCCCTGACCGGGTTAAGGTCGCAAGCCCCCTTGTGCTTGCCGTTTGGTAAGCGCGCATTTTATTTTCAGCTACCACCGTGGTGCGGTGGAGGAATTTTTTCTATTTTACATTTCCTGCTTTAAAAAAATGGGGTCTGAGCCTATGTATTTTCACAACATTTATTTGGACTTTATTCACTGTGTTAGGACTGTCCAGTGAACACTTATTGATTTAGGTTTCAAGAACTGTGTTAGTTATTTAATTTGGGTTCTAACCAATTAGTCCTATTCAACACTGGTACTAGTATTTACTCCTATTTACAGCGCTGCTATATTTGTTATATTGTTGTATTAGTGTGTGTATCTCACATAGAGTGGCTGCTTTTGTTATTATGTAGTTTTTTTTAATTTTTTTTCACTAAGTTATTTTCATCACTATTTTGGTTATCCCCTATTTGGTCATTCACAATATTTCACGAACAGGTACCCTTTTTGGGTGCACTACAGCGCGGTATTCCTCTTACTATATGATGAGGACAGATGTCTGTGAAGGATGGGGGGGAGTAAGTGAGTTCAGTGTCTAACAAGTACACCGAACATGAAATATAGAGAATGATGTTTAGCTAATTGTAAATGGTCCCACATAACTATGGCCACGTAAACTGACCCTCATTGCCACTTTATCTGTTTGATGACCACTGTCTCACAACCACTGTTTCCTGGCAACACTCATGCCCTGTTTATGCAGGCTCTAAGCGTGTTCACAACCACTGCTCAAAACACAATACACAGGATAATGGTAGCTGTAATAACTGTGCAGTACTCCTGACTGGAGACACTGCTGCACCCTGGAGATGTAAATGTGATCCAACAGTGTGTTTTTTTCTGTGGTGGCTGCCCAGACCAGTTGAGTATATCCTCTTGAGTGAAGAAGGTCAGATATTGGCTTCTTTTCTCTGCACAGAAAATCTTCATTGAAATCTCCACAGAGTATTATAGGTTGGCAATCCATTATTTCCAAAGATTCCAAGAGGCCCAGCAGGTTAGTAAGGAATTGGCCAATACTGTAATCCGGTGGCCTGTAAACGACAGCGATCAAAGCTTGTACAGGGGACTCCAGTTTGACAACCAAGAACTCCAAGTCAGTCACATTGTGATGATACTGCTTTTCATAGGCCTTGAAATGGTTTCTGACATACAAGGCGACACCTCCGCCACTTTTACTTGCAATGTCAGGAAGGTTTGTGTACGAGAGGTGTCTGTTGCGTTTGAACAGGTTGTAGCCCTCCAGCTGGAGACTTTCAGCAACAGAAGAGCCTGAGAGATGAGTTTCAGTGAAACATAAAACATCTCCAAGTGTCAACTCATGGTGAGATTTGATATCTTCAATGTGAGCTGGTAATCCTTCCGTGTTGTGATGGATAATTGTTAATGTTTGCTGTTTGTCTGTTGTCTGTAGAAACTTTAAGAGGGGCATAACACTTTCCAGTGATGCATTCTTCATTGAATCCAGGGAAGCTGTGATTTCAGGATCAGCAAAGATCTTCTTCTCATCAAAGTCGGTTATGTACAGTCCTTGTAGTGTAGTCGTTCTACTCAGAGCAACATAGGCCATTCCCGGTTGGAAGACCCGTTTCAATGAGACCACTGCCGACTGTATCGACATCCCCTGACACTTATGAATCGTACATCCAAAAGCCAACTTCAGGGGGAACTGCCTGCGAACAACTCCTTTCTGTCTCAGGTTTTCCTCTACCCTTTCTATGTACACCAAGTTGTCAGCATCACAAGACGACTTGTTACGGTATCTCTGTCCTGCATTTGGATTGTCCAGCACAAGCCCAAGCTTGTTTACCGTAGTAGCACCATTCTCAGTCTGGATGATTATTCTTGCAATCTTGCCAAATGTCCCGTTAACAAGCCCGTCTTCTACATCGATGTTTCTTGTGATCATGATACGGGCACCTTCAGCTGCTTGCAGTGTGTCAATCAGATTGTCTTTGTGTCCTTTGAAAGGTTGGTGTTGCCTCAGCATCACTCCTGTCTTAGGGTCTTTTCTGTAATCGTCGGCATCTATGTTGGTGACGTTTGAATGGAGAACAGACACAGTTGCAGCATTATGTTTGTGAACCTCTTTGTTGGTGGCAAATATGTGTAGCACGTCATTAGGGCAGTGGGTGGGATCTGTAAAAGCCTGAGCAAGCAGAGCTTTGTCATCATTGCTTAAGGTGCCAGTCTTCTGCTTGACTCTGATTCTATTCAAAAGCTCAGCAAATGAAATGTCTTCCTTCTGTCGCATGATCTCTGTCAGCGTGATCATCTGAAAGTTGTCTTTCCAGACGTCATTGGTATTTTCCTCAAACACGCAGAGTGGCTTACTTTTTCCCAGCGGGGGGACCTGGTAAAAGTCTCCTACTGCTAGTACTGACATACCACCAAAAGGTTTCTTACTGCCTTTGATTTGCTGTAATCTCCAGTTGATGTAGGCAAACAGGGGCTTTGAAATCATTGACACCTCGTCAATAACAATGATCTCCGCATTTGACAGCTGTGCCCTCACTTCATCTATTAGATTTCCAAGTCCTTGGTAGGGTGGCTTCAAGCTTCTTGGCAACTTCAGCAGAGAATGCAATGTGTTGCCTGAAATGTTGAAAGCTGCTGTTCCTGTAAATGCAGTTAGTAAAACGCTGGGCATGGATATGTCTGCTTCCTCACGTAGTCTGGTAAGTTTACAGAGTATCTTTGTCGCCTCAGCATAGATGCACTTTATCAGGTGTGATTTGCCTGTCCCTGCACCACCAGTGACAAAGTAATAGAATGGGTCAGGATTTAGGCCACGCACACGGTTAGTGCACCAGTCACAAACTGAGTAGAATGTCTGAGCTTGTGTCCGGTTAAGGTTTCTGTACATTTTCCGAAGGAAATCAGGGCACATTTGTGGGGCTTTCACAGTAAGCGCAATTCCACCTGTTTGTTTGTGACGTGTATACTCCGGAACATCATCTTGTTCATTCTCATGAAGTGGCTCCCCTTCTTTGCGTTCCTCTACACATTCCAACCTATCCAACTCAGCTTCTGGGGCAAAGGTGTTCCAAGCATCTTCAACAGGTCCGTTTTTTACAAAGTCATCCAAGACTTGTTCCACAATTTTGTTGTGTTGTTCGAACTTCTTTTGGTTGCTGGTAACAATTGCAGACACTGCTTGGATTGCTTCTTCTCCTGGTAAGCTCACACAGGCGCCTTTGTAAAAATCCTGGTGTGTTGGGAACCTTACAGTTTTTAGTGATGACTCTGAACGGTGGGGGAGGTACAGTTTAAGCAGTCTGCCGTAGTAGTTCTCAGGGTCCTTCTTCTCTGAGAAGCGTGCGTACCTGATGATTGCAGGCTTCCCTCTCGTGCGTTTTTGAATCATTCCCATTTCATTCAATAGGCTGACACGCTTGCTGTCTTCCTTTTGCTTGCCATCTTCCTTCTGCTTGCCATAGACAACCCTGTAATGGGATGCAAAGTCTGCCAGACACATGGACTCAAACTCTGGTGTTTCAGGTCTGGCTCTGTATTTGTCGACAAAACTCGTCATCCACACATTAAGAGAATCGGCTGGTTTGTTCTGTAATGCACTGAGCGGGAGACTCATTTTCAGTGCGTTGTCACCAGTTGGCAGAAAAACAACCTCACGTGAGCAAGACTTCATTTTCAGGCTGCACGTACGGGCCACAGACTCCTGGGCGCTGACCTCTCTGTGTTTTGAATAAGCCTGAAGAACCTCTTTCATTTCTTCTCGTTCTGTCGCTGTTTCTGGGCTCATTTCTTTGACTATTGTTTTGAGATAGTCACTCAGCTCCCGTTCTGGCTTGGATATGTAGGACAACATGTACATGATGCAACCATACTCATCAAGAATGTACTGGATGTCCATGTTGGCGTTCCAGGCCGTCAGCAAATGTGGATTATAGTTGTTCACCCAGCAGTCCTTGACATCACGCTTCATTAGAATCACGCTTGAGGAGGTCAATGCCTGAATGTAGGAGTTGTACTGATTCAAAGTCATATCACACTGTGCCAGTAGCTGTGACATGTCTTCAAGCTGCACTTTTGGGTTATTAAGCAAATCCCAGACTGGTTTCAGTTTGTTTTTGGCTGCTTGTGGTTTCATTGCACAATCTCCTTGTTCTTCTGGCATCGGGTAAGTTATCCTCGTTTTTCTAATAGGTGGCTTTGGAAATCCAAATCTGCATACTCTGTTACCTTTCTTGCATGATTTTGAATGAGATCTGCTGTGCATTTGAAGTTCTGTTACAAATCTGTGAAGTAAGGCCTGTTTGGCTTCATCAGGCAGCTGGCATGAGATGTTATGATCTATAAAGGCACACACCTTGTCATCACTGTCTTGTCCAAATATAGGAGCTCCTGCTACCCAACAGAGACAATGTATATGAGGGCTCCCTCTCGCCTGAAATTCAACCCGGTAAAAGTAATCGATAACTTCACCAATTGGCTGTGCAGGACCCAACAGCAGCTCTCGCATCAGAGCATCAACCCGTTTGTCAAACATGCGCATGGTGTTCACTGGGTTGCCTCGAAGAATGTCACACTTTTCAGCCCAGTCTAGCCCCGCAAAATCCACCTTTTGACCTTGTTGTGCCTTTATTGCCGTTATTACCTCTGGCCATCTGAATTCTGCAGCAGAGAAGGTAAGGAAAAATGTTGGCTTACCCAATTGTCTGACCATGGCTAGCAAATTCTTCAGATTTTTATCCCAGTAAGCTGGACTCCCTCTCAGTGGTTGCATGAACCTTGTGGCATCTCGGTTTCGCACCAACCTCTCAACCTCACACTTGTCCTGTAGCAGCTTGTTGGATATTTTCCGTCCATCCCTGGTATTGGGTTTTCCTTTCCTTAACTGGATGGACATGCTGCTTTTGGCCATGTGTGTTTCTGTGACAAACTGCGCAAAGAAGAGGTAACTTGTGTCTCTTGCAAAACGAGTATCAACACAAAAAAGCCTTGCATTGAAATACATGCTCGGGGACAGTTTGACTTGTCTTGCCTGGTCCAATGTATTCTGTCCAGTAGGGAACTGAACAGGGAAAGCCATTGCCTCAAGCCTAGGAACTTTAAAGAAGCTGACAGGTGTGTTTCCTTGTGCAGGTGCAATGCTGAATATTCCATCACCGTGTGTCAGTGCTTCCTCTCCAAGGTAAGATGGCTGCAAACAACTGTCTAGGCCAATTCCAGGTCTTAGTGTATCCTTCTCATCCTCTGCATTGGGAGGTTGTTGGTCATGGCCTTCCTGTTGCTCAGAAGCAGCCGGTAAACATGCAGACTGTACCTCTGATGGATCACAATTTTCGATGCGTTCAAGTATCTCCATCATTTCAGTTTCGTCACAACTGTCGAGTTCCATCCCATCATCATTATCATCATCATCAGCGATTGTCTCATCCACTCTAATTGAAATGTCACTGTAGTCGGGGTGTGTGTCAATGAGTTTTGACAGACCTGCTACTACATTTCCCATGTTGACATAATGAAACAGCTGGTGGCCTTTGTAAGTCAGACGTCTTTTCAGCTTGACTCTGTGTAACTGGGATTTGCTGTGCGATCTTGGTAGAGTATTGACCGTGGTTTCCACCTCGGATGGCACACACACTACAGCGCCATGTATAGCTGCCTGTCGACCTTTGGGAAGTGTGATGATCTTGGCAAATGGCAGTATTTTGGCCAAAAGTTGTCTTTCCAGCACATTCAAATCGCAGAGCTCTGGGGGAATGGGCGCCAGCTCCATGTTGTTAGCTACAGCGATGGATGATTTGTGTCCTGCTTTTAAATATAAATCACAGTTGTGACAAATCCATTCTTTGGTCCTTTCATCTGGTACGGTGCATTGTTCAGGTCCTTGACAGTGATTGTTGCACACATGGACATATTTCCCTGTCAAACAGGCAGCAACAATGTGTAGATTCTTCTTGTAATTGCTGTGAATGCAATGTTTCACTTGGTTAGGGAAAAGGGTGCGTTGACACATCGTGCACACAAATGTTGGCCCAGCTTTAATGCATTCATGGAAAGTGGATATAGCTGTCTGCATTAGGCTGTTGTCCACTGGTTGACTGCATTCCCGCATGACACGAGTCCATCGTCTGTATTTCATTCTTATTTTGAAGGCACATTGCATCTTATGGGTTATGCGAAAATCTGCTTGAGTTTGACGCTTCATTTTCATGTAACTCATGCAATGTTGCAAGTGACGTTTTCTGAAAGCAGGATCATTATGATATTTTCTGGTGATGTATTGCTTCTGCTTCAACTTGAAATCGACATTTGTGGCATATTTTCTGGTGATGTATTGCTTCTTCTTCAAGTTGTAATCTGCATTTGTCGCATATTTTCTGGTGGTGTACTGCTTCTGTTTCAAGTTGAAATCTGCATTTGTCGCATATTTTCTGGTGATGTATTGCTTCTGCTTCAAGTTGAAATTGGCATCTGTTGCATATTTGCGAATGATATATTGCTTCTGCTTCAACTTAAAATCAGCATCTGCTCTGTATCGGCTGGTGATGTATGTCCTTTTCTTATTGGTGACAGACATCTTTGTAGCCTTGAAATCACGCCTTCTTTCATTTCTGTGTCTTGTCTTTAGTTTTTGTCGTCTCTGTGCATTTAATTTGGACAATGCCTTACTGTCCTTCCATATGCCCTGTGAGGATTTCGCATCAACTGACCGTGGAGAATGCTTGCTGGCTGGGAATCCAGTGTGTGTTACATCTTTGGTCATCTGTGTCACTTTGTTCTCCACATGCTTTGCATTATGTGGTTTGTCAGATTGCACCAGTGGGGACAGCAAACCATCTGACAGACGTCTTGCACGATGAAATGAGACTGGCATGAAGTCATACTGCAGTCCATCAATAGGGCCTCTGGTGTCTGTAAGGAGCAATTCATACAACTTATAAATCCTTGCCCCCATATCACTCAAATGTGTAAAAGTGATCATAACAGCTTTTCCTTTTCCAGTGGCAGGAAGTCCATCCTTATTTCGACTATGAGAATCAAACAGTCCATATCTCCCAGACTTGTCTCTGAACAATGCAATGCAATATGGCACTACTATAAAAAGTGCATGTGTAACATCTGCATTGAGGCACTGAAGTCTTGTGGAGAGGTCAACAAACCAACCTTGGTTGTCACCGTCTACCGTGTCTCTCATACATCCCGATAACACTGGAGATTTAACAACGTTATACTCATATTTGTCAGTGTTGACTCTGAGGGGCACTTCTTCCATTGTCAAGTGTTGATGCTGATAGACATTTCTTTGTTTTAGCTGTTTTATTGTTGAGCCATACAAGCTGTTGCCCTTCTTCAGTATTTGATCAAGATCACCCTTTCTCACATCATCAAGCTCACTGTGGTATGCCAAAAATGTCAGAGCCATGCATGTACACTGTTTGTTCCTTAACCTTCCATAGCCATGATGACCCTGATGAAATGATGCCTGCACAGAAATCTCACTTGGTACACATGGTTCTTGCATGCCATGGTTTTCAGAAGTGCCCATCACACTGTCACTGTGCTCTTGAACTTGACACTGAGTTGAACATGAAAATGACACCACAGGTTCACTATGTACCTCCTGGGCACATTCACTGTCACAAACCTCCATATCCACTATGCTGCTGTGGGGCTCCGGATCCAGTTTAGTCCAGCGTATCTTTGCAGCTTTAGATCTCTTTCCTTTAGATGGCATGATGATATTTGTGGAAGGAGCTATAATTCTCCTCAGAGCTTTGTTCGAAGAGCTATAATTCCCCTCAGAGTTGTGTTGGAGGAGGAGCTATAATTCGCCTCAGAGCTGTGTGGGAGGAGCTATAACTCCCCTCTGAGCTGTGTGGGAGGAGCAATAATGCTATAATTCCCCTCAGAGCTGTGTGGGAGGAGATACAATTCCCCTTAGTGTTGTGTGGGAGGAGCTATAATTCCCCTTAGAGCTGTGTGGGAGAAGCTATATTTCCCCTCAGAGCTGTGTGGGAGAAGCTACATTTCCCATCAGAGTTGTGTGGGAGAAGCTATAATTCCCCTCAGAGCTGTTTAAAAGGAGCTATAATTCCCCTCACAGCGGTGTGGAAGAAACTATAATTCCTCTCAGAGTTGTGTGGGAGGAGCTCTAATTCTCCTCAGCTGTGTGGGAGGAGCTATAATGCTAAGCTGTAATTCCCCTCAGAGCTGTGTAGGAGGAGCTATAATTCCCCTCACAGCGGTGTGGGAGAAACTATAATTCCCCTCAGAGTTGTGTGGGAGGAGCTATAATGCTAAGCTATAATGCTATAATTCCCCTTTGAGCTGTGTTGGAGGAGCTATAATTCCCCTCAAAGCTGTATTGGAGGAGCTATAACTTCCCTCCAAGCTGTGTGGGAGGAGCTATAATGCTATAATTGTCCTTAAAGCTGTGTGAGAGGAGCTATAATTCCCCTCAGAGCTTTGTGATTTTTTTTTTTCAAAAATGATTTTGTTTTTTTGTTTTTTCAAAAATGATTTTGTTTTTTTGTTTTTTCAAAAATGATTTTTTTAAATGATTTTTTTTTTCAAAAATGAAATTTTTTTTTTCAAAAATGATTTTTTTTTTTATTTTTTTTTTTCAAAAGTAATTTTTTTTTCAAAAATATATTTTTTTTTCAAAAATATTTTTTTTTCAAAAATATTTTTTTTTTCAAAAATAAATTTTTATTTTTTTCAAAATTTTTTTTTTTTACATGGGGCGGTCATAATGTTTTGGCTGATCATGGGGTGGTCATAATGTTTTGGCTGATCATGGGGTTGTCAGCTTTTGTCACCTCCCACTCTAGTTTTGAACATTTCGCCATTCATTCCTATGGGACCAATTTTGCCGCAAAAACGACGATATTTCGTGGACCATTCGGCGAAACGTTCCACAAAGTAATAGCACACCAATCGGGAAAAATCCGCACGTTTCGGTATATTACTTGTCTCTGTAGTGTGGAAAATGTGGGAGGAGTCTACAAGCATTATCAAGTCTAGCAGATGAAGTCACATGCATTTGGGGTGTCTCAGCATCTTGTGTTTACAACCACTGTTTCCTAGCAACATTTCCTTTTGAACATTTTGCCATTCATTCCTATGGGACCAATTTCGCCGCAAAAACGACGATATTTCGTGGACCATTCGGCGAAACGTTCCACAAAGTGATAGCACACCAATCGGGAACAATCCGCACGTTTCGGTATATTACTTGTCTCTGTAGTGTAAAAACTGTGGGAGGAGTCTACAAGCATTATCAAGTCTAGCAGATGAAGTCACATGCATTTGGGGTGTCTCAGCATCTTGTGTTTACAACCACTGTTTCCTAGCAACGCTCATGCCCTGTTTATGCTTCCCAAATACTACTTCATCAAAACTGCCCCATCAGAATTACCCCATCAAAACTGCCCCATCATATTCCTCTATTATAAATCAGTACATGGTGTGTCTGTCCCCTCCCCCGGGCTCTGTAATCAGCTGAGATGCTCCAGCCACCTTCCCCCCCTGTGTATAACAGAAGCTTTGGTAACCATGGCAACAAAACAAACACTAACAGTACACTCTGATTAATGGCTAAAATTTCCTGAAATGACCTCTAAACAAATGGCCGTATTTTAAAAACTATACATCCTACAGCGAAGATCTTTATATTGTGAGAATCACAAGACCCAGACCTAGATTTTGATGTATAGTATGTCTGTGAAATATTAAAAATGAAGGCACAGTCGCAGTTTAGAAATTGCCCTTCAAATTTGGAGGGGGCTAGAGTGTAGTTTCAATGAATGTCAATGGACGGCGTGAGTTACAAACAAATGGTCATATTGTGAAAACTATCAGGACTATGGCTTAGCCGTGGACATGTTTAGTGGCAGCAGGGATAGCTGAACGTTTTGATATAAGATTTGTGTAGGTGGGCTTGAAAATGAGGGAGTGGCGGCAGTTTAGAAATCATGTTCTGATTTTTCAGCTTTTGTCATCTCCCACTCTAGATTCCCCATTCATTCCTATGGGACCAATTTCGCCGCAAAAATGACAATATTTTGTGAACCATTCGGCGAAACGTTCCACAAAGTAATAGCACACCATTCGGGAACAATCCGCACGTTTCGGTATATTACTTGTCTATGTAGTGTAAAAACTGTGGGAGGAGTTAGGGTGGTAAATTTGGCTATAATAATAAGAATAATATATATGTGAGATAACAGTAAGTGGTCTTGCTATGCAAGAACACTTAATACTAGAAAAGGTACAATTTCTGGGGAAATTGTGAAAAGTGTTCTTGCCTCTACAACTGGAGTGGGCGGAGTAACTGGGTGGGGTGGAGTGGCTTGAGTAACTGTGAAAAGTGTTAAAAAGCTTAATATTTTAAAAAGTATAAATAGTAGTAAAAAAGTTCCATCATTCGCTGAAAGAGCTGAACATTTTTTTCAAAAGTATTTTTTTTTTTCAAAAATGAATTTTTTTAAATCAAAAATGATTTTTTTTTCTTCAAAAATGATTTTTTTTTTCAAAAGTAATTTTTTTTTTCAAAGGTAATTTTTTTTTTCAAAAATGAATTTTTTTTATTTCAAAAATAATTTTTTTTTCGAAATTATTATTTTTTTTAAAGTAATTTTTTTTTTCAAAAATAATTTTTTTTTTTCAAAAATATTTTTTTTTTCAAATATATTTTTTTTTCAAAAATAATTTTTTTTTTAAAAGAAATTTTTTTTTCAAAAATATTTTTTTTTTTCAAAAATAGTTTTTTTTTTCAAAAATATTTTTTTTTTTTTCAAAAATTTTTTTTTTACTTTTTCAAAAATTTTTTTTTTTTTTCAAAAATATTTTTTTTTTTACATGGGGCGGTCATAATGTTTTGGCTGATCATGGGGTGGTCATAATGTTTTGGCTGATCATGGGGTTGTCAGCTTTTGTCACCTCCCACTCTAGTTTTGAACATTTCGCCATTCATTCCTATGGGACCAATTTCACCGCAAAAACGTCATTTCGTGGACCATTCGGCGAAACGTTCCACAAAGTAATAACACACCAATCGGGAACAATCCGCTCGTTTCGGTATATTACTTGTCTCTGTAGTGTAAAAACTGTGGGAGGAGTCTACAAGCATTATCAAGTCTAGCAGATGAAGTCACATGCATTTGGGGTGTCTCAGCATCTTGTGTTTACAACCACTGTTTCCTAGCAACGCTCATGCCCTGTTTATGCTTCCCAAATACTACTTCATCAAAACTGCCCCATCAGAATTACCCCATCAAAACTGCCCCATCATATTCCTCTATTATAAATCAGTACATGGTGTGTCTGTCCCCTCCCCCGGGCTCTGTAATCAGAGCTGAGATGCTCCAACCACCTCCCCCCTGTGTATAACAGAAGCTTTGGTAACCATGGCAACAAAACAAACACTAACAGTACACTCTGATTAATGGCTAAAATTTCCTGAAATGACCTCTAAACAAATGGCCGTATTTTAAAAACTATACATCCTACAGCGAAGATCTTTATATTGTGAGAATCACAAGACCCAGACCTAGATTTTGATGTATAGTATGTCTGTGAAATATTAAAAATGAAGGCACGGTCGCAGTTTAGAAATTGCCCTTCAAATTTGAAGGGGCTAGAGTGTAGTTTCAATGAATGTCAATGGACGGTGTGAGTTGCAAACAAATGGTCATATTGTGAAAACTATCAGGACTATGGCTTAGCCGTGGACATGTTTAGTGGCAGCAGGGATAGCTGAACGTTTTGATATAAGATTTGTGTAGGTGGGCTTGAAAATGAGGGAGTGGCGGCAGTTTAGAAATCATGTTCTGATTTTCCAGCTTTTGTCATCTCCCACTCTAGTTTCCCCATTCATTCCTATGGGACCAATTTCGCCGCAAAAACGACGATATTTCGTGAACCATTCGGCGAAACGTTCCACAAAGTAATAGCACACCATTCGGGAACAATCCGCACGTTTCGGTATATTACTTGTCTATGTAGTGTAAAAACTGTGGGAGGAGTTAGGGTGGTAAATTTGGCTATAATAATAAGAATAATATATATGTGAGATAACAGTAAGTGGTCTTGCTATGCAAGAACACTTAAATATATATGTGAGATAACAATAAGTGGTCTTGCTATGCAAGAACACTTAACTAGAAAAGCTACAATTTCTGGGGAAATTGTGAAAAGTGTTCTTGCCTCTACAACTGGAGTGGGCGGAGTAACTGGGTGGAGTGGCTTGAGTAACTGTTGTGTGGTTGGAGTGGCTGGAGTAACTGTGAAAAGTGTGAAAAAGCTTAATATTTTAAAAAGTATAAATAGTAGTAAAAAAGCTGAAGTCTCATCATTAGCTGAAAGAGCTGAACATTTTTTTCAAAAATTATGATTTTTTTTTTCAAAAATTATAAATTTTTTTTTCAAAAAAGATTTTTTTTTTCAAAAATAATTTTTTTTTTCAAAAATTATTTTTTTTTTCAAAAATTATTATTTTTTTTTTTCAAAAATAATTTTTTTTTTCAAAAGTTATTTTTTTTTTTCAAAAATATTTTTTTTTTACATGGGGCGGTCATAATGTTTTGGCTGATCATGGGGTGGTCATAATGTTTTGGCTGATCATGGGGTTGTCAGCTTTTGTCACCTCCCACTCTAGTTTTGAACATTTCGCCATTCATTCCTATGGGACCAATTTTGCCGCAAAAACGTCATTTCGTGGACCATTCGGCGAAACATTCCACAAAGTAATAACACACCAATCGGGAACAATCCGCTCGTTTCGGTATATTACTTGTCTCTGTAGTGTAAAAACTGTGGGAGGAGTCTACAAGCATTATCAAGTCTAGCAGATGAAGTCACATGCATTTGGGGTGTCTCAGCATCTTGTGTTTACAACCACTGTTTCCTAGCAACGCTCATGCCCTGTTTATGCTTCCCAAATACTACTTCATCAAAACTGCCCCATCAGAATTACCCCATCAAAACTGCCCCATCATATTCCTCTATTATAAATCAGGACATGGTGTGTCTGTCCCCTCCCCCGGGCTCTGTAATCAGAGTTGAGATGCTCCAGCCACCTCCCCCTGTGTATAACAGAAGCTTTGGTAACCATGGCAACAAAACAAACACAGTACACTCTGATTAATGGCTAAAATTTCCTGAAATGACCTCTAAACAAATGGCCGTATTTTAAAAACTATACATCCTACAGCGAAGATCTTTATATTGTGAGAATCACAAGACCCAGACCTAGATTTTGATACATAGTATGTCTCTGAAATATTAAAATTGAAGGCACGGTCGCAGTTTGGAAAATTGCCCTTCAAATTTGAAGGGGCTAGAGTGTAGTTTCAATGAATGTCAATGGACGGCGTGAGTTGCAAACAAATGGTCATATTGTGAAAACTATCAGGACTATGGCTTAGCCGTGGACATGTTTAGTGGCAGCAGGGATAGCTGAACGTTTTGATATAAGATTTGTGTAGGTGGGCTTGAAAATGAGGGAGTGGCGGCAGTTTAGAAATCATGTTCTGATTTTCCAGCTTTTGTCATCTCCCACTCTAGTTTCCCCATTCATTCCTATGGGACCAATTTCGCCGCAAAAACTACGATATTTCGTGAACCATTCGGCGAAACGTTCCACAAAGTAATAGCACACCATTCGGGAACAATCCGCACGTTTCGGTATATTACTTGTCTATGTAGTGTAAAAACTGTGGGAGGAGTTAGGGTGATAAATTTGGCTATAATAATAATAAGAACTAGAAAAGGTACAATTTCTGGGGAAATTGTGAAAAGTGTTCTTGCCTCTACATCTGGAGTGAGCGGAGTAACTGGGGGGAGTGCCTGGAGTAACTGTTGTGTGGTTGGAGTAACTGTGGAAAGGTTGAACTGGGCAGATGGGCAGAGTAACTGTGTGGAGTGTTTGTAGTGAGTAAAGATAGTAAACATTACACTAACCAATTGATTGATCAAATTTAAAAAGTGCACAAGTGCTAATGGTGTAGAAGGTAGAAATATCGGTAAATGACTTTGTCGGACACAGACTTAAGGGTTACCAGGATTTATTCCGCCCCAGCCAAAGCATAGCACCTGACGGACTCGCGTCCCAAAATCAAGTGTGTCAAAAACAGTTTACACAGTGTACATATAATTTCAATATATTGCATCACAAGCGAACTGGCGGTATATTTCCGTTATACATTAACATTAACATTAACATTTTGAACAGTCAACTTTTTGAACTTTTTGGATACAAGGCAATTCATTAAAGCATATAGCACAGGAAGGAGAGGGTGAGTGTGATGAGGACAGTGTGATAGGGCGAGCTGACGTGCTGCATCTACCGTCTGTAGGACGGGTGATCGTTTTAGCCAGCCGGCTTCTTATGCTTATTTGAATCTGCTACACTGTAAGTGTTATTTTAATTCTTTTAATAAACCTCAAAACCAGGATTACGCTATGTTGTTTCCCTCTCTTTTCCCGGGGTACCCCTAAATGAGAACAACCCCCCAGCTAGGAGTCTTTTATTAATCTCCATGATAAGAGTGATTTCCTGTGACTTGGTGGACTAGTGGTATCATCACCCTTTGGCTGTATGAATTGGCATGTCGTTTCCTACAAGCCCATCCAATGAAAGGCCCTGACCGGGTTAAGGTCGCAAGCCCCCTTGTGCTTGCCGTTTGGTAAGCGCGCATTTTATTTTCAGCTACCACCGTGGTGCGGTGGAGGAATTTTTTCTATTTTACATTTCCTGCTTTAAAAAAATGGGGTCTGAGCCTATGTATTTTCACAACATTTATTTGGACTTTATTCACTGTGTTAGGACTGTCCAGTGAACACTTATTGATTTAGGTTTCAAGAACTGTGTTAGTTATTTAATTTGGGTTCTAACCAATTAGTCCTATTCAACACTGGTACTAGTATTTACTCCTATTTACAGCGCTGCTATATTTGTTATATTGTTGTATTAGTGTGTGTATCTCACATAGAGTGGCTGCTTTTGTTATTATGTAGTTTTTTTTAATTTTTTTTCACTAAGTTATTTTCATCACTATTTTGGTTATCCCCTATTTGGTCATTCACAATATTTCACGAACAGGTACCCTTTTTGGGTGCACTACAGCGCGGTATTCCTCTTACTATATGATGAGGACAGATGTCTGTGATGGATGGGGGGGAGTAAGTGAGTTCAGTGTCTAACAAGTACACCGAACATGAAATATAGAGAATGATGTTTAGCTAATTGTAAATGGTCCCACATAACTATGGCCACGTAAACTGACCCTCATTGCCACTTTATCTGTTTGATGACCACTGTCTCACAACCACTGTTTCCTGGCAACACTCATGCCCTGTTTATGCAGGCTCTAAGCGTGTTCACAACCACTGCTCAAAACACAATACACAGGATAATGGTAGCTGTAATAACTGTGCAGTACTCCTGACTGGAGACACTGCTGCACCCTGGAGATGTAAATGTGATCCAACAGTGTGTTTTTTTCTGTGGTGGCTGCCCAGACCAGTTGAGTATATCCTCTTGAGTGAAGAAGGTCAGATATTGGCTTCTTTTCTCTGCACAGAAAATCTTCATTGAAATCTCCACAGAGTATTATAGGTTGGCAATCCATTATTTCCAAAGATTCCAAGAGGCCCAGCAGGTTAGTAAGGAATTGGCCAATACTGTAATCCGGTGGCCTGTAAACGACAGCGATCAAAGCTTGTACAGGGGACTCCAGTTTGACAACCAAGAACTCCAAGTCAGTCACATTGTGATGATACTGCTTTTCATAGGCCTTGAAATGGTTTCTGACATACAAGGCGACACCTCCGCCACTTTTACTTGCAATGTCAGGAAGGTTTGTGTACGAGAGGTGTCTGTTGCGTTTGAACAGGTTGTAGCCCTCCAGCTGGAGACTTTCAGCAACAGAAGAGCCTGAGAGATGAGTTTCAGTGAAACATAAAACATCTCCAAGTGTCAACTCATGGTGAGATTTGATATCTTCAATGTGAGCTGGTAATCCTTCCGTGTTGTGATGGATAATTGTTAATGTTTGCTGTTTGTCTGTTGTCTGTAGAAACTTTAAGAGGGGCATAACACTTTCCAGTGATGCATTCTTCATTGAATCCAGGGAAGCTGTGATTTCAGGATCAGCAAAGATCTTCTTCTCATCAAAGTCGGTTATGTACAGTCCTTGTAGTGTAGTCGTTCTACTCAGAGCAACATAGGCCATTCCCGGTTGGAAGACCCGTTTCAATGAGACCACTGCCGACTGTATCGACATCCCCTGACACTTATGAATCGTACATCCAAAAGCCAACTTCAGGGGGAACTGCCTGCGAACAACTCCTTTCTGTCTCAGGTTTTCCTCTACCCTTTCTATGTACACCAAGTTGTCAGCATCACAAGACGACTTGTTACGGTATCTCTGTCCTGCATTTGGATTGTCCAGCACAAGCCCAAGCTTGTTTACCGTAGTAGCACCATTCTCAGTCTGGATGATTATTCTTGCAATCTTGCCAAATGTCCCGTTAACAAGCCCGTCTTCTACATCGATGTTTCTTGTGATCATGATACGGGCACCTTCAGCTGCTTGCAGTGTGTCAATCAGATTGTCTTTGTGTCCTTTGAAAGGTTGGTGTTGCCTCAGCATCACTCCTGTCTTAGGGTCTTTTCTGTAATCGTCGGCATCTATGTTGGTGACGTTTGAATGGAGAACAGACACAGTTGCAGCATTATGTTTGTGAACCTCTTTGTTGGTGGCAAATATGTGTAGCACGTCATTAGGGCAGTGGGTGGGATCTGTAAAAGCCTGAGCAAGCAGAGCTTTGTCATCATTGCTTAAGGTGCCAGTCTTCTGCTTGACTCTGATTCTATTCAAAAGCTCAGCAAATGAAATGTCTTCCTTCTGTCGCATGATCTCTGTCAGCGTGATCATCTGAAAGTTGTCTTTCCAGACGTCATTGGTATTTTCCTCAAACACGCAGAGTGGCTTACTTTTTCCCAGCGGGGGGACCTGGTAAAAGTCTCCTACTGCTAGTACTGACATACCACCAAAAGGTTTCTTACTGCCTTTGATTTGCTGTAATCTCCAGTTGATGTAGGCAAACAGGGGCTTTGAAATCATTGACACCTCGTCAATAACAATGATCTCCGCATTTAACAGCTGTGCCCTCACTTCATCTATTAGATTTCCAAGTCCTTGGTAGGGTGGCTTCAAGCTTCTTGGCAACTTCAGCAGAGAATGCAATGTGTTGCCTGAAATGTTGAAAGCTGCTGTTCCTGTAAATGCAGTTAGTAAAACGCTGGGCATGGATATGTCTGCTTCCTCACGTAGTCTGGTAAGTTTACAGAGTATCTTTGTCGCCTCAGCATAGATGCACTTTATCAGGTGTGATTTGCCTGTCCCTGCACCACCAGTGACAAAGTAATAGAATGGGTCAGGATTTAGGCCACGCACACGGTTAGTGCACCAGTCACAAACTGAGTAGAATGTCTGAGCTTGTGTCCGGTTAAGGTTTCTGTACATTTTCCGAAGGAAATCAGGGCACATTTGTGGGGCTTTCACAGTAAGCGCAATTCCACCTGTTTGTTTGTGACGTGTATACTCCGGAACATCATCTTGTTCATTCTCATGAAGTGGCTCCCCTTCTTTGCGTTCCTCTACACATTCCAACCTATCCAACTCAGCTTCTGGGGCAAAGGTGTTCCAAGCATCTTCAACAGGTCCGTTTTTTACAAAGTCATCCAAGACTTGTTCCACAATTTTGTTGTGTTGTTCGAACTTCTTTTGGTTGCTGGTAACAATTGCAGACACTGCTTGGATTGCTTCTTCTCCTGGTAAGCTCACACAGGCGCCTTTGTAAAAATCCTGGTGTGTTGGGAACCTTACAGTTTTCAGTGATGACTCTGAACGGTGGGGGAGGTACAGTTTAAGCAGTCTGCCGTAGTAGTTCTCAGGGTCCTTCTTCTCTGAGAAGCGTGCGTACCTGATGATTGCAGGCTTCCCTCTCGTGTGTTTTTGAATCATTCCCATTTCATTCAATAGGCTGACACGCTTGCTGTCTTCCTTTTGCTTGCCATCTTCCTTCTGCTTGCCATAGACAACCCTGTAATGGGATGCAAAGTCTGCCAGACACATGGACTCAAACTCTGGTGTTTCAGGTCTGGCTCTGTATTTGTCGACAAAACTCGTCATCCACACATTAAGAGAATCGGCTGGTTTGTTCTGCAATGCACTGAGCGGGAGACTCATTTTCAGTGCGTTGTCACCAGTTGGCAGAAAAACAATCTCACGTGAGCAAGACTTCATTTTCAGGCTGCACGTACGGGCCACAGACTCCTGGGCGCTGACCTCTCTGTGTTTTGAATAAGCCTGAAGAACCTCTTTCATTTCTTCTCGTTCTGTCGCTGTTTCTGGGCTCATTTCTTTGACTATTGTTTTGAGATAGTCACTCAGCTCCCGTTCTGGCTTGGATATGTAGGACAACATGTACATGATGCAACCATACTCATCAAGAATGTACTGGATGTCCATGTTGGCGTTCCAGGCCGTCAGCAAATGTGGATTATAGTTGTTCACCCAGCAGTCCTTGACATCACGCTTCATTAGAATCACGCTTGAGGAGGTCAATGCCTGAATGTAGGAGTTGTACTGATTCAAAGTCATATCACACTGTGCCAGTAGCTGTGACATGTCTTCAAGCTGCACTTTTGGGTTATTAAGCAAATCCCAGACTGGTTTCAGTTTGTTTTTGGCTGCTTGTGGTTTCATTGCACAATCTCCTTGTTCTTCTGGCATCGGGTAAGTTATCCTCGTTTTTCTAATAGGTGGCTTTGGAAATCCAAATCTGCATACTCTGTTACCTTTCTTGCATGATTTTGAATGAGATCTGCTGTGCATTTGAAGTTCTGTTACAAATCTGTGAAGTAAGGCCTGTTTGGCTTCATCAGGCAGCTGGCATGAGATGTTATGATCTATAAAGGCACACACCTTGTCATCACTGTCTTGTCCAAATATAGGAGCTCCTGCTACCCAACAGAGACAATGTATATGAGGGCTCCCTCTCGCCTGAAATTCAACCCGGTAAAAGTAATCGATAACTTCACCAATTGGCTGTGCAGGACCCAACAGCAGCTCTCGCATCAGAGCATCAACCCGTTTGTCAAACATGCGCATGGTGGTCACTGGGTTGCCTCGAAGAATGTCACACTTTTCAGCCCAGTCTAGCCCCGCAAAATCCACCTTTTGACCTTGTTGTGCCTTTATTGCCGTTATTACCTCTGGCCATCTGAATTCTGCAGCAGAGAAGGTAAGAAAAAATGTTGGCTTACCCAATTGTCTGACCATGGCTAGCAAATTCTTCAGATTTTTATCCCAGTAAGCTGGACTCCCTCTCAGTGGTTGCATGAACCTTGTGGCATCTCGGTTTCGCACCAACCTCTCAACCTCACACTTGTCCTGTAGCAGCTTGTTGGATATTTTCCGTCCATCCCTGGTATTGGGTTTTCCTTTCCTTAACTGGATGGACATGCTGCTTTTGGCCATGTGTGTTTCTGTGACAAACTGCGCAAAGAAGAGGTAGCTTGTGTCTCTTGCAAAACGAGTATCAACACAAAAAAGCCTTGCATTGAAATACATGCTCGGGGACAGTTTGACTTGTCTTGCCTGGTCCAATGTATTCTGTCCAGTAGGGAACTGAACAGGGAAAGCCATTGCCTCAAGCCTAGGAAATTTAAAGAAGCTGACAGGTGTGTTTCCTTGTGCAGGTGCAATGCTGAATATTCCATCACCGTGTGTCAGTGCTTCCTCTCCAAGGTAAGATGGCTGCAAACAACTGTCTAGGCCAATTCCAGGTCTTAGTGTATCCTTCTCATCCTCTGCATTGGGAGGTTGTTGGTCATGGCCTTCCTGTTGCTCAGAAGCAGCCGGTAAACATGCAGACTGTACCTCTGATGGATCACAATTTTCGATGCGTTCAAGTATCTCCATCATTTCAGTTTCGTCACAACTGTCGAGTTCCATCCCATCATCATTATCATCATCATCAGCGATTGTCTCATCCACTCTAATTGAAATGTCACTGTAGTCGGGGTGTGTGTCAATGAGTTTTGACAGACCTGCTACTACATTTCCCATGTTGACATAATGAAACAGCTGGTGGCCTTTGTAAGTCAGACGTCTTTTCAGCTTGACTCTGTGTAACTGGGATTTGCTGTGCGATCTTGGTAGAGTATTGACCGTGGTTTCCACCTCGGATGGCACACACACTACAGCGCCATGTATAGCTGCCTGTCGACCTTTGGGAAGTGTGATGATCTTGGCAAATGGCAGTATTTTGGCCAAAAGTTGTCTTTCCAGCACATTCAAATCGCAGAGCTCTGGGGGAATGGGCGCCAGCTCCATGTTGTTAGCTACAGCGATGGATGATTTGTGTCCTGCTTTTAAATGTAAATCACAGTTGTGACAAACCCATTCTTTGGTCCTTTCATCTGGTACGGTGCATTGTTCAGGTCCTTGACAGTGATTGTTGCACACATGGACATATTTCCCTGTCAAACAGGCAGCAACAATGTGTAGATTCTTCTTGTAATTGCTGTGAATGCAATGTTTCACTTGGTTAGGGAAAAGGGTGCGATGACACATCGTGCACACAAATGTTGGCCCAGCTTTAATGCATTCATGGAAAGTGGATATAGCTGTCTGCATTAGGCTGTTGTCCACTGGTTGACTGCATTCCCGCATGACACGAGTCCATCGTCTGTATTTCATTTTTATTTTGAAGGCACATTGCATCTTATGGGTTATGCGAAAATCTGCTTGAGTTTGACGCTTCATTTTCATGTAACTCATGCAATGTTGCAAGTGACGTTTTCTGAAAGCAGGATCATTATGATATTTTCTGGTGATGTATTGCTTCTGCTTCAACTTGAAATCGACATTTGTGGCATATTTTCTGGTGATGTATTGCTTCTTCTTCAAGTTGTAATCTGCATTTGTCGCATATTTTCTGGTGGTGTACTGCTTCTGTTTCAAGTTGAAATCTGCATTTGTCGCATATTTTCTGGTGATGTATTGCTTCTGCTTCAAGTTGAAATTGGCATCTGTTGCATATTTGCGAATGATATATTGCTTCTGCTTCAACTTAAAATCAGCATCTGCTCTGTATCGGCTGGTGATGTATGTCCTTTTCTTATTGGTGACAGACATCTTTGTAGCCTTGAAATCACGCCTTCTTTCATTTCTGTGTCTTGTCTTCAGTTTTTGTCGTCTCTGTGCATTTAATTTGGACAATGCCTTACTGTCCTTCCATATGCCCTGTGAGGATTTCGCATCAACTGACCGTGGAGAATGCTTGCTGGCTGGGAATCCAGTGTGTGTTACATCTTTGGTCATCTGTGTCACTTTGTTCTCCACATGCTTTGCATTATGTGGTTTGTCAGATTGCACCAGTGGGGACAGCAAACCATCTGACAGACGTCTTGCACGATGAAATGAGACTGGCATGAAGTCATACTGCAGTCCATCAATAGGGCCTCTGGTGTCTGTAAGGAGCAATTCATACAACTTATAAATCCTTGCCCCCATATCACTCAAATGTGTAAAAGTGATCATAACAGCTTTTCCTTTTCCAGTG
Organism: Aquarana catesbeiana; assembly: GCF_042186555.1. Classification (NCBI taxonomy): domain Eukaryota; kingdom Metazoa; phylum Chordata; class Amphibia; order Anura; family Ranidae; genus Aquarana; species Aquarana catesbeiana. The sequence goes on from NC_133329.1 coordinate 177,861,286, forward strand.
GCAGGAAGTCCATCCTTATTTCGACTATGAGAATCAAACAGTCCATATCTCCCAGACTTGTCTCTGAACAATGCAATGCAATATGGCACTACTATAAAAAGTGCATGTGTAACATCTGCATTGAGGCACTGAAGTCTTGTGGAGAGGTCAACAAACCAACCTTGGTTGTCACTGTCTACCGTGTCTCTCATACATCCCGATAACACTGGAGATTTAACAACGTTATACTCATATTTGTCAGTGTTGACTCTGAGGGGCACTTCTTCCATTGTCAAGTGTTGATGCTGATAGACATTTCTTTGTTTTAGCTGTTTTATTGTTGAGCCATACAAGCTGTTGCCCTTCTTCAGTATTTGATCAAGATCACCCTTTCTCACATCATCAAGCTCACTGTGGTATGCCAAAAATGTCAGAGCCATGCATGTACACTGTTTGTTCCTTAACCTTCCATAGCCATGATGACCCTGATGAAATGATGCCTGCACAGAAATCTCACTTGGTACACATGGTTCTTGCATGCCATGGTTTTCAGAAGTGCCCATCACACTGTCACTGTGCTCTTGAACTTGACACTGAGTTGAACATGAAAATGACACCACAGGTTCACTATGTACCTCCTGGGCACATTCACTGTCACAAACCTCCATATCCACTATGCTGCTGTGGGGCTCCGGATCCAGTTTAGTCCAGCGTATCTTTGCAGCTTTAGATCTCTTTCCTTTAGATGGCATGATGATATTTGTGGAAGGAGCTATAATTCTCCTCAGAGCTTTGTTCGAAGAGCTATAATTCCCCTCAGAGTTGTGTTGGAGGAGGAGCTATAATTCGCCTCAGAGCTGTGTGGGAGGAGCTATAACTCCCCTCTGAGCTGTGTGGGAGGAGCAATAATGCTATAATTCCCCTCAGAGCTGTGTGGGAGGAGATACAATTCCCCTTAGTGTTGTGTGGGAGGAGCTATAATTCCCCTTAGAGCTGTGTGGGAGAAGCTATATTTCCCCTCAGAGCTGTGTGGGAGAAGCTACATTTCCCATCAGAGTTGTGTGGGAGAAGCTATAATTCCCCTCAGAGCTGTTTAAAAGGAGCTATAATTCCCCTCACAGCGGTGTGGGAGAAACTATAATTCCTCTCAGAGCTGTGTGGGAGGAGCTCTAATTCTCCTCAGCTGTGTGGGAGGAGCTATAATGCTAAGCTGTAATTCCCCTCAGAGCTGTGTAGGAGGAGCTATAATTCCCCTCACAGCGGTGTGGGCGAAACTATAATTCCCCTCAGAGTTGTGTGGGAGGAGCTATAATGCTAAGTTATAATGCTATAATTCCCCCTTGAGCTGTGTGGGAGGAGCCATAATTCCCCTCAAAGCTGTGTGGGAGGAGCTATAATTCCCCTCACAGCGGTGTGGGAGAAACTATAATTCCCCTCAGAGTTGTGTAGGAGGAGCTATAATTCCCCTCACAGCGGTGTGAGAGAAACTATAATTCCCCTTTGAGCTGTGTGGGAGGAGCTATAATTCCCCTCAAAGCTGTATTGGAGGAGCTATAACTTCCCTCCAAGCTGTGTGGGAGGAGCTATAATGCTATAATTGTCCTTAGAGCTGTGTGAGAGGAGCTATAATTCCCCTCAGAGCTTTGTGATTTTTTTTTTTCAAAAATGATTTTGTTTTTTTGTTTTTTCAAAAATGATTTTGTTTTTTTGTTTTTTCAAAAATGATTTTTTTAAATGATTTTTTTTTTCAAAAATGAAATTTTTTTTTTCAAAAATGAATTTTGTTTTTTTCAAAAATGATTTTTTTTTTAATTTTTTTTTTTTTCAAAAGTAATTTTTTTTTCAAAAATATATTTTTTTTTCAAAAATATTTTTTTTTTCAAAAATATTTTTTTTTTCAAAAATTAATTTTTATTTTTTTCAAAAATATTTTTTTTTTTACATGGGGCGGTCATAATGTTTTGGCTGATCATGGGGTGTTCATAATGTTTTGGCTGATCATGGGGTTGTCAGCTTTTGTCACCTCCCACTCTAGTTTTGAACATTTCGCCATTCATTCCTATGGGACCAATTTTGCCGCAAAAACGACGATATTTCGTGGACCATTCGGCGAAACGTTCCACAAAGTAATAGCACACCAATCGGGAAAAATCCGCACGTTTCGGTATATTACTTGTCTCTGTAGTGTAAAAACTGTGGGAGGAGTCTACAAGCATTATCAAGTCTAGCAGATGAAGTCACATGCATTTGGAGTGTCTCAGCATCTTGTGTTTACAACCACTGTTTCCTAGCAACGCTCATGCCCTGTTTATGCTTCCCAAATACTACTTCATCAAAACTGCCCCATCAGAATTACCCCATCAAAACTGCCCCATCATATTCCTCTATTATAAATCAGTACATGGTGTGTCTCTCCCCTCCCCCGGGCTCTGTAATCAGAGCTGAGATGCTCCAGCCACCTCCCCCCCTGTGTATAACAGAAGCTTTGGTAACCATGGCAACAAAACAAACACTAACAGTACACTCTGATTAATGGCTAAAATTTCCTGAAATGACCTCTAAACAAATGGCCGTATTTTAAAAACTATACATCCTACAGCGAAGATCTTTATATTGTGAGAATCACAAGACCCAGACCTAGATTTTGATGTATAGTATGTCTCTGAAATATTAAAAATGAAGGCACGGTCGCAGTTTAGAAATTGCCCTTCAAATTTGGAGGGGGCTAGAGTGTAGTTTCAATGAATGTCAATGGACGGCGTGAGTTACAAACAAATGGTCATATTATGAAAACTATCAGGACTATGGCTTAGCCGTGGACATGTTTAGTGGCAGCAGGGATAGCTGAACGTTTTGATATAAGATTTGTGTAGGTGGGCTTGAAAATGAGGGAGTGGCGGCAGTTTAGAAATCATGTTCTGATTTTTCAGCTTTTGTCATCTCCCACTCTAGTTTCCCCATTCATTCCTATGGGACCAATTTCGCCGCAAAAATGACGATATTTCGTGAACCATTCGGCGAAACGTTCCACAAAGTAATAGCACACCATTCGGGAACAATCCGCACGTTTCGGTATATTACTTGTCTATGTAGTGTAAAAACTGTGGGAGGAGTTAGGGTGGTAAATTTGGCTATAATAATAAGAATAATATATATGTGAGATAACAGTAAGTGGTCTTGCTATGCAAGAACACTTAATAATATATATGTGAGATAACAATAAGTGGTCTTGCTATGCAAGAACACTTAACTAGAAAAGGTACAATTTCTGGGGAAATTGTGAAAGTGTTCTTGCCTCTACAACTGGAGTGGGCGGAGTAACTGGGTGGAGTGGCTTGAGTAACTGTGAAAAGTGTTAAAAAGCTTAATATTTTAAAAAGTATAAATAGTAGTAAAACAGTTGAAGTCCCATCATTAGCTGAAAGAGCTGAACATTTTTTTCAAAAATGATTTTTTTTTTCAAAAATGATTTTTTTTTTCAAAAATGATTTTTTTTTTAATGATTTTTTTTTCAAAAATATTTTTTTTTCAAAAATAATTTTTTTTTTCTCAATAATATTTTTTTTTTTTCAAAAATAAATTTTTTTCAAAAATATATTTTTTTTTTCAAATATATTTTTTTTTTCAAAACTAATTTTTTTTTAAAAATATTTTTTTTTTTCAAAAATATATTTTTTTTTTCAAAAATATTTTTTTTTTTTCAAAAATAATTTTTTTTTTCAAAAATATTTTTTTTTCAAAAATATTTTTTTTTTCAAAAATATTTTTTTTTTTTTCAAAAATAATTTTTTTTTTTTTCAAAAATGATTTTTTTATTTTTTTCAAAAATTATTTTTTTTTTTCAAAAATATTTTTTTTTTACATGGGGCGGTCATAATGTTTTGGCTGATCATGGGGTGGTCATAATGTTTTGGCTGATCATGGGGTTGTCAGCTTTTGTCACCTCCTACTCTAGTTTTGAACATTTCGCCATTCATTCCAATGGGACCAATTTCGCCGCAAAAACGTCATTTCGTGGACCATTCAGCGAAACATTCCACAAAGTAATAACACACCAATCGGGAACAATCCGCTCGTTTCGGTATATTACTTGTCTCTGTAGTGTAAAAACTGTGGGAGGAGTCTACAAGCATTATCAAGTCTAGCAGATGAAGTCACATGCATTTGGGGTGTCTCAGCATCTTGTGTTTACAACCACTGTTTCCTAGCAACGCTCATGCCCTGTTTATGCTTCCCAAATACTACTTCATCAAAACTGCCCCATCAGAGTTACCCCATCAAAACTGCCCCATCATATTCCTCTATTATAAATCAGTACATGGTGTGTCTGTCCCCTCCCCCGGGCTCTGTAATCAGAGCTGAGATGCTCCAGCCACCTCCCCCCCTGTGTATAACAGAAACTTTGGTAACCATGGCAACAAAACAAACACAGTACACTCTGATTAATGGCTAAAATTTCCTGAAATGACCTCTAAACAAAAAGCTTTTTCTCAAAAACTGTAAAAGATATCAAACTGAAAAGATATAGCCAGATAGCTGAATATTTTGTGAACATTTTAAAGTTAAAGAGTAACTGTGAAAAGTGTTAAAAAGCTTAATATTTTAAAAAGTATAAATAGTAGTAAAAAAGTTGAAGTCCCATCATTAGCTGAAAGAGCTGAACATTTTTTTCAAAAGTTTTTTTTTTTCAAAAATGAATTATTTTTTTTCAAAAATGAATTATTTTTTTTCAAAAATATTTTTTTTTTCAAAAATGATTTTCTTTCAAAAATGATTTTTTTTTTAAAATGAATTTTTTTTTCAAAAATAAATTATTTTTTTTCAAAAATTATTTTTTTTTTCAAAAATTATTTTTTTTTTCAAAAATTAATTTTTTTTCAAAAATGATTTTTTTTTTTCAAAAATGATTTTTTTTTTTCAAAAATGATTTTTTTTTTCAAAAATATTTTTTTTTCATGGGGCGGTCATAATGTTTTGGCTTATCATGGGGTTGTCAGCTTTTGTTACCTCCCACTCTAGTTTTGAACATTTCGCCATTCATTCCTACGGGACCAATTTCACCGCAAAAACGACGATATTTCGTGAACCATTCGGCGAAACGTTCCACATAGTAATAGCACACCAATTAAATGACATTGAGGCCGGATTCACACTGGTATATTTCAGCTTTTCACAAAGTTCCACAAGGTAATAGCGCACCAATTAAATGACATTGAACATTTCGCCATTTATTACTATGGGACCTATTTTGCCGCAATAACGACAATATTTCGTGGACCATTCGGCGAAACGTTCCACAAAGTAATAGCACACCAATCGGGAACAATCCGCATGTTTCAGTATATTACTTGTCTCTGTAGTGTAAAAACTGTGGGAGGAGTCTACAAGCATTATCAAGTCTAGCAGAGGAAGGTATGACCACATGCATTTGGGGGGTTTCAGCATCTTGTGTTTACAACCACTGTTTCCTAGCAACGCTCATGCCCTGTTTATGCTTCACAAATACTGCTCAATACACAATAGACAGGATAATGAAAGATTTAACAACTGTGCAGTAATTCAAATGGCCGTATTTTAAAAACTATAAATCCTACAGCGAAGATCTTTATATTGTGAGAATCACAAGACCCAGACCTAGATTTTGATACATAGTATGTCTCTGAAATATTAAAATTGAAGGCACGGTCGCAGTTTAGAAATTGCCCTTCAAATTTGAAGGGGCTAGAGTGTAGTTTCAATGAATGTCAATGGACGGTGTGAGTTGCAAACAAATGGTCATATTATGAAAACTATCAGGACTATGGCTTAGCCGTGGACATGTTTAGTGGCAGCAGGGATAGCTGAACGTTTTGATATAAGATTTGTGTAGGTGGGCTTGAAAATGAGGGAGTAGTGGCAGTTTAGAAATCATGGTCTGATTTTCCAGCTTTTGTCACCTCCCACTCTAGTTTCCCCATTCATTCCTATGGGACCAATTTCACTGCAAAAATGACGATATTTCGTGAACCATTTGGCGAAACGTTCCACAAAATAATAGCACACCATTCGGGAACAATCCGCACGTTTCGGTATATTACTTGTCTATGTAGTGTAAAAACTGTGGGAGGAGTTAGGGTGGTAAATTTGGCTATAATAATAATAACTAGAAAAGGTACAATTTCTGGGGAAATTGTGAAACAACTGGAGTGGGCGGAGTAACTGGGTGGGGTGGAGTGGCTTGAGTAACTGTGAAAAGTGTTAAAAAGCTTAATATTTTAAAAAGTATAAATAGTAGTAAAAAAGTTCCATCATTCGCTGAAAGAGCTGAACATCCGCTCGTTTCGGCATATTATTTGTCTCTGTAGTGTGAAAACTGTGGGAGGAGTCTACAAGCATTATCAAGTCTAGCAGATGAAGTCACATGCATTTGGAGTGTCTCAGCATCTTGTGTTTACAACCACTGTTTCCTAGCAACGCTCATGCCCTGTTTATGCTTCCCAAATACTGCTTCATCAAAACTGCCCCATCAGAATTACCCCATCAAAACTGCCCCATCATATTCCTCTATTATAAATCAGTACATGGTGTGTCTGTCCCCTCCCCCGGGCTCTGTAATCAGCTGAGATGCTCCAGCCACCTTCCCCCCTGTGTATAACAGAAGCTTTGGTAACCATGGCAACAAAACAAACACTAACAGTACACTCTGATTAATGGCTAAAATTTCCTGAAATGACCTCTAAACAAATGGCCGTATTTTAAAAACTATACATCCTACAGCGAAGATCTTTATATTGTGAGAATCACAAGACCCAGACCTAGATTTTGATACATAGTATGTCTCTGAAATATTAAAAATGAAGGCACAGTCGCAGTTTAGAAATTGCCCTTCAAATTTGGAGGGGGCTAGAGTGTAGTTTCAATGAATGTCAATGGACGGCGTGAGTTGCAAACAAATGGTCATATTGTGAAAACTATCAGGACTATGGCTTAGCCGTGGACATGTTTAGTGGCAGCAGGGATAGCTGAACGTTTTGATATAAGATTTGTGTAGGTGGGTTCGAAAATGAGGGAGTGGCGGCAGTTTAGAAATCATGTTCTGATTTTCCAGCTTTTGTCATCTCCCACTCTAGTTTCCCCATTCATTCCTATGGGACCAATTTCGCCGCAAAAACGACGATATTTCGTGAACCATTCGGCAAAACGTTCCACAAAGTAATAGCACACCATTCGGGAACAATCCGCACGTTTCGGTATATTACTTGTCTATGTAGTGTAAAAACTGTGGGAGGAGTTAGGGTGGTAAATTTGGCTATAATAATAAGAATAATATATATGTGAGATAACAGTAAGTGGTCTTGCTATGCAAGAACACTTAATAACTAGAAAAGCTACAATTTCTGGTGAAATTGTGAAAGTGTTCTTGCCTCTACAACTGGAGAGGGCGGAGTAACTGGGTGGGGTGGAGTGGCTTGAGTAACTGTGAAAAGTGTTAAAAAGCTTAATATTTTAAAAAGTATAAATAGTAGTAAAAAAGTTTCATCATTAGCTGAAAGAGCTGAACATTTTTTTCAAAAGTAATTTTTTTTTCAAAAATGAATTTTTTTTTTTCAAAAATGAATTTTTTTTATTCAAAAAATGATTTTTTTTTCTTCAAAAATGAATTTTTTTTTCAAAAATTATTTTTTTTTTCAAAAGTAATTTTATTTTTCAAAAGTAATCTTTTTTTTCAAAAATATTTTTTTTTTTTCAAAAATGAATTATTTTTTTTCAAAAATATTTTTTCCTTATAAAAAATATATTTTTTTTTCTAAAATGAATTTTTTTTTTCAAAAATGAATTATTTTTTTTCAAAAATGAATTTTTTTTCAAAAATATTTTTTTTTATGGGGCGGTCATAATGTTTTGGCTGATCATGGGGTTGTCAGCTTTTGTCACCTCCCACTCTAGTTTTGAACATTTCGCCATTCATTCCTATGGGACCAATTTCGTCGCAAAAACGACGATATTTCGTGAACCATTCGGCGAAACGTTCCAGAAAGTAATAGCACACCAATTAAATGACATTGATTCTGGAATCACACTGGTATATTTCAGCTTTTCACAAAGTTCCACAAGGTAATAGCACACCAATTAAATGATATTGAACATTTCACTATTCATTCCTATGGGACCAATATTGCCGCAAAAACGACGATATTTCGTGAACCATTCGGCGAAAAAAGTTCCACAAAGTAATAGCACACCAATTAAATGACATTGAACATTTCACCATTCATTCCTATGGGACCAATTTTGCCGCAAAAACTACGATGTTTCATGAACCATTCGGTGAAACGTTCCACAAAGTAATAGCACACCAATCGGGAACAACCCGCACGTTTCGGTATATTACTTGTTTCTGTAGTGTAAAAACTGTGGGAGGAGTCTACAAGCATTATCAAGTCTAGCAGATGAAGTCACATGCATTTGGGGTGTCTCAGCATCTTGTGTTTACCACTGTTTCCTAGCAACGCTCATGCCCTGTTTATGCTTCACAAATACTGCTCCATACACAGTACACAGGACCATGATAGATGTAGTAACTATGCAGTAATTCAAATGGCCGTATTTTAAAAACTATAAATCCTACAGCGAAGATCTATACAGCGAAGACCCAGACCTATATTTTGATGTATAGTATGTCTCTGAAATATTAAAAATGAAGGCACAGTCGCAGTTTAGAAATTGCCCTTCAAATTTGGAGGGGTCTAGAGTGTAGTTTCAATGAATGTCAATGGACGGCGTGAGTTGCAAACAAATGGTCATATTGTGAAAACTATCAGGACTATGGCTTATCTGTGGACATGTTTAGTGGCAGCAGAGATAGCTGAACGTTTTGATATAAGATTTGTGTAGGTGGGCTTGAAAATGAGGGAGTGGCGGCAGTTTACAAATCATGTTCTGATTTTTCAGTTTTTGTCACCTCCCACTCTAGTTTCCCCATTCATTCCTATGGGACCAATTTCGCTGCAAAAACGACGATATTTCGTGAACCATTCGGCGAAACGTTCCACAAAATAATAGCACACCATTCGGGAACAATCCGCACGTTTCGGTATATTACTTGTCTATGTAGTGTAAAAACTGTGGGAGGAGTTAGGGTGGTAAATTTGGCTATAATAATAATAATAATAACTAGAAAAGGTACAATTTCTGGGGAAATTGTGAAAGTGTTCTTGCCTCTACAACTGGAGTGGGCGGAGTAACTGGGTGGGGTGGAGTGGCTTGAGTAACTGTGAAAAGTGTTAAAAAGCTTAATATTTTAAAAAGTATAAATAGTAGTAAAAAAGTTCCATCATTCGCTGAAAGAGCTGAACATTTTTTTCAAAAGTAATTTTTTTTTTCAAAAATGAATTTTTTTTAATCAAAAATGATTTTTTTTTCTTCAAAAATGATTTTTTTTTTCAAAAGTAATTTTTTTTTTCAAAGGTAATTTTTATTTTCAAAAATGAATTTTTTTTATTTCAAAAATAATTTTTTTTTCGAAATTATTTTTTTTAAAGTAATTTTTTTTTTCAAAAATAATTTTTTTTTTCAAAAATATTTTTTTTTCAAATATATTTTTTTTTCAAAATAATTTTTTTTTTAAAAGAAATTTTTTTTTCAAAAATATTTTTTTTTTTCAAAAATAATTTTTTTTTTTTCAAAAATATTTTTTTTTTTTCAAAAATTATTTTTTTACTTTTTTCAAAAATTTTTTTTTTTTTTCAAAAATATTTTTTTTTTTTACATGGGGCGGTCATAATGTTTTGGCTGATCATGGGGTGGTCATAATGTTTTGGCTGATCATGGGGTTGTCAGCTTTTGTCACTTCCCACTCTAGTTTTGAACATTTCGCCATTCATTCCTATGGGACCAATTTCGCCGCAAAAACGTCATTTCGTGGACCATTCGGCAAAACATTCCACAAAGTAATAACACACCAATCGGGAACAATCCGCTCGTTTCGGTATATTATTTGTCTCTGTAGTGTGAAAACTGTGGGAGGAGTCTACAAGCATTATCAAGTCTAGCAGATGAAGTCACGTGCATTTGGAGTGTCTCAGCATCTTGTGTTTACAACCACTGTTTCCTAGCAACGCTCATGCCCTGTTTATGCTTCCCAAATACTGCTTCATCAAAACTGCCCCATCAGAATTACCCCATCAAAACTGCCCCATCATATTCCTCTATTATAAATCAGTACATGGTGTGTCTATCCCCTCCCCCGGGCTCTGTAATCAGCTGAGATGCTCCAGCCACCTTCCCCCCCTGTGTATAACAGAAGCTTTGGTAACCATGGCAACAAAACAAACACTAACAGTACACTCTGATTAATGGCTAAAATTTCCTGAAATGACCTCTAAACAAATGGCCGTATTTTAAAAACTATACATCCTACAGCGAAAATCTTTATATTGTGAGAATCACAAGACCCAGACCTAGATTTTGATGTATAGTATGTCTCTGAAATATTAAAAATGAAGGCACAGTCGCAGTTTAGAAATTGCCCTTCAAATTTGGAGGGGGCTAGAGTGTAGTTTCAATGAATGTCAATGGACGGCGTGAGTTGCAAACAAATGGTCATATTGTGAAAACTATCAGGACTATGGCTTAGCCGTGGACATGTTTAGTGGCAGCAGGGATAGCTGAACGTTTTGATATAAGATTTGTGTAGGTGGGCTTGAAAATGAGGGAGTGGCGGCAGTTTAGAAATCATGTTCTGATTTTCCAGCTTTTGTCATCTCCCACTCTAGTTTCCCCATTCATTCCTATGGGACCAATTTCGCCGCAAAAACGACGATATTTCGTGAACCATTCGGCGAAACATTCCACAAAGTAATAGCACACCATTCGGGAACAATCCGCACGTTTCGGTATATTACTTGTCTATGTAGTGTAAAAACTGTGGGAGGAGTTAGGGTGGTAAATTTGGCTATAATAATAAGAATAATATATATGTGAGATAACAGTAAGTGGTCTTGCTATGCAAGAACACTTAACTAGAAAAGGTACAATTTCTGGGGAAATTGTGAAAGTGTTCTTGCCTCTACAACTGAAGTGGGCGGAGTAACTGGGTGGGGTGGAGTGGCTTGAGTAACTGTGAAAAGTGTTAAAAAGCTTAATATTTTAAAAAGTATAAATAGTAGTAAAAAAGTTCCATCATTCGCTGAAAGAGCTGAACATTTTTTTCAAAAGTAATTTTTTTTTTCAAAAATGAATTTTTTTTAATCAAAAATGATTTTTTTTTCTTCAAAAATGATTTTTTTTTTCAAAAGTAATTTTTTTTTTCAAAGGTAATTTTTTTTTTTCAAAAATGAATTTTTTTATTTCAAAAATAATTTTTTTTTCGAAATTATTATTTTTTTTAAAGTAATTTTTTTTTCAAAAATAATTTTTTTTTTCAAAAATATTTTTTTTTTTCAAATATATTTTTTTTTCAAAAATAATTTTTTTTTTAAAAGAAATTTTTTTTTCAAAAATATTTTTTTTTTTCAAAAATAATTTTTTTTTTTTCAAAAATATTTTTTTTTTCAAAAATATATTTTTTTTTTTTTTCAAAAATGATTTTTTTTTTTCAAAAATGATTTTTTTTTTTCAAAAATAATTTTTTTTTTTCAAAAATATTTTTTTTTTACATGGGGCGGTCATAATGTTTTGGCTGATCATGGGGTGGTCATAATGTTTTGGCTGATCATGGGGTGGTCATAATGTTTTGGCTGATCATGGGGTTGTCAGCTTTTGTCACTTCCCACTCTAGTTTTGAACATTTCGCCATTCATTCCTATGGGACCAATTTCGCCGCAAAAACGTCATTTCGTGGACCATTCGGCAAAACATTCCACAAAGTAATAACACACCAATCGGGAACAATCCGCTCGTTTCGGTATATTATTTGTCTCTGTAGTGTGAAAACTGTGGGAGGAGTCTACAAGCATTATCAAGTCTAGCAGATGAAGTCACATGCATTTGGAGTGTCTCAGCATCTTGTGTTTACAACCACTGTTTCCTAGCAACGCTCATGCCCTGTTTATGCTTCCCAAATACTGCTTCATCAAAACTGCCCCATCAGAATTACCCCATCAAAACTGCCCCATCATATTCCTCTATTATAAATCAGTACATGGTGTGTCTGTCCCCTCCCCCGGGCTCTGTAATCAGCTGAGATGCTCCAGCCACCTTCCCCCCTGTGTATAACAGAAGCTTTGGTAACCATGGCAACAAAACAAACACTAACAGTACACTCTGATTAATGGCTAAAATTTCCTGAAATGACCTCTAAACAAATGGCCGTATTTTAAAAACTATACATCCTACAGCGAAGATCTTTATATTGTGAGAATCACAAGACCCAGACCTAGATTTTGATGTATAGTATGTCTCTGAAATATTAAAAATGAAGGCACAGTCGCAGTTTAGAAATTGCCCTTCAAATTTGGAGGGGGCTAGAGTGTAGTTTCAATGAATGTCAATGGACGGCGTGAGTTGCAAACAAATGGTCATATTGTGAAAACTATCAGGACTATGGCTTAGCCGTGGACATGTTTAGTGGCAGCAGGGATAGCTGAACGTTTTGATATAAGATTTGTGTAGGTGGGCTTGAAAATGAGGGAGTGGCGGCAGTTTAGAAATCATGTTCTGATTTTCCAGCTTTTGTCATCTCCCACTCTAGTTTCCCCATTCATTCCTATGGGACCAATTTCGCCGCAAAAACGACGATATTTCGTGAACCATTCGGCGAAACGTTCCACAAAGTAATAGCACACCATTCGGGAACAATCCGCACGTTTCGGTATATTACTTGTCTATGTAGTGTAAAAACTGTGGGAGGAGTTAGGGTGGTAAATTTGGCTATAATAATAAGAATAATATATATGTGAGATAACAGTAAGTGGTCTTGCTATGCAAGAACACTTAACTAGAAAAGCTACAATTTCTGGGGAAATTGTGAAAAGTGTTCTTGCCTCTACATCTGGAGTGGGCGGAGTAACTGGGCGGAGTGGCTGGAGTAACTGTTATG